>NC_056665.1:21722839-22023777 GCF_018350195.1 Panthera tigris
GTGCGTGCGCGTGCACGCATGCACTGTTAGCTGCCCCCAAAGCTCAGGAGATTGTTCCTTTGGAAGTAAGCCAGTCACAAGGCATCTGGCCAGGTGGCACAGGCTGCAGCAGGGATGGTTTCTTCTTCATGACCCCCAGTGGGGCTGTATCACCTCAAAGCCAGGGCCTTGCAAGAGCAGAGAAGGAGGGAGTAGTATGTGCTGGATAGGGTGGGGACCCAGGAGCCAAGCTGGAGGGTGTGCAGTCCAGGTCCCTGGTGGAGTTCTCCTTCTCAGGCCATTCTGCCCTTGACCTTTTTCACTGGGGCAGACAGTCTGGTATGGGGGACTGGATGAGGCCAGGTGCATGGAAGCTCTTTGCCTACCCAGCCGAGTGTGCAACCTGGTGTGCCCTCACTTCTCATACTCCACCACCACCTCCTGCTCCTTGCTTCCCCTCCTCTCCTCCTTTCTCCCCTTTCCTACTGTTCCCCGCCCACCTCCCCCTTCTCTTGCTCCTTTCCTCCCTTCCCTTCCCCCCTCCTTCCACCCTCTTCTGCTTACCCCCTTCCCTCTCCTCTCCGTTTTCTCCCCCTCCTCCTTTCCCTTCCTCCTCTTTTTCCTCCCCCTTCCCTTCCCCCTCTCCTCTCCTCTCCCTCCTTGCACCCCAGGACTAAGCACATTTTTAACTTGCCGTCAGGGGTTTCCAGCCCACAGGACTAAGGCAGGAGGGTGTACTGGGGGAGTAGGGCCCCAGGAACTTGAGGAGAACCAGTGAAGATACCTCTCCTTTGTGCTGTAGCCCAGGCTCAGCCTGGGAGACCCTGTGGGGTGGCTGTGGCTTCCTCCTTGCACCCTCTGGGGATGCCCTGGCAGCTCTTCCCTGGGAGGTAGCCTGGTGGGCTGTCAGCCTCCTACACAATGAGAGGTAAACAGTGGGTCACCTTGGCAACTGGCGGAGCTGGGGCTCAAAGTGCTTGTGGCAAGAGAAGTTCTCATTGTCT
Source organism: Panthera tigris (assembly GCF_018350195.1). Taxonomy (NCBI): domain Eukaryota; kingdom Metazoa; phylum Chordata; class Mammalia; order Carnivora; family Felidae; genus Panthera; species Panthera tigris. The sequence goes on from NC_056665.1 coordinate 21,723,823, forward strand.
CAAGTTTCTGGGATGGCGTTCTGTTTTGATTTTTTTCTTTAATTAGCTGGAGTGACTAAGATACCAAAATGACTGACCTGGTTCCTATAATTTCTTAATAAACATTTATATTTTCTTCATAGGAAGAACATTTCTTCCAGTGATTCATTGACTTTTTCTTTTAGACTATGGCAAGGCCCTGGCGAGGCAGGGTGGGGGTGGCACAAAGGGCCCCCACTGCCGACAGCCATGCCAGCTGGCGAGGGTCCAGGCCCTGGGCGCACTTATGTAAACACCACACCAAGATTGTACTGGTTTTGAGGTTGATTATGTTCCATGGAAAATTTGGGGGCGATGCCTCTCTTATCTTGGAGTGTTCAGATCCCCATAACTGGAGCTTCCAGAAGTCCTCTGAGGGACCTGTAAGTCTTTCTGAGCCTAAGCAGTGTTCTTTTCACCCGATGCCAGATTCTCCTGGGAGGCCAAGGTGTGAACTAGTTTTACATCTTGGTACAAGGTGACGCTTCAGCGCGTTTGCTGTTAAACAGTAACTGCCCATATGTGCGTAGCTTGGGCTGGATGTGCCAGATTGGGTGGCCTCCTGCCACCCTGCTGGCTGTCTGAGGGAGTGCCAGGCCACGCAGGGCCCTGGGAGGTGCTGGTGAAGCTCAGCCCCAGGTTCTTGTGCAGGCCTTGCCCTTTACCTGGGGCTTCCTTGGGCCTCTCTGCTCCATCCCCCTGTCTATTACCCAGTACAGTCACCTGCCCCATCGAGGAGGAGCCCAGTGAGTACATCGGAAGGCTGAAAGTTGACTTCCTTCGTTTTATCATTGGTAGAGGTGATCCAGGTGGCCCTGGCTGGTGGTGTGTCCTTCGAACTGCTCTGCAGTTAACACCTAGGCCTGCATCCAGAGTCCCTTCTTCATCCTGGGCACGCAGGGCCCCTGGGTCCCCTTCTCTCCACATAGGCTGAATTCTTGCTGGGTTGGGCCGGGCTGCCCTGTGGCCTCATGGCCAACACCCTGTGTGTACCTGTGTCGAAAGCATTTCCCTGCAGCGGGACTGTTGCCATCACTGGGGGTGGGGGTGGGGGGTGGGGGGTGGGGTTGAAGTCCACCAACCCCAAACTGAAGGAAATGTCTATATTTGTTGCATTTATTTGTGGTGAGTCTCTGGTGTTACCTGTTCATGCACTGTGCCTTTCAGCTTTTCCAGATTTTTCTGTCAGTTGCTGGGCAGCCTCCCTACCTGGTCACTGAGAAGCCTTGTCATCCTTTCTCCCTTTGTACGAGACCTTTTTCAAGGATGTACCTAGAATTAGATTTTTTTTTTCTTGGTGAAGAATTTACATTTTTTATGACATTGAAGAAAAAACACAAAACATTGAAATGGCATTGAAGAGTGTTGAAAGTTCAAAGCCCTAATCCATTTGGGAGTTTTGTCAGAAATCCGGTGCGTCTGTGTGCCCTTTGTCAGTCCTAACAATTTGGGCTTTGGACTTTGGGCCCCACCCCACTGCCCTCTCCTCCCAGCAGCGGGCAAGTTTGTGTGCCCGGTGTTACAGTCAGCTCCTGAGGGAGCCTCTCAGTGTTTTTATCAGAGAAAGTCCTTTTTGCCTGATTATGCTTTGTCATTTAAACAGAGGGACTAAATGGAATGTTGATGAGGACTCCAGGCTTTGGAGTGAGAACAGATTGAGCTGGCCAGGGTTCTTATCTGTAAAGCAGGTTGGGGCATGCTGACCTCAGAGGAGAGGAGGAGTGTGTGTGCGAGTAGACTGTGTGGCGTATGAATGTGTGGTGTATGCATCTGTGTTGAGTGGGGGTAGGGTTTGTATGTGTCTGTGTGGTGTGTGTCTGTGTGTTTAACCTGCAGGAGCAGAATTTCACCCACTACAGTGATGCTCTTGGGCACCCGAATGAACATTTTTGCTGCCTTCTCTTTTGAAAAAGGAAAAAAAAAAAGAACAGAACAAACAACAACAGACAATTTAGAACTACTTTTTTGAAACAGGTGCCAGCTCACGTCCCCACCCTCTGGCACCGCATGTGGGGTGACCCTCACCGGCCTTGTGGCCCCAGCCACGCCCCAGTCCATAAAATGCCCATCTTGAGTTGTGGGAGGATGAAGCAAGAGCCTGCCACAGAAAGGCAGGTTCCTTGAGGATCTTGTTGCTATGGAGACCTGCTTCCTGGGGAGCTGTGCTCAGGCTAGGATGGCCCCCTCTCAGGTGAGCCTCATTTGTTACTGGGTAACCAATGGAGCCCTCCCAGGCCCCAGCCAGCTGTACCTGGCCTGACGCTTTTTAAAGAGCAGAAGCAGCTGAACGGGAACCTTGAGGTGGAAGACCCCGTCACTGGTCACCAGAGCAGTTCTGGGTGTGCCCAACAGCCTGAGGTGGACTCAGGCCTAGCAGCATCTCCCTGCCATGGCGTCAGACAGCCTCGTGGTGACAGACACTGTGCCAGCCCTGCCCAGTGACTCCACCTAAATGGAAGGACTTTCTGTGTCCAGGTGTGCTCTGCGGGAGACTTCCAGAAGCACGATGACTGAGTTCATACCCGCAGCCTAGCTCTTGAGTCCGAGGGCAGCAGAAATCCTGCTTGCTGTGAAACTTGCTTCACCCAACACTCCCAGTGGCTCCTTCAAGTGGAGAGCGCCTGGTTCTGCTGCTAGAGCCGCTTAGACGCGGACGCGCGCAGCCAGGGAATCCCACTCAGGACTCATATTTGCTATTTTTGTAACTTCCTGGGCTTCTCTGGTTTCAGCACTCATTCTGCTTCTTGTTTGCAGGAGTAATTGCTTTCATGAGCTTTGGGCCATCTGTGGATTTCTTTTCCCCTCTATTTTTTTTTTCTTTTTTGGGGCAGCAATTCTATGTTCACAGATATGAGAATTGTTTCCTAAAGGGAAGCATGAAAGCGTTCTTGAGGCTGGCTTTTCAGCTGTCGAACCACAGTTTCATACCCTTTTCCTGCTTGCTTTTCATCTTCGTGTGAATGTGTTTGGCATCAAGATGCTTCCTGTGTGGTCTGAGGTGACTATTTTGAATGAATGTAAGGGCTGAGGGCATCTAGTCTGAGATGACACCTGGGCACTAATGTGGCCTTCCTTGCTCTCTCCTGGCATCTCCTTGTTCCAGAGGATATTTGTGAACATTGGGTCGGGGGAGGGGTTCCCTTTCCTCCTGTGGACCCCACCCGGCCCCTCTGCTCAGATAGGAGAGGCCACCAGGGACCTGTGTTGTTTCTGTCTCCTGCTGGAGTGGCCAAGTGGGCCTCCTCCCTTTTTGGCTCTGAGTGAGTGGGCTGTTGTGAGACCCCTGAGCTGACCCTTCTGGTTCAGGTGCAGCTGCTATAGCTGTCTGCTCAATGCCACCTGGGAGAAGCAGCGGCCGGGTCTGTGGTGGCCACGTTTGGATGCCCTTCAACGTGTAGAGATAGGCATGTCCCCTGTCCTTCTCATAGGGGTGGGGGAGCAGAAGCCAGGGCTGTCTGTGCAGCAGCCTGGACAGGTGCAGTCTCCAGTAGAGGTGGCTGACCTGGCCTCTGCAACCTGTGCTTTCCCAGTCAGCACCCCGGGTGAGTGGGGAGATTGCCTGCAGGGTGCTCACCTGTGTGGAGAAGGCAAGGGGGCTGGAGGGGTGTCCAGCCTCCTGTGGGGCCCAGCGTGGGGAGGCATTTCATCCAGTAGCTGGCCTGTGGGTGCTCAAGAGCCCTCACAGGGCATGGGCCCACCTGTGCTAGCCGCATCCTGGGCTACAGTGGTGTAAACTGGATTTCATATGTTAGGGTACAGTTTTCAACAACGTGGAAATGGCCTGGGAAATTTTCTTGCTTATACTGCCCGTTGTTGAGAGCTGGCCAGCCCTGGGTGCTCAGTGTGCTCTCTGGGTTTTGGAGGTTCTGACTCTGGACTGCCGTGACTCCATGGAAGATAGTCATGCAAAGGCCCAAGGCAGAAAACCCCAGGGCGTCTTGGGCTCTCAGGCACAGAACTGGTGTCACCTGTTTCTGAATCAGCTTGGGAAGGCCAGAGGTGTCTGCCATCTCAGTTTTTCTGGAGGGCAGAGTCACCCCTCTGCGGCTCCTGCCCAGCCCCGGGGTACTCCACGTGGTCATCCTGCTTTAATGTATCTTTGTTGAGGGAGTATCTTGTCACTGCCCCCTCTGCACCTCCTTTTCCTGTGGCTGAGTTTTGCGTAACAGTCTCCTCCCAACGAGGCAGGTCACACGGATTTGAGTGAAAGGCCCACGCCTGCCCAGCAAATACTCGTGGCACAAATAACTGGCTCTCTGAGATGACGTTGACCTTGGGGGATGCTCCCTGCTTTTATTCAAATGTTTGTGTCCACCCCACCACCCACCCCAGATTCTTATGTTGAAATTCTAATGCCCAATGTGTTGATATTTGGAGGTGGGGCTTTTGGGAGGTGATTAGGTCATGAGCCCTCATGAACAGATTAGTGCCCTTATAAAAGAGGCTCCCCAGAGCTCCCTTGCCCTTTCTTCCTTTTGAGGACACAGTGGGAAGACACCAGCTATGAACCAGAAAGAGGGCCCCCATCAGAACTCGACCATGCTGGAGCCTTGATCTTGGACTTCCTGTTCTCCAGCATTGTGAGAAATATATTTCTGCTGTTTGTAAGCTACCCCGTTGGTGGTATTTTGTTCCAGGCTGAGCAAACGAAGATGCTCCCCAACTCCTTTGGGCAAATACTCAGCAACACTTCCCCAACTACCTCAGATTAGTGCCTTGTGCCTTCAAAGTCCAGAGCCTGTCACTCCAACTGCAGGGGCAGGACTTGTTCTCCCAGCCCTGCCCCTGAAGATGGGGGCACCCCAGGTCTATCCTGACAGCAGCCTGCACCTAGTCTCCCACCTGGCCTCCCTCCCTTGCAGCAGGGCTGATGTCAGCAGAGGAGTCTCCTGAGTATGTCTTCATCACTCCCTTCACCTGAGTTTTTAGGATGTTGACACTTGAAATGGGCTGTGGCTCAGAATTTTCCAAGCATCCAATTCGCAGGGGTTCCAGGGAGGGGATTGGGGGTGTTGAGATCAAGGCCAGGAACCAGCAGCCCCCTAGGCACTCACCAGACATGCTTCCTTAGTACCCTAGCTGGTGACCTTTGCCTTGTGGGGTGGCCTGTCATGGGCTGGACCCACAGTGCAATGAGGGGTCACCCCCTTCTCAGGAGCCTGGCCTGAAGGTACTGTTCCCACCAGTGAGAAGGGAGAGCTCCTGGAGGACTGGGCTGTCATTCCATGCCCTATCCCAGGGCCAAACATGGTGGTCAACAGGATTTGTCCCAAGAATGTGGGGAATGAGTTCTGGTCCTTGAGTTTACAGGTTTTTGTTTTTTTCTCCTAAAAGCAGTAGAATCTTTCTTTCGACCAAATCCCGTGGATTCCAGTGTAGGACCGAGTTGGGGAGGATTGCTGTCTGGCGCTGGAGGGATTTTTGGCTGTGGAGCCTTCTGTCACTGAGCAGTCCTGGGCACCCTGCACGTACCCTGAAGACAGTCCCAGTGGGGTTGGCTGTGTTGTCCCGAGGCTAGCATAGGGTCCTGCTTCTGTACCTAAGTGACTTGGCGGAAGGAAGCAAGATGAATGGAAGTCAGCCCCCAAGGCCACACGTGCAGGCTAACCCTTGGGGCTGGGCCAGGGAGTTGGGCCCTTATGGTCTGTGGCAGGTTCTTCTGGGGTCTGTGGTCAGTGTCCTGTTGCTTTTCAGAGGGTGTCACTCTGGCTGCCCAGGCTTTAATCAAGGGTGATTGGGTTGGGACTCTATGGGGTCCAGCAGGCAGAGGTAGTGATGAGACCCTGGTCAGAGCATGGGGCAGGGTGTGGCGGACAGAGGCACGTAAGGTCACAAGATGGTGGGCAGGGGAGTCTCAACCCACCCTGCAGCCTGGCTCAGAAGCACTGGGCTCTCAAGATGGGAGAGAGAAAGTGGCCAGGGGTCAAGGCAACGGTCTGGCAGGTGTGGGGGTGGGGTTGACCCCGCCATTGACACACACTGGACTGGTGTGTAAAGCTGCATTTGTGGGGTGTCAGCAGACAGTGTCAGGGTAGGGGACATAAGGCATGGGGTTTTGTCACTCATTCCCTGAATGCCACAAGGGTCCTGGCTCTGGCTGGTGCTTCTGCCCCTTGAAGACTTGGTGTCTGAGTCCAGCGCCGTGTGACCTCATCCCCACATGCTGCTGTGGGCAGGGGCACGGGGTGGGGTGGGGTGTGGGTGTCTGCATCCCTTGCTGTAGCCCTTCCTTCACCTTGGACACTCCCACCCATCCCACTCAGCCAGGCCTTTCCCTCCTTCAGATGCCTTTTCAGAAAGCAGTGGGTTTGGGGGCAGATCCAGGCCCAAGTGACCATTGTGTGTCTAGCAGTGTGTGATGAGTGGACAAGCCAGAAGTGAAAGAAAGCACTTCAGCGAGTGTGAGGAGAGCCAGAGAGGTGAACTGCTCTTGTGGCTGCCTTTCTCTAGTGCTTGGAGCAGCACCCCGATGTCCCCGGATGGGTGTACTGTGCCCGGGGGCGTCATCGCGGTGATGCCATGCTAGGTCTCCCACAGCCCGAGGCTGCTGTGTCCAGCGGTGCCAGCGTGCTGTCTCCACAGCTGGGGGTAGGTGGTAACCTCTGTCACAGGATGGACCACAGCAGTGCTGAGCCAGTGCCCACTTCTGACCAGGGTGTCTGCTCAGCCAACCTGGTGGAAAGTCTTCAAATGTTTTTAACCACTGAAATCCTGTTCTCCCCACCCATTTATAATGGGCCGGCCTCCTTGGCTCCTGTGGCCCCTCACCCCTGCACTCCTACCAGCTTATCACTTCTGCCGCCCCATGGATAAAGTTCTCAGCTACTGACAATAATGACGTTCTGATAAACATGCTGTGATCCTGGTTCTAAAGGAAGAGTATCAGAGGGCAGACATTTCTCGTGACCTCCCCAGAGTTCAAATGGAGCTTGCGTGCAGAGGGGATATGACACCTGAGTACCCATGTGCACCCAGCATGAGCCCCAGTCCTGGCACATGCACCTACTGCCCAGTGCCCCTCATGAATCTCCAGCCTGTCCCCATGGGAATCCAAGCCTGTTCTGCACAGGACACCAGGTTGATGATCTCGACTCTGTTGTTTCTGGGAAGATCATCCAGGATCACCCATCTGTGGTTCCAGAAAACTCCCTCTTTGTTTCTCTGAAACTTGGAGATTTCTCTCCCCCACCGCTCGCCGACTCAGGAGCAGAGCTGTGGGCCCCTCACTGTGCCGGCTTGGGCCATCCCTCATGGCAGAGGGAAGGCTGCACACCTGGCCCTGTTCTGGCCATCCCCCAGTCACAGTGTGGCCCTGTCTCGTCTCCCACGGGCCCTGTGCTTGGTACCCCTGCACCCCTGTCCTGCTGGTGACCCACTGCCACCTTTCCTTTCTCTTCCTTCTCCGCCTATCCTGCCTGGTCCCCTGGCCTCTCAGGGTCCCCGGGGGTTCCCATGCCAGGGGCTCAAAGACTCCTGCTGCCTCCCCCCACAACCACAGCCTCTGCTCTGGGGCAGGCCTCCCATGACGCAATGACCTGCTTTGTCACAGTGGTTCACTTCCGTACCTGTTTTTCTCTTGCAAAGGCATCATCTTCAACTGGAAGAAGAAATGAAAACACCACCTGTGCCTCAAAACCATTCAGTTTCTAGACAGGGAAATGCCAGGCAGTTAGGCCTGGCCCACCCTTGTCCTCCACTCCTCACCACCCTCCTGAATTCAGTTAAAGTTGGGGATCAGCAGCCAGGCCGCTGAAGTCAGGGAGGTCAAACTGGAATGGTGATTTGGGTGGACAGTAGGGGAAAGGGGGTGTCAAGCACAGGAGGGGCTCTGGGTAGGAATCTCAGGTCACCTGGCCACTGGTCTTCAGCTGGGTCTGTGGTGGGGTCAGGTCTGGGTCAGGGCGCCAAGCTCAGTAGGTAGGAGGATTTGCAGGCTTGAAACTAGATTGGTTAGGCGAGGAGTTGGGGTTTGGACCCCCTCACCCCCACCCCAGAGCTGTGCCGGCAGCACCAAGTCTGAGGAGAAGGCTTCTGTAGCAGGGTCTTGGAATTGCCTGGGAGTCCAGGGCCACCAGGTGACTAGTTTCTCTGAGACCAAGCTGGACTGACTGGGAGTGTCCCTCATGCTTGGGGGGGGGGGCTGGTCTTTTCCAAGCTCTGAGTGAGGCTTGTGTAGTTGAGGGGGTGGCGTGGAGGTAGACCATGGGGAGCATGACAGAGGCTGGATAGCAAAGGGCAAGTCTGTGGGAGGTCTGGGGACCCGTCCGCAGGGAGAGGCATTGCTTGGCAATGAGAGACCAGCCCCGAGGCATGGAGATAGAGAGGATTGTGCTGCTCCTGAGAGATGGTAGGGAGAGACTTCCTGGGGCGGCCCTTTACCCCTGGGGTCTGGGTTGGGTGGGGGAAGCACCAGAAGAGGGGAGATGAGATAGGAAGGCCACATGATTGGGAAACCAAGGGGAGAAGAAGGAAGTGGGTGTCATGGTGTCTGGCCTGTCCTGCCCTTCCATGTCCCCTGGCTTCTGTGCTCTGTGGCTGCGTGCATGTCCCCTCTGTGGGCGGTTTTGGTGGAACATTCAGGAATTTTGTTGGCTTCTCCCAGACTGAACATTCCTCAGGCCAACATCTGCCCCGCCTTCCCTGAGGATGGCCCGCACGTGAGGAAGAAAGGTGGGTTTCCAAACGTCATGTCTGGTGTCTCCTGTGTGATTATTTCCCACCTTGCCTTCTTGACCAGCCCTGGAGGATCTGCCTCAACTTTGGCAGCTTCTTCCTGCTCATTCTGGGCACCTGTCATCTATCTCCAAAGGCAGGACTGACCCCAGGCTTTCCTATTGGTGGAGGAAAGTGGAAAACACACAGGACTGGCATGTGGGACATGCTGCTTAGCTCTTGTCAGGATGCCCACAGGAGCAGTCAAGTGTAGAAAAGGAAGAGCATGCAGCAGAAGCAGGCCAGGGTGGTGGGAGGCTCCTGCTACTCTCTTGAATTTGACTTTGTGCAGAAGTGACAGTGGAACCCAAGGGTTGGGGTGTGTCAGCCCAGCCTGAGTGCTTTCTGGGAAGAAAAATATCATGCATGGCACACACATGCACATACATCTTTATTGAAAGCGATACATGAACTGCAACAATTCAGAAAATATAGAAGAGCTCAAAGAAAAGATTAAGCAGCACACACGGGTTTACCTACCTGAGACCACCATTGCTCGGCCCTGTTCTGACCTCCAGTGAACCTGTAGTTCACAGATACTCAGCCCCAGGAAGCCCCTCCTGGCACCCACAACATGGCTGACTGTGAGGGCGGTGCACAGCCTGCCTGCGCCAGACGTGGCCAGCTTCGTTTCTGGGAGCCCGGGGCTTAGACTGCATGCCAGGCCCCTGTGCCTTGGGCTCTGGTGTACAGCCTCAGCCACTGATATTGGTTCTGGCATCATCCAGGGCCATTTGTGGAGGCCCGATATTGACTCGGGAACCAAGGAGTGCAGATGTGTGTGGGGCAGGATGCTGTATTCCCTGTGGGCTCATTGCACCCACTTGAAGGGGCTTTTTGATGCTTGAGTTTGGAGAGTTATGGTCTGTGACTGTAATTCCATTTGGGGGAATCCTAGGGTCCATGGAAATGCTGCCCATTGCTTTCCTTACTTGGGCAGGTCCTGGCTTTGGCATTGTTTTCCCAGAGCTGGGAATGGTCCGACTGGGGATAGGCCAACAGCAGGTGGGCCCCCCACTGGCCTGGCCCATTTGGAAAGCATGTGTCCTGCTGGGCTGCAGTGGGGGGTAGTGGCTGTTGTGTGGGCTGAATGGTGAACAGTCAGGGGGACCAGGGATTGAAAGTGCACTTGCCCCTTGCTGTGCCTGATTCTGGACCTGAGTCTCCAGGCCCTGACCAGGCATCGGTGGTGTCCAGCCTCTGCTCAGCTGCCTCACCTCTGATACTTCCACAGGCCTCTCGCTATGTGAACATGCTGGTGGTGAGGAGGAAATGGGTGGCCGCCAGGCCCCTGGGGGCTGAGTGTGGGCCAGAAAGATGGGTGTCAGGAGTCAGGAGCAGGGATCCTTGGGTGTTTGAAGTGCCTTCAGGCCTCTTTCTCCAGGGGCTGGAGGGCTCCCCAGGGCGTGGGGGGAGGGGGGTCACAACTTCCAGTACCCTCCTGCCAGTGCAAAGTTGGGCACGAATTAACAAAAAACAGATGAGTTCGGTTGTCCCTGGAATTCCACAGGAAGCTAGATGGTAGAACAAGTGATCAGCCATGTGTCCTTGGCTGAACCAGGAGTACTCCGAGAGTTGCTGAAATTCCCAAATCCTTCAAGAAGCTCTTACAGAATATGTGAACATTTCTGTGGGTGATGTGGCTCTTCTCCACCAAGTGAATCCCTACAGAGAATTCCCCTGACCTCCCAGAACATGGAGGGTGGTGTGGCTTGTGGTCTCTGTTTTCAAGCCAGTATGCAAATTGGAAGCTTGGAAGGGGAAGAGTCTGCCCAAGTCACAGTGGGGAAGTGGGCTTCCTGGGCCCAGGGATCCTGGCTTGGGGAGGGGAGAAGAGGCGGTGGAGCCAGGCCAGAACCTGCCCTGGGCTCCTCTGCCAGGGCCACAGGGGGATGGCTGGGAACTTCATCTCATTACAGATCTCAGGGTGAAGTGTATGAGGTTCCAGGCAGGGATGCTCCCCTTAGGTTCTGTTTTCATCAGATGCTTAAACTTGAGGTGTAGGGAACTGTGTCCCCCAGGATGTGGGGTAAAAGAAATGAGGCCCAGTGCTTGGTGCTCTGCACCTGTTTCACCCACACAGTGTTTAGAAAGTGCGGTTTGGCGTGTAAGGCAGCCTCTGGTCTGACATGAAAGGATCCACAGGGTAACTTTGGTCTAGGTACAGCCCTCTAGGCGGGCTTCAGAGGAGGCCTCATGGCCAGGTTGACACCCAGGGCCCAGGGTGCTTTGGGGGCTATAGCTACCTTGTCATGGTCTTTCTGTGAGAACATGGGGGTAAGGGTGAGAGTCAGGACACTGGATGGGGGGATATTGGTGGACATCCAAGTGGAGAATCCCACAGCATCTCCAGGAATGACTTGCCTTTCCAGATGACCCAAATCCACCATGCCTGAACCCGTGGCAGCTTCTGAGTTGGGTCTAGTCAACAGTCAGAAAATGCATGTTCCACCCATAGCATGCACTGGGTTTTGGTGCTCTGGGAGGGGGTCAGATGTGTGTTCCTGTTTCTCATAAGAAGTTGGCTTGCTGAGGGACTGATTTCAGTGCAGTGTGTTCATTTTCATTTCCGATTATAAAAATTGAGCGTGTTCGTGAAAAAGGATTTTGGAAACAGAAAAGTATTAAGACAAAGATTAACAAAAAGGAGTATCGATAACTTTAATCACACCCGCCCATGAGTCACCACAGTCAACATTTTTGCCTCTGTATGTTTTTAGTATAAGACTCAGGATTGGGGCTCCTGAGTCTTTAGTATAAGACTCAGGATTGGGTGGCTCAGTTGTTAAGCATCTGACTTTGACTCAGGTCATGATCTCACAGTTGGTGAGTTCGAGTCCCACACAGGGTGAGCTCTGAGTCCCGCTTCTGGTGAGCACGAGCCCCACTTCAGGCAAAAACATGAGCCCCTGGTGAGCACTGCTTCTCTCTCTCTCTCTCTGTCTCTCTCTGCCCCTCGCTCACTTGTGCCTTCTCTCTCTTAAAAAAAAAAGACTCGGGATTGTCTGATGGAAGTCCTCTTATGATCCGTACTTTTCCCATGGTAACATTCCATTGCGATCACATCCCTGAGTTGATGACTGGCTCTTCTACCTGCACTTGCCACATGAACCCTCATTGGTCATCTCCAGTGTCCTAAACAGGCCCTAAGGTTAGGTGGCTGTGACATGTCCAGTGACTTGCTCGTCTGGAATATTTCATGACTGACAGCCATCCACAGTGGGCTCAGGTTCATTATTTTCACAGCATGGACTCCTGGGAGCAAGTAACGGAATGTGCAGTCAGGGGCAAATTGCCTTCTAGAAAGGGAGAACGAGCCCCTCCCCCACAGCCGCACAGGCGAGCACCCAGTCTGGCACCGCAGCAGGGAGGGCATTATGAGATATCCAAATGGGTTTTGCGGTGAACCAAGGTCTGTGTTGTGTAGAGTTCACAAAACAAAAGCCCCAGACCCACTCTTTGCCCTTAAACTGTCCTGTTGTGTACCCCACCTCCAGACCCTCACGGCTGTAGGGTATGTGTTATAGGTAGCCTTAGACACCAGGGGCCTTGAGATCTAACCAGGGAAGGGTGAGTTTTTCCTACAGCATCATCCAACCTGGGAAGGTGGCTGTTGGGAGTATTTCTCATCTTTAGGGCTCCAGCCACGCCCAGGGGTTTCCATCACTCCTCTTAGCTCTGGGGTCCACCTGGGGCCCTCCATGTGCCCTGAGGGACAAGGACAGGAAAAGGCAGCCTTGGACTTCGAGATGCTGCCTCCCAAGCTCCCCTGGTTCCCAGCGTCAGCCCTGCTCAGTGCATAGACCTGGTGGCCAGGATGGTGGCCAGCTGGGCTCTGGTCAGAGCTTGCTGGAGATATAAATGCAGCTCAGGGCAGTCCCCACGGTAGAATGTTATTCTGAGCCCACCAGTGAGGAAGGCCTGGTCAGACCCAAGCCATGTGAGTCCTGCCTGGCCTAGGTATGGCTGGGGAACAGGTCTGTTGGCAGCTTTGGTGACTGTTGAGATTAGCACACGTGTACAGTGGTGCCACTTGGTGTGGCTCCAGCCCCTGGTCCTGGGCCAGCCCCGTGGAAGAGCCTCTGGGCACCTGCTCTGTCCTGCAGACAGGAGCCCCATCCTCAGGGCCAGGGCTCTGTGTCTCCAGGCTCCTGTGTGCTTTAGTCAAAGGCTGTATTAAGTCCTGTGCATCACATGGCCAAGCTGAGTATCCTAGGAGTTAAGGGAGGACATTGTTTCCAGGTCCCAAGCTGCGAGCATCAAGATAGAATCCCAAGACCACTGGGCAGTGGCACCTCCAGTCTGGCTACTTGGGAGTTCTGGGGGAAGGTGGCCCCTGACCATGGAGTGGTGTTGAGGCTGGGCCGTCCTCCCCTTGTCTGTCTGTGGTCATCGTGCAGCTGGCTTACCTTGGGACAGCCAGGAGTCAAAACTGCTGCATCCCTTGGACTTGGGGCCCAGGGCCCTGGCCTCACAGCCATGCCTTGCTGTGGTCAGGGGCTCTGTTGGGCTATGTTGTGTCAGGGTTAGGGGCCCCTAAGTGTGTAGGTGGGCCTTCCAGAGGAGGAAGGGTTGCAGAAAGTGGGGCAGGGGCACTGGGCAAGGAACTGGGCTCAGGGTGGCTCCACTGTTTGGTGGCGGTGTGACCTGGCATGTCACAGACCCTCCTTGGGCTTGATTGCCTGCACCGTGATTTAGGCAGTTTACTGGGTTGTGTTAAAAGGCAAGTGCCCATAGGACCAGAGCAGGGGCTGGTGGCCTTGGTTACACGGCACAGTTGCTGGGGGTTTTACAACTGCTCATGCTGGCCCTCCCAGGAGTGGAATTCAGAACCAGACTAGTGCCTGGGAACCCTTCCGAACCTTCTGTAACTCACAGCCGTAGGTGTTCTGGCTGTAGACCAGCTCACAGGGAAATAGCAGGAAGTCCTGTGGGAGGAGGGGAGCCCTGGAAGGGTCCTGGGCTGAGCAAAGTCCCTGCCATCTGGCCTGGTCTACCCGCAGCTGACCCGGTGTCTGCCTTGGTCCCGGCAGGGGTTGGGCTGCTTCCAGATTTGTTTTCATTTTCAATTCCCTTTATTGCTCAAACCACCTCAGGGCCGCAAAAAACAAACCGTTATCCTCAACTGACCTCAGATTCCTGGCCTCAATTGTTTGCCGTTTGCTAATTTTAGCTTCTGATCATTTCCACCCTTATCCTCCCCCCACCAAAGGGAGACACAAACCAAGAATAGCTGCTGGGAAGGGGGGCTGTGGTGTTTGTGGCCAGAGTTCCCACAGTGATCTGGCAGGGCGCATGGGGCAGTTCCATGCAGCCGGCCTTCCCCTGGTGGGTGGGTCTGGGGGGAGCCCTCGATGGCAGGACTCCCCTTCCCCCGGCCCCTTTCTCACCAAGAACCCAGCACCCACAGGCATTGACATGCAGAAAAGAAGAAGGACTCTTATCTGAATGTTTCTCCTTTTAAACAGAAACCAGGCTGCTTCTTGGAAAAAAACATCCCTGTAGCCATGCGTAGCATACAGACCGCTAAGAGTCAGGCACTCCCCAGAGCTCCCAGACTCCAGGAACAAGTGGACATGCACAGTCTCGGGTCAGATGTGGAGCTTGGCCACAGTGGGGCCCAGGAGACAGCATCAGCCTGGAGGGCCCTGGCCAGGCCCAGTCCCCGCCCCAGTGCACTATGCTCTCCCAGCCGTGGGAGCGAACACAGGGCCTGTGTGGACCAATTACAGTGGTGAGTCCAGGGCACTGGCCAGGCCTGCAGGGCGTCAACCTGCCCACGGGAGGGCGGGCAGAGAGCAGCCTAGGGAGAGCCAGAGCCAGGATGAAATCCAGGGAGCAGAGTGGCCTCTTGGCGAGGCCTAAGGCAAGTGGTTGCACCCCACATCTGTACAGTAGGGAGAGTGTCAGGCGGACACCCCGATTGAAAGGAGCATGTAACAAATGCCCACAGCCCTAGTAGCCCCTCCATCCTTTTCTTTCCACTGTTTTCAAGGAAATCCCAGACACCATACCATTTTATCCATTAATATTTCAGTTGCACATTTTAAAATCAAGTCCAATGTGTCTAATGCTAGAATAACACTAATTAAACATGAAATAAAGAAAGCCACAGCCTGAAGTCACCCCAGACCACTGGTTAGTCTCGGGAAGTGGTGTGGGCCACACCCCTCATGTGGGTGCTTCATTGCAGGCAGAAGGTACCCAGTGCCGAACCGTTTTGGACACAGGTTTTTATCAAAATCGAAAGCAACAGCAACAAAGAAGAACAAAAGTGCTACTAGGGTAACACAGGTACAGAAGGAGGAGGCCCAGCTACCTAGGAAGGGCTTTCCTCTGGTGCGAGGGGATAGGGAGGAGCAAAGCAGGTGTTAGACCCATGCCCCTTGGGTGCTGGCAGGGCCCACACCATCCCACAGCTTCTGAAGGGGTGACAGGGATAGCCTAGTGGTTCTCCACGGAAATGCTTGGCTGCCACAAACGTTAGATCTGTCCCATTTTGTAAATCATTTAAAAAAAATATTTGGGTAGCTCAGTCGGTTAGGTGTCCCAACTTCGGCTCAGGTTATGATCTCGCAGTTCATGAATTTGAGTCCCATGTCAGGCTCTGTGCTGACAGCTTGGACGGAGCCTGGAGCCTGCTTTGGATTCTGTGTCTCCCTCTCTCTCTGCCCCTCCCCTGCTCATTCTCTCTCTCTCTCTCTCTCTCTCTCTCTCTCTCTATCAGTCTCTCTCTCAAAATAAATAAAAACATTAAAAATTTTAAAAAATATTAGAGTAATGCACCAAGTAACACATGTAGCCTAAGGACCAAATCACCCAGCTCATTTTATTGTGATGCACAGGGAGGGACCTGGCTGTGCCCCGTTCTCCTGTTCCCTCTCCCAGCAGAGTTCCCTGTTGGCTTCTTCAGTTGCCTCTTGCGGTGTTTACTGCCCTAACTCTCCCCTGCATGTCCATGGGGGCTCTGCTCTGTGCTTCAGCTTTGAACATCATGTGTTGACTTCCCATGGTGGCAGATGAGAAGTGAGGTCCCTGTCACCCTGCCCGCCCCCAGAAGAGTGGGGTATTTTGCATTAGGTCAGCATTCAGTGTTTACAGATGACCCGGACTAACTGAATGCTAGTTGACAGTGACCCTAGTGTCATATGTTTCTTTTCCATAGAATTAATAGTTGCTCCTTTTGCTTGGTTTTCTGAGTGCTGTCATCCTTGGCTTGTCCCCATGCCCTGTGGCCATGTGGCTCTCGCTGATGTGGAGGTCTCCTCTCCAGACCTTTAACAGCTTCCCAGACTGTCCATTGCTGTTTGAGGCCCTGTTTCCTTGAACCCATGCCTGTGCCTTCTGGTGAAGGGAGAGGAGGCCATGTTGTGGAGACTTCCATGTCTGGAAGTGTTTTGCTCCTAGACTAATAAGTTGCGGCAGAAGTGCTGGGTCCAAGGCTCTGTCCCCCAGCGGGCCCTGGGACTCATTCTTGCTCGTACTCCAGATGACAGCCTACCTTCTGTGCTCTCTGGGCTCTCTGGCCTCCTTTTATCTGGAGCTGGAACGGTTGGCTGATCCTTCCCTTATCTTACCTTTTCCTCCTATCATCCATTTTACTTGTCTTTCGCTCTGTGTTCTGTGAAACTCTCTGTTCTTTTCCAACCGTGACCTCTGCCATATTCCCCTGTTGTGTCTTTACTTTCAGACTCAGGTTTTTGGATCTCCTTTTATAAGGAGGATCCTATCCTGTCCTTGCTTCCTGGATGCTTCTTACCTCTGAGGATGACTGACAGCTCTGGAGTTGGCTTCTGCATCCTCTGTGTTGCCTTTTTCTGCTTGCTGATTTGGATCTCTCACCCAGCTGTCCGGGTCAGAGGCTCTTCTCTGTCTGATGATCCTTGGTGTCTGGAGACACTGCCCAGAGGCTGGGCCTGGTGCACAGATGGGCTTGGTGACTTTCCGTCCCTGCCTGGGGATGTCGTCCTGGTTGCAGGGCTCAGAGGGCTGGGTGGGGAGAGGTCTGGGAGTGGCAGCATGGAGTAGGTGAGCTGTTCCTCAGGCCCCCATTCAGGAGGCTGCCCTGCCCTGAGCCATCTCTGTGGTCTCCAGTCCAGATCCCCCACCTCTCCTGACACACTAAGACAGTAAATTGTTCTTCGACAGGTACAGGTAAGGCAGGCAGCTGTGTATGAGGTAGACAAAAGGCTGTGATGTGTCTATTGCTTCTTTAACATTCAGGTGCCTCCTTTTTCAGCCCCAGTGTCCCCCCACTGCTGGGGACTCCTGAGCCTGTGGGAGGTCACATTGTACAGGGTCACATGCTTCTTTGCTTTCTCTGCCATCTCTCGGATTTCCAGCCTCCAAATTACTATTGTTTTCTCCTTTTCCTTTCACTTAGTCCTTTAAAATGCCTTTCCTTTCATTTTAGAGGGATCTGGGGATGGGAAGGTAGTGATCTGCTATCTTTATCCAGAGCTCCTGTTTGGCATGTGGGCCAGTGCAGGGAGGTCCAGGGAGAGACGAGAGGGAAAGATGAGGACCTCCCTCATCAGCAGGAGAATCCCTTCCCACCTCCTACCTCTGCATAGGCCAAATTGTCCAGTCCCTCCAGTTGCCAGTGTCCCCCTTTGGTTATTATCCAACAGTGTTATCCTGGAATTACAGCCAGAGCTACAATGAGCAATAATCTTGAAGCAACTGAAAGCAGCTCACAGGAAGACAGTTGCCCAGGGAAAGAAGAAGGTCTAAACCTAAGGTTGGTAGCTTTAGGTTTCTTTTTCTCTGGTTACAGATCCCAAAGTAGATATCCAGGGCCAGTGTGGGAGCTCCAGGATGCCATCAGAGACCGAGGCTCATCACCTCTTTCTCTTCAGTCATTGTTGATGTGTGAATTAGGCTGTGCTTTCTACCCGTGTTATCATGACAGCTGCTGCCTCTACAACCTTGGAACATTCTCCAGGCAGGAAGAATGGTGGCAGGCACATGGTCCTCTTTATCAGGATGAGGCTTATCCAGTGGCTTATCCAGAGCTCATTTGGCTACAGTCAGTTTACAAAGCCAATCCTAACTGCAAGGGAGTCGGAAAGGAACCATTTTTACCTGGTGCATTGTTGCTACAAACTGAAGTCATGTTCTCTGGGGAAAGAAGACACAGAGAACGGGTGCTGGACCAGCTGGCACTTTGCTGTCACTGTTGCAGTTGCTGGGCGACTCCTGTGCATTTGTCCTCAAGGTGGGCAAGCATTGGTCAGAGAAGTGTCCAGCTGGCAAAGGTGACCACTGCATGAGCCAGTGCTCCCAAAGCATTTGAAGAACCTCAGAAATCATGTACTTTCTTCAGCATTTACTTTGTTCCCCAACAAGTGAGGCCGTATCAGCCATTTGTACTGGCTCAGAAGTATTGACTTATTACTTAGAAATGAGCTACATGGTCACTGCTATAGTGATCACGACAATTGAGTGAAATGGGTTTTCTCTGATTTATTACCTGAACTATAGTTGTCATGCCTTCTCAGGTTCCTCATGGTGTTTCATAGACTTTCATTGTTTTCCATGACCTTCATAGTTTTGAGGGGTTGTGGCCAGATATTCTGTAGGTTGTACCTTGGTTTGCATTTGTCTGATGTTTTTCTCATGATTACACTGGGTTTGTGGCTTTTGGGGAAAAATACTAGAGGTGAAGTGCCCTTCTCATCACATCGTATCAGTGGGAGAATGATATCCACTGATACTTATTTTGTTGCTCAATTGGTCCAGCGTTGGCCAGGAACTCTATCAGGTTGGCTCCTGTGTCCCTTCAACACATCCCCATCATTTTTGTTTTTTGTTCACTTCCTTACTTTCTGGCATTAATAAGATAAGTCAGGTTCATCTTGTATTTTTCTGGCTCTAGTCCTAGAATCAGCCATTTCTCTAAGGAGCCTTGACTTCTGTTATTGGAAATGGTATTTAGAAACCAAGACCTGGGTGTGCTTTCTGCTCTTGGGGTGTTACTGCTTCTAGCCTCTCCCAGTGGATGGAGCCAGAAAACATGTCTGTGTCCCAGCCCATTTATACACACATACCTTTAATAATTTCTCTATCTGGCCCTCTTTGTGCACGTGAGCTAAGCACACATCACACTGATGTCTCAGTCTCTGGGCCAGTCCCTCAGGAAGGACTCATTCCCACCTCCCCCTACTGATCCGTAACCTTTGTCTCTAACAGTGAGACACTGGCTCCCACCATTCACCGTGTGGTCACCTGTTTGTAAGTGCCAGCATTCGAGTGAAGCAGTTTCATAATTGTTTCTGTCGTGAGAAGTTAGAGCAGCGCTAGGTACAGTTGCTTTTGTCTGTGAATCTTTCGGTTTCCAGTCAAAACACTGTTTTCCTAAGTGACTTAGGTCAGCTGCTTTTCCCCACCCCCCTCTGAGAGGCCATGTCATACATTTGTAATGTGGTTGGAATCTGTTGTCACAGTGTGTATTCTGTCCTGGGATCCCCCAACCTCCTTTATATGCTCAAAGTTTGCATACGTTAAAATGTAAACTGCGATATGCAGTACTCTGGGTTTTAACAAATGCAGTCTTGTATCCACCACTCCAGGACCAGGCAGGACAGTTCCATCACCCTAAAAATTCTCCTTTGAGGTCAGCCATTTCCTGATTCCCCAACTCTGACAACCCCTGTTGTGTTTTTTGTCCATACAGTTTTGCCTTTGGCAGAATGTCATATGAATGGAGTCATACAAAGTATATAGACTTTTGGGTCTAGCTTCTTTGACTTCGCAAAATGCATTTAATTTTGCATAAATTCAACCATTTTTGTGTTTGTGAATCAATAGCTACTTCCTTGTCATCACTGAATAGTATTCCATTGTATGGATATACCACAATTTGTTTATCCATTTACCTGTAGAAAGTGCTTATTTGTAGTTTTCACTGACTATGAATAAATCTACTATAAACATTTGTGGATGGCTTTTCAACTCACTTGCTAGATGCCTAGGGTTGGGGTTGCTGGGTTGTAGAGTGAGTCTCTATTTAACTTTATAGGAAACTGTCAACTATCTTATAAAATGATTGCACCATATTCTTGCCAGCAATGAATGAGAGTTCCAGTTTGCTCCACCAGCTGTTAGTGTTGTTGGTTTTGGGGAATTTAGCCATTCTCATAAATGTATGGTGCTGCCTCATTGTTTTACTTTGCATTCCTTAATGATGATATTGAGCACCTTTTCACATAGTTGTTTGCCATCTGTGTATCTTGTTTGGTTGAGTTCAGATCTTTTGTTCATTTTTAAAATCAGATGTTTGCTTATTGTTGAGATTTAAGAGTTCTTTATATATTCTGAATATGAGCTTCCTTTACTTTTGGTCAGCCTCAAATGAACATTTTTATCAAGTAAATAAACCTGAATCTTTAATTGTGGATTCCAGATTCATGTCCTTGTAGTTTGAGAAAAATCTCTGAAAAGACCAACTGAAATGTCATTCCTGGGCTGTCAGCAGCTGTAAGGGCTTGGTGTGCAGTAGTAGATCACATACTCCCAGAACAGGGCTGGTGACAGCACTCTGGCCTCCGAAGCAGGAGAATGCTCCCTTTGAGAGCATGCTCAAATGCTCCCTGTTCAGCTCAGGGAAGGTGCTCCTGGGTTCCCTTGGAGACAGTTAGTGATGTGGCCATCAGAATAGAGGGGAAAGAAATGGACATGTCTGTTCTTTGGGGTCATGTCACATGAGTCCACGCATCACGTTTGATCATCTGGCAGACTATTGCAGTCCAGGATCTGGAAGTGTTTGGCGGTGGGAGCTGATCTCTCTCTGTATGTCTCTTCAGGAGAATGTGTGTGTGTGTGTGTGTGTGTGTGTGTGTGTGTGTGTGTGAGTGAAGGTGGTGGGGGACCTCTAGAGCCCTTGTCTGGGGTGGCTTCTGCCTGCCTGCTGGCAGAAATCATCAGTATTTTATTATTGCTGTTCTACATGAGACCTTGGGAACGGAAATTTTCAAATGTGTTTTGTAACCCTTAGCAAAAGGGGGGAAAACACCTTTATGAAATTTCTGGCATGTGGTCTTTTGACCTTTCCGGGCATGTGCACCTGTGCGTGTAAATTAGTGCTACTCCCTCACCAGGGGCCAGAGGTGCTGGGTTCTATGGTAGCAGGCCCAGTTAGCGAGCTGGGCTTTGGGTGAGCTATTATTATTTCACAATAGAAGTTTGTAGTCTATATCCATAAATACACATGTATTATGATGTGTTTATGTCCGACTTTGTGAGATAACATACTGCACTCTTTCTGACAGCAAACAGCAGCTCAGTTGAAAAGTGTAGGAATGCAGAACGAACAGTCACGCATGAATCCTGTCTTCCCAAGATAACGGCTGTGTTTCCTTCCTGCAGCTCTGGCTCTGAGGCATGTTCATTTCCTACAGGCATTGGGACAGAGGGTCTGTTTTCTTGGTTGGAATGAGACTACATATAAGTGGGTCCCTGTCTGTGGCTTATGAGACTCTAGAGAGGGACAGGAAGGTGGCCTCCGTGCCAACCCTTCCTTTGTCTGCCTACCTAACCTTGACACATGAGGGGTAACACCACAGAGCACCCAGTCCCCCACACCCTACCTCAGGGGTGGGCAGCTTGCCCCAGCTTTCACTGGCCCTCCCTTGGCCTCAGGCTGACTCGGGTAGCCTTTGGATCATAGTGTCCCCATGCAGAGCTGTTGAAGAAGGGTCACTCTGGGGGATTGTGGGGGCTGGGAAGCAGAGTGGTGTCAGCTTTTCTCCCTGGCTGGTGTCCTCAGGGTCAGCTCCCTTAGTGACCTGTTCCACGCTAGGCTGGGGAAGGACATAGGATCAGGGTTGAGCACTAGGCAGGATGTGAGGAGGAAGAGACAGGCTTAGAGAAGCGGTGGGCAGGCCCTGTGACAGGGAAGCGGCTGGCCTTAGTGCCCTGAGCCTCAAAAGGCCCTGGAAATGCTCTTCTTTCTACACCACAGCATGGGTTTTTCCAGGTAGGGAGAGGGCCGGGTGGTGAGGGCAGTGGGTGACCACCTCCTCTCTGGCAGTGGAACTCAGATTTACTGAGGAGCAAGGCCTCTGGCTTACTGTTCCAGTATCCTGTTCTCTGCAAGTGGTTCTTTTGAACAAAAGAGTGTTCTTAAAACACACTGGGTATAAATTGTCCAAGTGGCTGAGGCTCTGCTGGGTCCGGTGACCTGGGCTACTGAAGGAGAGGCTCCTCCCAGAGTGTCTAGAGCTGTTCCTCAGGACTTCAGCTGTTCTAGAAAAGGTAGGTCAGTGACTGGATGTTTTTTTTTCCCCGCTGCATCAGCTCCCTCAAAAACCAAAAGCATTTTAGAACTATAGAAAAATGACTTACTTGTTTTTATTTCGATTTATTTGCTTTATGAAACCAACTCTGACAAATACATTGTTTTGCTATGTTCTGTTTGAAACTTGTGACTTTTTTTTTTTTTTTTCGTGAAGGAAATGGCCCTCTGCTCTGAGTACCTGGAGCAGGCCAGTGTAGGTGCTGGGTCTGGAGGAAGAGCACGTGCTCCCCAGGTGCCACGTGCTGCCTCAGGGTGCTCAGACCTTCTCAGACAGGCAGGCAGGCAGGCAGGGCCTCTTGAAAAGGAACTGCCCAGCTCGTCCACATGTTAGGTGTGGCTACGTGCTGCAGAGGGACTGGTGACTGCCTGCCAAGGTCCCCTGCAGGCAGAGTGGCCCAGTGCAGCTCAACTGGGCTGGGGGTGCCACTGGGAAGCTTCTCCCCAGGGTGACGAGGGTGGTACCTTACATTGTGTGTGCTGCGCCACAGTGCCTTCATCTGTGAGATGGGCCCTTGGCCTTGATGGTCCCTTTTGGGCTCTCAACCCCCAGGATGCTAATGGCCGAGGTCAGCTTGTCAGAACATTTCCTATTCCATGGTGGGGAGAGGCTGTAAGAATGTCCTCCTTCTGAGTGAAATCTGTATTGGGAGTGCCAGGCTTTCTGGGTGTGTGGCCTTGGTGAGGTCGTTTTGACTGTCCACTTTTAGTCTTCATATCTAAGATCTTGACACAACTCCTGTCCCTCAGGGTAGAGTCAATGAGCTTGTGCATGCTGGAAGTAAAGGCTGCCTCCCTGTGAAGCTCCATGTTTGCAGGTGTGTGTGCTGTGCGTTGTACCCACCATTGGGGCAGCTGTGGCCAGGCTGGGGCCCTGCTGTCAAGACCCACCTGAGGGGGCAAAAGAGAGAGGACCAGAGTGAGGAAATGAAGGCTGGGGGAGGGGAGAGATACAGGAAGAGGAAGTGGACAGAATGGTTGCCAAAGGCTCTACAGAGAAGGGCCCCTCCCTTGGTTGCCTAGAGAGCCCTGGGTGTGGGCATGGGGCCCTGGGGTACAGAGCAGGCAGCTGGTTGTGCATGTTGGCAGATGGCAGCAGGAAGGGGGTCGTTTGCTCTGCTCCATGCCCTCTCCCAGGGGCCCTGGCTGACCTTGAAGACTTTTGTTTCTTTGGGGAGGGGGTAGTGCGGGCAGGCAGCCTCAAGTTGGCTGAAGGCTTGTCTGTGTCTAGGAGCAGTTTGGCTTCTCTCTGAGTCTCTGCGGACTTCCCCATGTGGCTGTCAATGACTGGTGCCACCCCAGACGTCACAGCCCAGCACAGCCTGCCAGAGGCTTTTCTGTACTGTGCCCGCTTCCCCCACCCCATCCGTGCCCGGCCCTCTGTCTTTCTTCCCTCCCTTCCTTCCTTCCTTTTCCTTTCTTTTGGTCCAAGAGAAAAACCCTTCCCAGAAGCCTGCACCCGTTCCCTAGTTCCCACCTCCTTACCAGTCCCTGGCAGAAGGGACCGAGTCTCCTGCCTTGAACTTGTGGTCTGTGTCCTGACAGCTGGACGAACTCACCTGGCAGCACCTCTCCAGCAGCCAGAGCCTGGCTTAGCCACCGAGGCTGGTTCTCGCCAGTCCTGTGAGGGCGGACCCAGTGATAATTATGCAGGAACATGGTATATAGGAGGCTGAAGGGACCTTTAACACATGCAAGTTAACAGCTCTGGGTCTGCTGCTGTCAGATTCTTCTCCCTTGCCTTTTAAGTCACACTGGGTCTGTCAAACCACTGATCAGGGAGCACCCTCCAACAAAACAATTTGCAGAGTGACCCAGGGGCTTGAATCCTGGAGGTCCGTCCCCAGGAGCACCTTCCAGAAAGGTAGATTGGACTTCACTGCTATTTTTGAATTTCTCATATTCCAAGGAGCTCCCCTGCCCCCTCCCCCATTCTAAGGGGAATCTATTTTAAGGGGAATTCTGGGGATTGTATTCAGAATGTGCTGAGGAGAGTATGCATGGCCACATGTGGTGTGAATGGGTCTGGCCAGGAACTCACAGGGTTGTTCCGTCAGCTCCTGTTTTAAAATTTGCATTATTGAGGCACCTGGGTGGCTTAGTCCGTTGAGCGTCTAACTTCAGCTCAGGTCACGATCTCTCAGTTTGGGTGTTTGAGCCCCATGTCGGGCTCTACACTGGTTGACAGTGTGGAGTCTGCTTGGGATTCTCTCTCTCCTTCTCTCTCTCTGCCCTTTCCTTGCTCATGCTCTCTCTTAACAATAAATAAAACATTTAAAAAAATAAAATAAAATTTGCGTTATTTGTGGCTAGCATTTCCTAGTTTGCTGTGGATTCTTGTTTTTAACTTTGTGAATAGGTAAATACATTTGTGTGTTTTGAAATCCAGGAGATTTACGCAGTTTTCAAGGCACCCTCTCCTCACCCCTCTGTCCCCAGGTAGTCTGTATCCTCCCAGAGGACCTTTCTACAAGCAAAAGCACATGTCTACACACACTGTTCCTTCTGCTCAGAACCTTGCTTTCCTTCCTCAACAGTACCACTTTAGAGATCTCTCCCCATCAGTTCAGAAAGAGTCCATTCCATTTCTTTTTCATAGTATTCCGTCACATGGGGTTTCCATAACGTATTTCACAGGCCCCAGCTGGAGGACAGGAGTTGTTTTGAGGCTTTTTCTGCATTGAATGACCAGGCCCATATCCCATTTTGTAGGTGTGCAGGTGTATCTGTAGAATAGTTTCCCAAAAGTTGTTTTGTGGGGTCGAAGGTTGCACACATTTGTAATTGGGATCAGCATCACCACGTTGCCCTCCAGAGGGGTTGGGGCACTTTGTATTTCCACTGGCGAAATGTGAGAGTGCGTATTCCTGTGGCTTTGCTACCTGACAGATAAAAAGTAGGATTTCAGTGCGGTTTTGTTGGCATTTGCTCTCTGACAGGTGAAGTTGAGCATCTTTTCAGATATTTGAGAGTCATTTGTGTTTTCTTTTTATCAACTGTCTTATGGGCTTTGCCCATATTTCTATTGAGTGTTGGTTTGTCTTTTAATTTCTGTGTTCTCATTCTGTATTGGAGGTTAGGCCTTTGTGATATGAGCTGCAAATATTTTTTTTTTCTCAGATTGTCATTTATCTTTTGCCTTTGCTTATGGTGACTTTGTCCATGTCTGGCTTTTATAGTCAGATTTATCAATCTTTTCATTTATAGTTACTGGGCTTTGATTCATAGAAAGAACTTCTATCCTAGCATGGTCCTTACTTTCTTTCCAGAAAGTACTTAGTTGTCCTTACACGTTTTTTGGACCCTCTCTCCTCTACCCATCTGAGATGATAATTTGTGCTAAGTGTGTTTCCCACTGTTGTGGTGTTTTGGGGTCTAGTTCTGGCATTTCCTCTCCTCCCCACCAGTCAGTTATCAGCTTCTGTGGCAGTATGTTGAATATCTGGCAGTCTGGTACCCTCACAGTATTCTTTTTTTCAAAGTTTTCCTAGCTGCTTCTATTTGTTTTTCTGTATGAATTTTAGGATCTAGTTCTCCTATTCCAAAATAAAACAAAGCAACACCCGAAATGCCTACTTCAAAAATACACTTACATCTTTTGTAGGAAGGCAGATTTTGTCTGAACTGTGCCCCCAAGGTAGTGTGTTGCTGCACACAGCCAGGTGCCACCTCCCCCTCTCATCCTGCCAGCTCTGCTTGTGCAGGAGTGTAAGGCAGCATGTGATCAGCAACACCTGTGCGCCGGTAATGGTAGCATGAGACCAGAGTGCCCTGGGGCAGGGCCAGGGCCAGGGCTGCGGCTGTTCCAGCAAAGATGAACACAAAGTGGTATGGGGCTCGAACGTGCAACCAGTGGTTCCCACCACGGTCACTTGCCACTGACTTGCTCATGAGAGCTCCCTGTCCAAGGGGCTCAGTAGCCCAGGAGCACCCCGCCCCCCCACAACCGGTGATAGTGGTGTATCTCCTATGAGCATGTATGTGCTCCCACTTAACCCTCACAGTAACTGTGAGAAGAAACAGGCAAGATGGCAACCCCTGAAGCCATCGACAAATGAGTAGGGGTGCAGGGGTGGGGTGAGTGCAGGGCTACTTCCATGCAGAAAGCACCTCTCTGGCTACAGGCAGAGTCCTAGGACAAGAGGGGTCCCCACTGAGTGGGGCCTCACCTCCTCCACTTGTACCATGGGGGTAAGCGCTTCTAGCTGGAGCTTCCCAGGAGAGGGCATCTGCATGTCAGCTCCACGTGGGTCTATAAACCATGGGCGTTTTCAGTGATCAATGAAATAGCCAGTGGCCTTCTAAAGAAAGGAAAGTCTGCTTTCCATAATGGGGACAGGCCTTTCTGCTGACCCCAAGGCTGCCCGTTGGCCTGGGTTTCCTTGCAGGCTGACAGCTGATTGGCCCCAATGGTTGGCTATCTCCCAACCTGCCCCAGCATGGGAGGGTGAGCAGGAGGGACTCGCTGGTATGAAAAACATGTCAGTCTTGATGTGGGGAGCTGGAGGTGGCCCCATACCAGGGGCCACTGAACAGAGCTATGTATTGATGAGTGACAGCCCATTCTTTTCAGGACCTGGGTGCTGCGGCCTGGGAGCCTGGGAAAAGGTGTATCTCTGTGGAAGCCTCTCTCTGACCAGCCCCACCCCTCACCACGCTCCCCAGACACACATCCGTGGGGATTCCTTGTGCTCACTGAGGTCTCTTCATGTGATCTTAGGTACCCCTGTTAAGTCAATGGATCCATCTGCCCTTTTCCCCGGGGGCCCCCTATTCAGAGATGCATCCCCTCCCTTCTTTCTTCCACAGAGGGGAGCTCAGCGAGGCCTCCCAGAGCCTTGGTTGGCACAGCCAGCCTGAGCTGAGAAGAGCCAGCGGGAGGCCGAGGGGCCAACTGGGGAGATCACTTACTGCCACCGGCAGAAGAGGCACTAGTTTACAGACATTGTTCTGGCTCCGGGTCTTTTTTTTTTTTGCAACGCAAAAGGACCCCCAGGACTGCCCACAAGGGGCTCACAGACCAAAAACTGCCATGTGCAGGTGCTGTTGGAGCCAGGAGGGACCCAATCATCTGTGGGAGCTGGCAGTCTGGCCCAAACTGGTTGGCGCAATTGAGAAAATTGGGAGCATGCCCTTTGGACAGGGGTCAGAGCAGGAGGGAGTCTCTCAGTGGCTCAGGGTGTGAGCTGAAACATGCACACTTCCCAAGCTGCACGTGCAGGTGCAGCTGCCAGGAAGGGGGCAGGGGGCAGGGCCCTGGGCTGGGCGCTCAGTTGGGGGCTTGGGCAGGAGGAAAGCCCCTGTCCTCTTAGCCTGGCTTCTTGCAGCTTCTGGGAGGAACACACTGTCCCAGCCCAGGCCTGTGGCTTGGGCAAGAGGAGCATGTGGGACACAGTGTTCCCTGATAAGATGAGGCAATTGCTCTCACAGCCTCATCGCAGCGCCAAGGAACATTTATGTAACCCCTGCCCTGCGCCCCGTGAGCCCTTGGCCCAGGCGCCCCTGCTGCCCAGCTGCCCTGCTCACGGTGCACCAACAGCACCCCACCCTGTACCGACCAGTTATCCCCTGTCTCGAAGTCCTGCCACTTGCATCCTGGCCCCTCCCAAGCCCCCTCCCACAGTGACCCAGCCTTTCCCCACCCAGCTTCCTTCACTCCCTCCCTGTGCACCCTGTACCCCACAAGACCTGACCTCTACCCCCTTGCTCTCACTCTGCCTCCCCCTCCCAAGTCCCTCTCACCATTCTGTCCCACATCCCCAACCCTGGCCTCCTGCAGCCCTGCCTTTGGAAAGTGAGGGCAGGGGGACTGGAGTGGGCCCATCCCAGTCTTAGGCATCAGGCAGGATGCTGTAGAAGGGCTGATCTCCCTTCAGGGTTCTGGAATCTCTGATCAGGTTTCCTATCCTGAGAGGGCCAGTGTCACTTCTGAGCTAGACTGAGCATTCTCCTTGTGGTGGCCCTGTGGTACTATTGTGTCCTCCTATCACATGCCCAAGAGGAGGCAGATTCAGAATTGAGCCCAGCAGGAAGGAAGCTAGGGTTCATTTAGTCTGGGTGGCCAGCTCCCTGCTGGGCCCCACTCCACTCTGTGTACGATCCCTATATACTCACTCCACCTAGCCACACCACCTTGGAGTCAGTCCTTAGAAGAGCAGTTTTCAAAGTGAGGCCCAGGGACACCTGTAGGTACCTGAGATACTTCCAGGAGACCATGAGTTCAAAACTATTTTCAAAATAATAATATTATTTGTCCCTTATTCTCTCAAAAGAATACAATGAAATATTCCAGAAGGTACATGATGTGTGATGACATCCCCCTGACAGCTACAGGAATGCACATGTGCTTGAGTTTAAATCTTTTTTCAGTTTTAATTTCTAATATGATAAATATCAATGGATATAACCCACATGAACAAATACTCTTTCGGTCCCTCACTACAAGTATGAGCGCTACTGTGGGTGACTCTGTCCCCCTGTCCAGGCTGCCTTTCCCCCAGCTGTTCTCGATTCTTCTGGCTGCTCCTCATTAGCCTCCTGGGTGCTGCTTGAATGTCACCATGTAGAGGCGGGCCCACCCAGACCCTGGTGCTGATCCTTGCCAGCATGAATCATAACTTCTGAGTGTTTTATTCATCTGTTTATTGCTGTCTACCCTCCTGGAATGGGCTGACAGAGGTATAAAGGATGGAATCGGGGGGACTCTGCATAATGACCCTGTCCCCAGGGCCAGACAGAGAGTCTGTGTTCAATAAAAGTGCTGAGCTGCTGTTACCCAGATGGACCAAGAGCTGTGTGCTGGCCTAGGGGTGATGCTGGACTTTCCTTGCCTTCTGCCACTCCAGGCTACCTGGTACCAACATCCCATCCTATTGGATGCTACAGTTCTGTGTGGCCCACACATCATTGTAGCCCGACTATAATTATACCCCTCAGATGCTTCCCAGAGCTGCAAACATAAGGACCTTGAAAAGGACAAGCTCCCAATGAGGGCCCAGGGTTTATTAGAAAGCAAGGGTGAGTCTGAATTTGGGTTGGTCTTCCCCTACTGCCACCATGGGCCTAAATTTGAAAAGACACAGGTGTAAAAAATAGTGGATGAGAGCAATAATAATAGCTAACATTTCATAGGTAGCATTTGGCATGTGTCAGGCACAGTGCCAAGGTCTGGTCGTGTGTGTGAGCCCATGGGATCACCATGTGTACCCCACTATAAGGATGTGGTAGTATATTCATTTCCTGTGGCTACCATAACAAATTACCATAAATTGGGTGGCTTAAAATAACAGAAATGCACTCTCTCACTGTTTTGGAGGGCAGAAGTCTAAGATCAAGGTGTTTGCAGCTCACTACCTTGCCCACCTCTTTTCCTTCTGAAGGTTCTGGGGGTGGGGTGGGGGAATGGAATCCATTTCATGCTTCTCTCCTAGATTCTGGGGGCTGCCCTACAGTCTTTGGAGTTTCTTGGCTTATAGATACATCACTCCTGTCTCTTCCTCTGTCATCGTTTGGCCCTCTCTTCTCTTCTTTTCTAAAGGACACTTGTGATCTCATTTCAAGACCCTTACCTTAATTGTATCTACAAAGACGCTTTTTCCAAATAAGATCACAAGTTCAAGGGATGAGGACCGGGACATCTTTTTCGGGGAGCACTCTTTACCCCACCATAGGCAATGAGTTACTTATCTGAGGCCACACACATCAGTATACTGTGAGAACAGATCTAAGCCTCATCTGTCAGACGTGGCACACCAAGCTCTTGAACTCAGCACCTAGTCACAGGAAAATGAAACTGTTGTGTTTAATGCTGGACCTTTCCAAACATCTAATGACCAATGTGCATTGTGAAGTTCCTAGACTGGACTTAGCATGTAGCATTTCTCAAACTTTTTTTGTTGACGAGATTTTTTTTCCTCCAGAACCAATTAACAATGTATTCAATTCTAAAAAGACACATAACACAGAAGAGCTTACAACAACAAAAAATCCTGTTCCCAGTGAGGCATCACTTTCTAGAGACCAACACTGCTCTGATTTTAGTTGTCTTGGTAGTTACCGCCATAAATGAATTATATGATATATACATATATATATATATATATATATATATATATATATATATATATTTTTTTTTTTTTTTTTACTGTTCTTTGATGTATCAGATTTATATATGATGCGTTATCTCCCTGCCATGAAATTGAAGGATTTACCTCATTTCTACCCCTCCCCTCACCTCCTCCTGAATTGATGAATATATTATATATTTTTTTGTTGTTGATTATCCTTATAACTTTAACCTCATTTAGGCATTTCCTTTGTGCATGTGTGTGTTCCTACCTTTCTCTTAAATCCACATTCTCTACTGGGGGCCATGAGTCAGTTGTATGGGCTTTGTCTATAACATTGATTCTAAATACTGACAACTAGTTCTAGGGTTCACATGACCATAACTGTGTAAAGATTGCTTCCATATGCCAGGGCCTGTGGTGGGATTTCATTCCCTCCTGCTGCCTCATGGGGTTGTTGTGAAAGATAAATATAACATACAAAAAGCCCGTAGAACAGTGTTTGGCTTATATCTTGTAGCACTTTAGATTGCTTCAAATTTAGATCCCAGTTTTCTTGCATGTCTTCTATTCTTCCTGGAGTTTGTAATTGCCTCTCTTTTTTCTTTTAACCAAAGAATAGTATGTGCCTTCACTGTGTCCTGAAGTTTATTCAGCCTCTTGATCATACTCTCTGATGCATGGAATTCACCTTCTTCTTGAAACTATCCCCCTGTGAATCCTGCCTCTGTGGCCACCAGGTCTCTGCCTCACTCTTATCCTGAGATGCCCCTTCATTTTTCACTAATTTCTCTGGCTTCTCATTTTTTCTTTTCCCATTTTTGCTGGAGTTTGAGAAGTAAACTTGGAAGACCCTGTTTCTTTTTCATCGAGCATCCAGTGTGATTTACAAGAAGTTTGGTATTCCCTCATGGTTGACTTGGTGTTTGTTCTCACCTCTTTCTAATAAGTTTTGTGATCTCTTCATTTTACCCAGTGTTCTGACTTTGCAGAAATTCTCACAGCATTGCAGAAATTCTTGCAGCAGGAGCCTTTACTTACTACCCTGCCCACCTCTCTGCCAGCCCTTTCCATGTTACTCTCCTGTCTTGTTTGATTCTGACAGATACTGTTTTCTTGTTTCTTTGGTAATTTACTCTCCTCCATTTTTTCTTTTCTTTTTTCTAACGAACAGAAATTATTTAAATATATTGCACCCCCAGGATTGATTCCCTGTAACTCTGAACTATCATTTGTAACTATCAGATAGTTTTGGGATATGATGGTTTGCTCTCTTGATTTTGAATTCTCCTCCCACACACCCCCTTTCCTGCTCCCCCCCAAAGCCCCTGTAAAATCACATGTGCAACATGTACATGTAACATGTAACAACATATACAGCCACACAGAGCTCTTAGTTTCAGCATTACTAGGAGGCAGAGAACACTGCAACATTCACATATTTTCAGAGCTTTTTTGATGTTGTTCCATTTTTTATGGGTTATTTCCTTCAGTATATTTCCATCTGTTCTATGAAATTTTTGTTTGGGCAATAATACTCTCAATTTCTAAACACTATTTTTTGTCCTCTGAACTTCCTTTTGATGGTATCATGTTCACTTTATGCATGAAATTTTGTCTGAAAATTTTCTCAGAATACGAATTCAAAGTTTTAGGTTGACATTCTCTTCTGTCCCTTGGCTTCACTCTTTTTCCTCTGGAGTCAGCTTTGTTTTGTTGCTCTTGGCCTTTTCCCTTTCATCTTGCTGGTTTTCCTTGGCCATCTGGCCATCCTTGAGTGTTTATATTTAAGGTTGATGGGCTCATTTAGGGTGGGTGGCATGGATTTCCTCTGCTGGGCACAGGTGCACCAGCTTCAAGGGCTGGCTGAAGGCTTTAGGGCCTGGGGGTGGGGGGCGGAGAATGGAAAGGGTGGCGGTGTGGCCACCCCCAGTGCCATAAGGGCTGCATTCTGGGGTGCCAGGAGCCCCTGCTGATTCTCCCTGAGCAGTTGATACCATTTTTTTGTGGTTCAGAGTTTGCCTGGGTAAATGATGGCCTGTTCCTTGCTCTGAGGGATGGGAGGGGTGAGGTCCTCATTGAAGTCTACCTTTGTTACCTCC
Source organism: Panthera tigris (assembly GCF_018350195.1). NCBI lineage: Eukaryota > Metazoa > Chordata > Mammalia > Carnivora > Felidae > Panthera > Panthera tigris. Next base: position 21,756,015 of record NC_056665.1, read on the forward strand.
CTCTCAGGGAGTGTTCTGGGTAGCCACCCTTGTCTGTCACTGTGTTTGGGTCTGCAAGAGCCTGTTGCAGCCTCTTGTTCTGCTGGCTGTTACCTATTGGCCACACTGGAGGTTGAAAGAGCAACATGAGAAGCAAATTACCTCGTCTGGGCTCCTTATGTTATTGATGAGGAAACTGAGGATCAGAATAGTAGTAGAGCACTCAGGTTGGGAATTGTCTCTTGGCCCTGCAGGGGTGTGGGGCTCTGGAGTGTGGCTCCCTTCAGGCCAGTGTGAGGCAGCTGGACCCTCCCTGGTAGGCCTGCAAGTCCTCCCTGGGCCCTAGACCCTTTACTCCGGATTCCCAATCTCAGAGCCTGAAGATGGGCCTGATCTGCCCTCGGGCCAGGGCCAGGGGTGCCTGCACAGGTTGTTGGGGGTCATGCTCTGCCGTGTGCTTGGGACTGCCACCGCCAGGGGCCTTGGGCCCTGCTATCACAGTTACTGAGAAGCTGCCATTTCATCCTGGGAGATGCCTGCTGCCTTCCTTGGGTACTGGCTGGAGGGCACAGGCATGGCACATGTTTGCCCTGATGGGTTGGTTACAGGCCGGTGGAGAGGGAGGGGACGCGGCTAGCGATGGGGAGGAGCAGGCTGCGTGGAGGGCAGGGCCAGGACCGGTGACTGATGCGCTGCCCTGTCGCCCCGCAGGTGAAAGACCCTTCGCCTGCAGCTGGCAGGACTGCAACAAGAAGTTCGCGCGCTCCGACGAGCTGGCCCGGCACTACCGCACGCACACAGGCGAGAAGAAGTTCAGCTGTCCCATCTGCGAGAAGCGCTTCATGCGCAGCGACCACCTGACGAAGCACGCACGCCGCCATGCCAACTTCCACCCGGGCATGCTGCAGCGGCGCAGCGGGGGCTCACGGACCGGCTCCCTCAGCGACTACAGCCGCTCCGATGCCAGCAGCCCCACCATCAGCCCGGCCAGCTCGCCCTGAGCGCGGCCGCAGCCCGACGCAGCACAGCCCCGCCCACCCCTCTGCGGGCCCTGCCCACCCCTGGCCGGCGAGGACCCTCCGCCCCAACTACAGCCATGAGCAGATATGCTCGCCCTTCCTTTTGTGATGCCGTGTCTTTTCCTTTTGTAATGAGAAAGAAAGAACTTTCTGGAGTCAAAACAACAACACAACAGACAATTTTCTTCACCTCAGGTGTCAAAGTGAATTTGTAAAAAAACGAAACAAAAAATTTTCAAAAAACACCATCCACAAATTGCACAATAAACATACCCACAAAGGTGAGATTCAGTGGTGTTGAACCCCTCCCCCCCTTTCTCAGGGATGGACATGTTCCACGAGGTCAGTGAGGACACCCCCTTCCTGCCGCCTTATTCTGTACATAGATTTGCACTCTGGAGTTTTCTGTTAGGTTCGGGAACACACTGGGGACAAAGACTGAGCAATGCAGGTGGAGCTCAGTGTCTGGCCCTTGGGTTAGTCCGTCAGTCATTTCTGAGCGGATGTGGTCACTGACATTTGCTTCCAGGCCAGATTCCTCAGCAGGGGGCCCCAAGTCTCCACGCAGCCGCCAGCCTCTGCCCCAGAAGCCCGGCCGGGCTCAGGACATAAATGATTCAGAGGGATGCCTTAAGCTGTGCTGGGTGAAAGAAGCACTCCATCTGGGGAGACCACAGAGGCGCCTCCCCTCTGCGGGGCCCTGCCAGTCTCCCTGTCCCTGCCTCCAGGAGCCTCTCTCTGGGCCTCTCAGCACTGGGAGCAGAGGTGCAAGCCCCAGCCAGTCAGACCACTGCACCATCCGAAGTCCAATGCGACAGGACCCGGGCCACACCTGCCCCACCCTTGGCCTGCCTGAGGCGCATGCCCTGCACAGGGACACCGGCTAGTTTGTGTCCTGCAGAAGGTACATGGGGACCTCTCACTTTTATCATGTTCTCTGACTGGAAAATAGAGGCTAGGAATCCTGGTGTTTTCAAAGATGTCTGAAAGTGTCTCTGGTGCCTCCAGTTCCTGTGTTCTCCTGGACCCGTCCTGCTATCAAGACACCTTTGTTGGAAACAATGGGGAAGGTTGTTGGGCCACCTTGCCAGAGGCCCCGTGTGTGTGGTCGTGCATGCAGCATCACTCAGTGCTTCACAGAGACAGTTCTGTAGCAAGAGACCGGAACATTGTGACTTGGAACTTTACGGGAGTGGTGAAGCAGATGTTATGGGAAATGCTGTCAGAGAACGTGCATTCTGTTTGCTCCCCAGGGAACACCAGACAGAAACTTGTGGGAAATACTTTGCTCTGACCCACCGTGTTCCCAGCTCAGAATTAGCAAACCTCCAGCTTCTCCATGAGCTTTGCACCCCCTGGACTTCTCCCTTTCCCTCCCGTTTCTCCCCTTCTGCCTGGGAGGCCTCAGCCCACACCCTGCCTGTGGCACATTAGGGCTGTGGGGGCTCCATCGCCAGCGTTCTCCTGCCAGGGGAGGAGGAGCAGAGAGCTGAGCAGTTTCTCGTGGAGCCCCAACCTTGAGCCCTGGTGAGGCAGTCAGGCTGGGCTCCAGCGTGCTGCTCCTCTGCAGACATTTGGAGGTTCCACCTGAGTGCTGCCCAGGCACCACCCTTTCCTTCCTCCTGAGATTTGGGGCCTGTAAATACAAGCCCCCAGGACAGTGCGTGTGTGTGTATGTGTGTGTGTGTATGTGTGTGTTGGGGTGGGGGGTGGGTTTGGGGTGGACTTGGGGTATCTTGCAGAGACCTCTGCTCATTTTGGTGAGGAAGAATGACCCTTGGGACCTCAGAGGGCTGTAGATGGGCTTCCTGGGCCCAGAGTGCCTTGGTTGTGGCCACCCTGCTTCCACCCTCACCCTGTCATGGCATGGGGTGCAGCACAGAGAAGCCGTAGACACCCAGGCCTGGCTGGTGCTCACAGCCTGTGGCCGTTGCTTTGGGCCAGCACCTTCTGTCCATAGTGACCACAAGGGTGGCAGTCTGCTGTTGACAGCACTTGGGTGCCCCTTTCTGACTCCACTGTGTGTCATCTGGGATTGACGGGTGGCATGGTGGTGGCTTCCAAGTAGCATGTTAGGTACCAGGTTGGGCAGTAGCGTTGTTCTTGCTGTGGGTGGAAGCCAGGCAGGGCCAGGGGATCGGGTGCAGAGCTCACTGCCCTGGCTGCCGGGCCCTACTCGGGCTGCCTGCTTGCATTTGGTCTGGGAGAGAGGGTGGAATATCCTGTAGAGACCTGGACAGAAGAGCGCCCTGAGTGCTCAGTGTGAAAAATCCTCCTGCCCAGTTCCAAAGTGAGGCCCGGAAGGCCCTCAGGGGCCCCTCCCAAAGTTGTTTCCGTGTGAGGCAGAGAAAGCCACACTCTGAATACATTTCATGTCTCAGGAACTCACATTCCAGGTTCAGGAATTTTATTCCAAAGTCCTTTGGTGTGCTCACCGTCCACGGGTCCCCGAAGGCAGAGAGAGGAGGCTGTGGGTCTCTGGGAGGCCAAAATGCTGTCCTCTGGAGGAGCCGGGAGTCTCCTTGTGATCTGCCTACTGGCATCTCAGAAGGAGGGTTTCTAACCCCACTTCTGTCTGCACATAAGAAGGGGAGTAAGGACTCTAAACCCAGTCATCTTGGAATAAAAGAAGAGCTGGTTTGTTTTAGAGGTGGGGTGGGGGGTGGGGGAGGGAAAGCGGGTGTTTGCTGTTTCCAAAGAGAGCACTTAATTTAATTTTTCCTCTAAATGACCCAGGGCTGTTCCGTCGGATAGATGGAAGGGTAACATTGCCTTAAAACAGAAATATGCAGGCATTGGCTATTTTTGGCAAATGAGTGTGTCTTCGTTCCCAAAGCAGTGCTGGTCTAATGGCAGGGTGCGGTCCTTCCTCTAGGGGCCTGGCCTGGGAGATGGGGCACTGCTCTGCTGACTTAGGGCACCTGGAGAGAATTCCCGCCTGGCACCCCTGGGCACTAGGCCTGGGGCTCCAGTCGGACCATGCCAACTCATCTGGGGCTAAAATTCATCTCACTTGAAGGGTGGGAAAAATCCATGAACCTTGGTGAGGTTTAAATGGGCTCTCACTGGCATCTCATCATGAAATGAGTGCTTGTGGAAGGGGGCGGTGGACCTTGGAAAGCTGGCCCCCCTGGGCCTCCGCTGAAAGGTGTGGACCCTCTTGAAACAACCTGCATTTTCTTCTGAAATGTAGAATGTCTTCCCAGCCTGGGTCTGTTTCAGGGTCTTTCATTTTTCTGGTTTATGGCCATGCTTGCCCAGCTTCAGTGTGATTGAGGAACCCATAGGACTCCTAGAAATAATAGTGAAAACTCAGACCTTTATTTTGTAGGAGACTTGTTCTCAAAGGCCAAGGGGGCAGAGGTCTCAAGATGAAGGATGCCTGAACAAAGGAAGAGTTCCCCTCCAAAAAGTCCTAAAAGGGACCCTGGACCCAACCATCAGCAGGCTGGTGTTTAGCTCACATCCCAAATAAGAAAGCCCCTCTTTGCATCAGCCATGTTAGGGGACCAGTTGTTGGCTCCCCATATGCCCACTGAATCCTACAGCCATCCAGAAAGAAACATGAACACAGCAGTTTCCACAAAGGGCCCTGGGTCCTCTTCTGTAGGGTGCTATGTAGGAACAGGCAGTGATGCCCTTGATGGGAATATAGTCCTGGAGGTGCCCTACCTGCATCCCACTACACCCCCACTTATGGCACTTTGAGGTGCAGGACACCCCCCCCCACCCTTTATTCTGAGGCCATGCAACCGGGCAGGTGCAGGATTCGCCACGGTGCAGCCTCCAGGTGCAAACATCAGTGGCAGTGGGGTCCCCAGATCTCACCATGCCCTGGCTCTCCGCTCAGACCAGTGGAAGGTGATTCAGAGATAGGGACAGACAGGCCACAGGTGGCCCCCAGCCCACTTTTTGGGGCATGAAGAGAGGGCTGGTGGCTTTCTAGGGTCCCAAGAGGAGTGTGGCAGAACTGGGGTCTCCATTTGAGCCTTCTGCTGCCCAGCCCAGTCTTCAGAAGACCCAACCTCCTTTCTTGCCAGAAGCAGGTGCTAAGGTGGACTGCACAGGATCCTAGCACAGGATCCTAGCACTCCTTGGGGACTTCATCCTCAGCAAGCTGGAGTGCCACCTAACAAGAAAGTGTGATCTGAGCAATAGCATCCCCTTGTTTTCTGACTCCTGATTTGGGCTTGTTTACCAGGCTACCTGATGATTTTGACTTCTGGCAGGTATCATGGATTTTTTTTTTAAACCCATTTTTACAAAGTCATTCAGTCAAAAACACAGTGCTGGAAGGTTTAAAGTGTCTGATGTATTGGTCACATTGAGACCAGTAAGAAATGCTTTGTAGGTCACCCACATCTTTTTTGCTATCCAAAGATTGCATATGCGATTCTGGTGGCCATATTTTCCAAAACTAAAATGGAGGGTGTGGGCTAACACTTTCTGAATGCAGGGTTGCCCTGGGAAAAGCCTGCTTCTATGACTGATATTCCTCATTCTAAGGTTAGGTTTCGAAGGTTTGTCCAAGACACATTCCAGAGAATTTTGTACCAGAATTTGGATGTACAATCCAGCTTACTACTGATAAATGCCTGAGTGTCATTTAGGGAGAGGCCCTTCCCCCACCCACTGTCCTGTCCCTCACTGGTTAGAAGATTGGATTCGGTGGTGGGAGCTGTGAGCCCCGGATCCATGAGGGTAGAGGGGCCATACCTGGTTTCTTGGTTTCTACTGACCCCCTGTAGCAATGTTGGACTTGGCAGTGCGTCCAGCTGGCCCTGCCCAGCCTCTCCCTTCTTATGCAGCTTTAAAACCTTACTACTTTTATTTAAAGATGAACAGGATGGGAGGGGAGTGGACCACAGGAGCAGCTTTCTCCTAGGGCTCAAGGGAAGCTTCCCAGTGACACATTGACAGGATGCTGTACACGCTCACTTAGAAACCCAAGTATGTGTGAGCTGAATGCCTGCAAGACAGCCACAGGTCTGGTCAAAGATTTTCCTTCCCACTCAGAGCACAAGGGCTGGGTGTACCGGCCGGATCCCTCCCCAGCCTGCCCTCTGTGTGGGGTGAGAGGGTCATTTCCCAGGGCGGCTCAGACACCACTTGGGGAGCAGTGTGGTGGCCATTCCTGGTCAGGGTGCCCATGGGTGGGTGGGTGGCTTCGCTCTTTAGTCTCAGCCCGGAGAGTCCATGTGCCTAGTGCCGGGGATCCCAAGGGCTCAACGGCGTCAGCACGAGCTATGCATTGTGGGGCCTGGGGCTTGCTGTGGTTCCCACAGGACCAGGAATAACTTGTGTGGATATGTTGGGTGCATGAGTCAGCCACCCCAGACCCACACAAATGACCCCTTCCCCATCCAAAGCCATTGATGGAGTTTCTCTGGAATCGTTTGCCAAAATCCCAAGGCAGAATCCAAGGGTCCAAGACCATTTCCATGGAGCACACATTTTCCTTTTCTGTAGGAACATTTTTTTTTTTTTCTTTTTAACCAGCACCACACCATGCTTCCGAAGGCCACGTTTCATCTTTCCTGGATCACTACAGTGAAGTATTACAGTTGTACAGTTCCCAATCTGGCCTTGGCTTGCTCGGATAAAACTTTGTATGTATTTTGTATGGCATAGATTCTATATTGTAATGATGTCCTATGCAAAAAGAAAAAAAAATTAACTAAATTGTAAATTTTATTGTTTTAACGTGTATGCATGTTTAGTGACGTTTACATTTTGAAATAAAATTTATGATTCATTATTTTATTTGCCAGAGCTGGTTCCTTGGAGAGGCCCGGGGTGGGGGAGGGGAGGGACCAAAATGGACCAACTCCAGCAGCTATATGTAATTGCCTGAGGGGCAGTAACCGACCCTGAGCTTTGTAGGCCTTTTATAGAATAGAAGGCTTTGCAGAAAGTGGGTGCCCCTCTGGCTATCCCCTGCCTATTTCAGCTTATCACATTCCCACCCCTCAACTCTTCTCCCTCCCCCACAAAAAGCTCAGCCTGACAATTCCATCCTTCAGAGCATCAAGGAGAAAGGTAGACCCCAGGGAGGCACTGATGACAGGACCCTGAGCAGGGCATAGTGCTGGTCCCTAGAACCCCCCCCCCCCCCATAAACACCTGCTCCCCAGGGCAGCAGCCCCATTCCTCAACTCCAGTTGCCCTCCGAGGGTCTGAAAGTCTGTCAGACTACACTGTCACTCAGCCAGATGGCTGCCTGCTCCCCTTGCCCCTGCCCAGGGTCCAAAGAGTGACCTGTTTGCAGCCACAGAAGACCCTGAGGTTGGCTGTGGGAACGGACCCCAAAGCACACTGCCACAAGCGCCAGGTCTGGGGCGCTGGGGACTGGCATGGTATGTGTTGATACCAGAGCTCATTCAAGTCTTCTGTGATAATTAAGCACCCCTGGCTGCTCCCTTACCACCCAAATCAGGGCATTTCCATAGCAGGCAGTATAAAGCCTGTAGCTGGCAGGAAGAGATGGGCCCCAGACCTGTACCCGAAGAGCATGGAGGGAAGGTGCAGGTGCAGCCCTGCCGTCGCAGCCCCCAGCCAGGTTCTCATCCAGGACTGAATCCGGGTCCGTGCCTGATTCTTACGTGATCGCCTACTGTTGTTGAGAGAACACATGAAAACACGAAATGGAAAATAGTAATAACGAAAAGCACTGCAGTCAATCAAAGGTGATTTTTCCTAAACCTGGAAAACATCTACACTGGCAGGTGTTTCCTGATAAAATCTTTTCTGCAGCATAGATTAGGAGGAGGAGCTGTGAAGTCCCTGTTAGGGGACTGACACCTGTTAGGAAAACAGGGCTTGTTTTCAAACAAAAAACTTTTAATATGGAGACAGAGCCCAGTCTTGGTCGGAGGATTTTCCCAGGAAGGTGATCGTTCTTCCTTCTCAGAGACTGTTCCTTTTTGCTCAGGAACTCCCTGATTGCGGCAAGCTGAATAGATTCACTTCCATAAATAGGTGTGTGTTGAGAGGAGCCCAAATGCTTTATAAATATTAACGGGGTGGGGGCAAATGCAGCCATCAGTTGTGACATCGCTGCTGAGGTTTGCAAGAAGTTTTGGGTTCCTTCTGGTGTTCCTTTCCAGAAGATGGGGGCCTGGCATTCAGGAAGCCTCCATCTCAAGCCCTAGGGGTGTCCTGAGACCTTGAGAGGCACCCAGTAGCATAGAAGGAAGAAAATGTTCAAGCGATAGATTTTCCTGGTGTTTAAAAAACCAATGCAATGAGGGGCACCTGGGTGCCTCAGTAGGTTGAGTGACTGACCCTTGAATTCGACTCAGGTCATGATCTCATGGTTCCTGAGATTGAGCCCCACGTCAGGCTCTGTTCTGACAGCACAGAGCCTGCTTGGGACTCTCTCTCTCTGTCTTTCTCTCTCTGTCTCTCTCTGTCTCTCTCCCTCTCTGCCTGCCCCTCCCCCCCTCTTAAAATAAATAAACTTAAAAAAAAAACCAATGCAGTATTGCGTGTGGCATAAACAGCACATAAGCAGTGTGGGGGGAGGGTCTGTGATAATAGGATATCAGAACTGAGCAGGTACTGGGTGTTACAGAGTGGTCAGCCCCCAGACACTCCTTGCCCAACACCCTCTGCTTTTTTATCAGGACCTTGAATTACAAAGTCAAACTTGGGGCAGTTAGGGGAAGTATGCAGTGTCAGGGAGGGTTTGCACCTGGATGGGAATGTAGTAGTAAAGTTCTTGGATAACAGAGTGAGGATTCAAAATGACATTGGCAGCCAGTAGAAGGACAGCAAGTCCCTGATCATAGCCAGCAAGATGAAGTGTGCCTATACCAGATAAGATAGACCCATCTTACCACATCAAATCTGGAGGCGATCCAGCCTATGGCTGGTTGGTGCTGACCTGCAGCAGGTCTCTGGGGGACACAGGGCCTGGGAGTAACCAGACAGTGCTGTCTTTGAGAAGGTGGAGGCTGGCATCTGGTTGAGACATTGTCAGAGGGCAGAGGCTGGCCATGGCTCACAAACTACAGGAACTTACCATCATTTGGCGCTGGCTTGCAAACAGTGACCACCCCACTGCTGGAGGTATTCAAGCAGAGGCTGAAATGCTACTGGCCACAAATGCCATAAAAGAATTCTGGATGGGAGCCTGTTTAGTAGGCAAAACTAAGGCTGCAGTATTTTTCAGGAGGACCCACTGGGGCATGATCCTCTTAAACTATCTCTTTGTGGCCTTGTCAGTCATGTTGGGGGTGCAGGCTGGTGTTTGGTGGGTTGGGCTTGACTGCAGAGGGCTTCAAATAACACATTAGACTGTGTAACTGATTCCAAGGACCTGGGTGGCTCAGTACATTCTAATCAAACCTCACATATCCCACGATAAAATTCGCGCCATTAGCACCACTTCTAAGGTCTGATAAGAGGAAAATGGTTTAGCCCAGTGATGGCACCTGGCTACTCCTGGCAAGGTGGCCACCTCCACACTAACTTTGCCACCGTCACGGATCAGAGACTCCACAGCAGTGGTGCACAGGACAGGCAGGTTTTGATGGAGATGGTGTTGGAAGCATACAGCCTGTGTTAGTTTCCTATTACTGCTGTAATAAATCACTACAAACGTAGTTGCTTAAGGCAAAACATTTCTATTCTCTGCTCTGCTCATCATAGCTCTGGATGTCAGAAATCTGAAATGAATCTGATAAGACTAAACTCAAGGTGTCATCAAGACTGGTTCCCTCTGGAACATCTTTTCTTGATTGAAGAAATGATGCCTTGACTCCTGGCCCCTGCATCCATCTTCCAAGCCAAAAGTACAGCAACTTCTCTCTTCTTTGACCTCCAACTTCCCTCTTATAAGGGCCTTTGTGACTACATCAGGCCCATCTAGCAAGTCTGGGATAATCTCCCCACCTGCCCCGGTCCTCACAGCCTTGCTGCACCCATCCTGAGCCAAGGGAGAGCACAGTGCCACTCAGGCTACAGCCGAGAAACGCTGGGCCTGATCAACTCCCGCGTGGCAGGAGAACCCTGTGGTCACACAGTAGATTAAATTGGACTGGGCTTCTGCCACTTGCATTTTGTAGCCCCTCACAGTATTTTCCTTCAGTTGTCAGCTCTGAAAAGTGGAAATAACAACAATGAAAATATTAGTCACTGTACTTGAGTTCTTTTTTTAAAAGCGGGGTGTCTGGGTGGCTCAGTTGGTTAAGCGTCCGACTTCGGGTCAGGCCATGATCTCACGGTTCGTGAGTTTGAGCCCTGTGTTGGGCTCTGTGCTCTTAGAGCCTGGATCCTGCTTCAGATTCTCTGTCTCCCTCTCTCTCTCTGCCCCTACTTGCTCATGCTTTCCCTCTCAAAAATATAATAAACATTTAAAAGTAAATAAATAAAAATAAAAAAGTGATTGTCCCTCTCGCAGCCATCTCACTCAGAGCGAGGCTGAGTCTCTGCACCAGACACAGCTGGACCCAGCTTTCAGTTCTGAACGTGCCACCTGAACAGCCCTAGAGAGGTCCTTCTCTAAGCCTTGCCTTCCTCAGCAGGGAAGCAGCCATGGCCGGGGGCCACACAGGTTTGTTGTGAAGTTTGCATGGAGGCCCCAGATGTCAGGCGCCAAGTCAGCTGGAATTGCGCCTGTGCCCAGGCTCCCTCCAGCCTGGCCTCCACTCCCACTTGCAACCTCCAAGTCATCAGCAGTTATGAGGCTCAGGCCTCTTGTTAGGGCCCCCGCAGCCAAGCAGATCCCTTTTCCCACGAAGGCTCCTATGCAGCCATGACTACCTGCTCCCCACACTGGAGACAGATGGCCCTGCAGTCATTACCCTCAGTGACAAACGGGTTCCATGACAGCGTGAGGCCTGGGGAAGCCGCACTCAGGGATTTAGTCTGCTTCTATGCCCCCGTCCCTGTCACTCTGTCATAGTGTTTTCTATTCCCATTCTCACAGCAGGGCAGTGAGTTATTTATTAATTCCCCAGGAGCACTGGGTGAGTATCAACAATAAATATCAATATGATTTGCATAATCAATAGGCTTCCTCCTCAGAGGAGTCCTCAGCATGCAGAGCACCCCATGAGGTCTGCTTATTGATTTATTATTGCTTTTGGAAAATGGTTACTGAATGCTGGCTCTGATAAAAGTAAGCTATGCCCTGTCTTTTGCCTGTCTCCTGCCCTTTCTAACTATAAGCCCATTCTGGAAGGTTAGCTGAGACTGATCGCAGGCCTGCAAGGGCAGGACACCCAGAGCAGGGAGGGTGGCTCCATCCAGGGTTCTGCAGCTCTCTCCCAACCATGGTCCAGGGAATCGCTTATGTGAATCTTTCACCTTGGGGAGAGCAGCTGCGGCTAGTGCTTGAGCTTTTTGCATAATGGAAGCACAAAGCCCACATCGAGGAGAGTGGGTACCTCTACCGTGGGGAGCACAGGACCCTGTGAGGTGCCCAGGGTCAATGTCAGTGGTGACCGGCTTGTGCCTGGGTGGGTGCCGGATGGGGGGGGGGGTGTCAAAACTCACACTTCCATTACACTTCCATTCACACTTGTGAATGCAGCAAATATTAAATAATAAAACACTTAAAAGAAAACTATCTGTTAAAAATACCAAAATGTTTAAAATAGCATAAATATGAATAGGGGATTGACTTAACTATGTGACATCTACTATCTCCAGTATCCAATATATTAAGTAAAAAAAAGGCAGGTTATAAAACAGTTTGTGGGGCGCCTGGGTGGCTCAGTCAGTTAAGCGGCCGACTTCAGCTCAGGTCACCATCTCGCGGTCTGCGAGTTCGAGCCCCGTGTCGGGCTCTGGGCTGATGGCTCAGAGCCTGGAGCCTGCTTCCGATTCTGTGTTTCCCTCTCTCTCTGCCCCTCCCCCGTTCATGCTGTGTCTCTCTCTGTCTCAAAAATAAACGTTAAAAAAAATAAAAAAAAAACAGTTTGTAAACTATAATCACCTGTTATTTAAAAATTTTTCTCATCTGTTATTTAAAAATATAATAATATATATATGTATATATATAGTGTGTGTGTATATATATATATGCATAGAAAGATTACTGGTAAGAGACAAAGCTCAAGCAGTTTTATATTTAGTAGAAATTACAAATTATTTTTCTTTACTTATTTTTATTTCTTTTTTAAGTTTTCACACCCACTCAGGTATAACTTTTGTAATTAAAAACTACCAGAGCACTTTTATGAAGCTAAGAGCTTGTCAAAGGTAAGCTGGGAAGCTCACCTCCCACCCCTCAGGAGATGTCCACTGGCGTCCATGACTGTGACCTTATGGAGAGCAAAACACACCCCAAGGGCTCCTAAACATGCATACATGCAAGGAGGAACGTGCCCAGTGGCTGTCTGCACAACTGTGCAAAGGCACAATGCAGAAGCAAGTGCATCAAACTTATCCAAAAGCAGTGCTGCATAAAGAAAGCAAACTGCAAAAATGAAGCACTGTCATAGAGTGACATGCTTGTGAGTGCTGGAAACACAGGGCAACGACATGTGTTCTTCGTGCATCCATACCTATAAGCCAAGTGTGCAGAACATGTTGGGGAAGTCAGGGCAGATGGCTCAGAGGGCTTCACCTGTACCTGCTAGGTGGTGGGAGTTAAGGGTTTTTTTTTCTTTCTCCATATTTGCTCTAGATGTAAAATGTTTGACGATTTTATATATGGTCCAAGGATTTAGTTCCCGCATCTGAGCTTGTCCAGGCAGGCTTGAGGGCCATCCCTGCAATGTGCAGCCTGAAGTGTGCTGAGATGGCTTTGGGCTACCCCCCAAGCTGGGCAAAGCCTGGCACCAGGAGCATGGCCGCTGGCTGGGACAGAAGCTGTACAACACAAGAAATAAAAATAGAACTGCTCCAGTCAGAGGGAAGCGGCAGGGCGGGGGCTGGGGGGTGGGGAGGAGGTGAGCTCCTGGATGGGAAGTTTCTGCAAGGAGAGAAGTGTTCATTGATCTGAGACTAGGGAAGGATGCAGGCCCTGAGTGCAGGGTAGGGTCCTGGTTACCTGCTGTGGTACCTGGAGGCGCCATCTGGGGGTGGAGGTTGGGGCTCATTATTCCTCATCCCAGCTGGCACTGTACCCTTAGTAAATGTTTGGAACTGCTTTTTTTTTTTTTTTCATGTATACAGTAGAGTAAGGAAGGCATGTTTTGTATACATTTGGTGATGGTTGCAAAACTGATTGAGAAAGTTCCAGTAAAACAGCAAAATATGTTTACTTTGCTTTATGGGGTGTTGAGTCATGGTGTTCAAGGACTTTGGAAGTAATTCAGTCATTGGTTTCACTTTTAACATTTACGAATTTTAATCAAAGCAATACAAGGTTAAAAAAACAAATACCAGTAAACCTAGTGATAAAATAATCTCTCTCCTCCTGCTCCCCACCCACCCCCGGCCCCCAGTCACCGAACATTCCACCACCCCAGGGCTAACCCTTTTTTTTTTTTTTTAAATCATTTCTCTTTTTAAATATCTTGTTAGTTATTCCCTATGCCTCAATGAAATGCTTGTCTGTCCTCCTGCTTTGTGATTTATGAGCATTTGATGAAATAGACTGGCTTCCTGATATGAAAGAAGATTGATTAATTCCATCTATCCACCCTGTGCTTACATGACAAGGAATGTTTGAACTCTGTAGGTTCCCTTTGAAGCGTTACAAAATGCTGTTTCTCTCTCATAGATGTGACCCTACCTTTGGCCCATGTCTCTACTTCCCCTTCTGGAAGGTGAGGGTCCCAGGGCCCTTACCATCCACCCTTCTTGCCCCTCTCTGCCCCCCCGTCATGTACTCCTGCAAACTGTACAATAAAGGTGGATTCAGGTGGCACAGCAGTGGGAGCCTCTACCTGCCAGGGCTGAGAGCATTTACGTGTTACATGTCCCTCACTGCACAGCCAGTCCCTGGACTAGGGGACATTTCCTTCTCTGTGAGCCTACAGAAGGATATTCTTAGCATCCAGGGCAAGTTGGGTGAACACATTTCATTCCTTCATTCCATCAATAGCTTAAAATCATATCTTCTTTTAGTTTGCTTTATATTTGAGACTTAATTTCATTATATACATTTTTCCCTCTGTAGCTTTTTAAAAAATGCTTATTTATTTTCGAGAGAGAGAGAGAGAGAGAGAGTGCCAAGTGGGTTAGGGGCAGAGAGAGAAGGGAACAGAGGATCCTAAGCAGGCTCTGTACTGACAGCAGAGAGCCCAATATGGGGCTCGAACTGCAAAACTGTGAGATCATGACCTGAGCTGTAGTCAGACACTTAACTGACTGAGCTACCCAAGTGCCCCTCTTCTGTAGTTTTTAATTACCTTTCTTCCTTCTTATTAACAAACTATAAGGTGCCTCTGCCATAGCGTCAATTTTACCACTGTTTTGTTCCCAAGGCCTCCTCCCTAGCATGGCCCCTGCTCCTGCCCCAATCTGGCTGCTTGCTCCCTGACTCTGCACAGCTGTTACCTGGGACTCCCTCTACTGCCCCAGAGAGGGTCACTCTATACTCTATACTCCAGATGCCGTGTCTTTTTTTTTGGTTTTCTTTCTCACTTTGCTGCAGCATGTCCTCAAGTAACTGTCCAAGGAAGGATATTTGTGAGGTGTATATGTATTTTTGAATCCTTGGAGGTGTGAAGATATATTTATTCTGTCTCATACTCTGAGTGGTAATTTGGTCAAGTATAGAAAACTAGGTTCAAAATTACTTCCCGAGTGTCTTCTTACATCCATTGCTACTGATGGGAAGTCTGAACCACTGTGATTCTCCTTTGCAGCAAACCGTTTACTTTTACCCTTTTTGCAACCTTTCAACCTTTTCTTCCTCCCTGTTGTTTTGTGCTTTCATGCAGATATTTCTAAGGGCAGGTCATTTTTCCTTCATTCTTTGTCCCATGTGTCTCTTTAGACCTGGAAATGTTTTCTTCTGATATTTTGTTGCAAATTTTCCTCACTTCATGTTCTCTCCTTTTTTGTTTCATAGTAGTTGAAGGTAGATTTACAGAGTCAGCCTTCTGTATCTCTTGTCTCTGCTTTCACTTTTTCTGTCCTGGATTATCCTCTCATTTATCTTCCCTCTTACCTCCTGGTCTGCTCGCTGAGTTGGAATGGGCTTCTTTACTCAAATCTCACATATCCTCTAAGACCCAGACCACACTCCTGTTCTTTTCCAGCCCTCCCTGGCATCCCTGTCCCCAGCCAGTGCCAAGGCCGCCTCGGCTGGAAGCACCTTGTCCTGACTCTTAACTAGGCTACCAAAGCGGGAAAGGATGCGGGATTCTCACCGCCTGAGCCTCCTCTACCAGGTGGAGGGCTGTGGGAGACTGCGGGGTGGGTCTGTAGGGGGTACTGTGGGGGAGTTTGGGAGACTGTAGGGTGGAGTTATAGGCGGGGAGGCGGGGACTGTGGGCGGAGTTGTGGGCGAGTCTGTGGGCAGGGCTGCGGGGATTGTGGGCCGGGCTGTGGGCAGGACTGTGGAGGCTGTGAGGGCTTTGGGGACTGTGGGCGGAGCTCCTAGTGCTGTTGGCGGGGCTATGTGTGAAGCTTTGGGCGGGGCTTTCGGGACGGTGGGCGGTGATTTCGGGGCTGTGGGCGGGGCCGTGGGTGGGGCTGTGGGTTGAGGCTATGGGACACTGCACCGTCCAGGCCTTCAGGGGCTCCTCGAAACTTTCAGGGAGAGGGGATAAGAGGTGTGGGAAGGAGGAAGGCGAGAGGGGCCAGGCAAGCCAGCCTTGCTTCCCAAGGCTCCAGTAAATTCCTGAAATTCATCAACTGCTCCCAGCGAGAGGGTTTTCTGTAGAAACCAGGAAGGCTCAGGATTCCTGTGTGGGCTGACAGGTAGTTGTCAAAGAGTCAGCTCATGTAACAACAGGGCTAGAGGCAGGGGGCTTCTTCACCGAGGCTGGGTGCTCACATCCAGCCTCTCCCTCTAAACCAGACCCCGCTCGTCACGGTTCACCCCTCCCAAAGCTCTGCTTTCCTTCACAGCTCCACTTAGTTCCATGTGAGATGACATTCCGTGTTGTCTCAGGCTCCCGCCACACCCATGGGCCCTCCCACACCAGACATTCATGCAGGCACCCACAGCGTCTCCACCTACATCTGAATCCTCCCGTTGCATCCCGTGTCCCCAGGAGTGCCCCAGTCCACCCTCGCACTACCCACTTCCATACCAGAGCGGGGTGGATTTCTGGCTTTGCCCTTTGCCTCCCAGGAAGCGCCCTTCGGCTTCCGCGTTCAGCTTCCGCCCAAGGTCGGGCCCAAGGACTCCTAGATGCTGCCCTTGCTGCTGCAGTTTGTATTTCTAACCCCCAAATGTCTTTCAACCCTCTGGTTCTGAGAATATAATCCACTCTGGGACACACACTACTTATGTGATAGAAAGAGGATGCCATAGTTTCAGGGAACAGTGACGATAATCGTAACTTGCATACTTCTATGCACTTTGCAATTTTAAGGTGCTTTTACTCACATGAGTTCATTTAATGCTGATGATGATCCTCCCGGAGACAGGGAGAGGAGACTCCATCCTCATTTACAGAAGGCACACTGAGGCTCCGCAGGCCACATACCTAGCTGTGGCCACAGCGAGGGGCTGAGCCTGGAGCCCTCTCAAGGTCTTGCCATGCTCCATCTGTGAGGACAGTGGCCCCAGGGTCCTCCCCTACCAGACCAGAATCCCCGGGTTTCTCTGGTCCACGATTACATGTCCTTTGTCCTCCACCTACTAGAGAGGTCTGCAGGCGCATCCCAGTGACTCTTCTGCTCCCTCATGCCTATCCTTTGGGGCCACTGCTGCTCTGCTTCATCCCATGGGGCTCCTTCCTCCATGTTCTGGAGCCCTTGGGGCCATAATGTCCAGAGGACCCCCAAGGATATCTTGGGGAGGACCAGAGTAGCTTGGACAGGTGTCATTTTGGAAATTCAGTAGAGTCTGTTCATGTTATTTTAACAATGTGGGCTCTGGATGGACCTCAGACATGGGTCACATGGGGGAACTGGGCCTAGAGCCCTATCTGGGGATCCACACGCATTTCCTCTATTGACACTCTTACCCTCTTATCTCTGGAAGCTTCCGGGAGGTCTCTGCAGCAGACATAGGCTTGTGCTAACAACTCTGGATACATGCCCAGGGCTCAGCTAGGCCCTGCTGCATATGGAGATGGACAGATGCAAATTCTGTTGGCCCTATCATCAAAGTAGATCCTTCTCTGAAGGCTTTACCACACCTCCCCAGAGGCCACTCTGGCTCCAGACCCTGTCTTCTCCTCCCTGGATTAAGAGAGCAGCCACCACTGACAAGCTACATGCAACTTATGTCCAACCCAGACCCCCCCAGGAGCCTTACAACTCTAGAGGCAGATGGGTGGATCCTTTTCTGATGAGAACCTGAAGGTGGCTTCCCTTCCCACTCACACAGAGCCAGACCCTACTTGACTTGGCATGTGCCTCTCCCAGAGCTTTGCCTCACCTCTACCTTCTTGCCAGCCCCTACACTGCTGGAACCACACAGGCTTCCCTGCAGAGTCTGGCATACAGCAAGTAAACCCTGCCTGGGGCCTCTGAAATTTCTGACCCAGATAGCAAGGTTTGCTCCTCACTCTGTGCAGGCCTCTGCACAAATGCTCCTCATGAGGGGAGCACACCTGCCCCATCACTCTCGGCCCCTCCCAGAATCACTCTGACCGAAGTAGGATGCACTTAGGCTGTCCCACCCTTTGTTCTTCCATTTGAAGGCCCCTGCTCATGCCCTTACTTGTCTCCCCCTTTTACTGTACTCAGCCCCACTGTACTCTGCGGTGAGGCGTCGGCTGCCTCTGCCCTCAAAGCACAAAGAGGAGGCACTGGGCCAGGTGGCAGGCGGATCTTCCCAGCCAGACATTGGCTTGCTTGGCCTTGAAGGTGAGGGTAATGATAATAGGAGTTCCCACTTAAATCATGGTCATTATGTCCCAGACACTGTTCTACGTCTTCGACCAGTATCAACTTGCTTGACTCCCACAACAGCCGGTTTGCAGGTGAGAAGTTGGAGGTGGCAGGGACCAGCTACGGAGCTGGAGGGTACGGCAGTGCGCAATAGCCACCAAAGAGCGCTCAAGTGTGCCTGGATTCAGGAGCCTCCCCCAGTGAACCACCAGGACAGAGATGAAGCGACAGGTAGGCATGGGTGTTCCTAGTGGTGCATGACACCCCCCACCAGGAGGTCCTGGGTACCCATCGAAAAGACGGAGAGACATGGAAACAGCTGGCGTTAGGATACACTGTTAAGTTAAAAAAAAAAAAAAATTAAAAAAAAAAGTAAGGTGCCAAATTGTTCATATAAGACACCACTACTTTTATAAGAAAGTAGGGGACATTAAAAAAATATGTATATATATATATACACTTCACTTATTTTGCAAAAAGAAGTCCTGTGGATACAGGCAGAGGGAGTAGGAGTGGAAACAAGATTTCTCTGGGCACACATTTTTTGATACAACAGTTTCATTGAGGTATAATTCATATATCATACAATTCACCCACTTCATGGATACAATTCAATGGATTTTGGTATATTCGGAGATAAGTGCAACCATCCCCACAGACAATTTTAGAACATTTTCATCACCTTAAAACATACCCTTTATCTCTCACCCCCACTATTCCCCTTCCCCCCCCCACAGTCATTTATTATTCTGACTATTTCATGTGAATTGGAACCATTTAATATATGGCATTTTTGTCTGGCTTCTTTTCACTTATCATAATATTTTCAAGGTTCATCCATATTATAGGGCATATCAGTACTTCATTCCTTTTTTTAATTAAAAAAATTTTTAATGTTTATTTGTTTTTGAGAGAGAGAGAGAGACATAGCATGAGTGGGTGAGGGGCAGAGAGAGAGGGAGACAGAAAATGAAGCAGGCTCCAGGCTTGAGCTGTCAGCAGAGAACCCAACACGGGGCTTGAATTCATGAACAATGAGATCATGACCTGAACGAATTCAGGCACTTAACCGACTGAGCCACCTAGGCGCCCCAATTAAAAAATAAATAAATAAATAACGTTTATTCATTTTTGAGAGACAGAGAGAGACAGACTGCGAGTAGGAGAGGGGCAGAGAGAGAGGGAGACACAGAATCTGAAGAAGGCTCCAGACTCTGAGCTGTCAGCACAGAGCCCAACACGGGGCTCGAACCCAGGAACTGCAAGATCATGACATGAGCTGAAGTTGGACGCTTACCTGACTGAGCCACCCAGGTGCCCCTGTACTTCATTCCTTTTTATGGCTGAATAACTATCCATTGAATGGATATACCACTTTTTTTTAATCCATTCATCAGTTGATGGACATTTGGGTTGTTTGTACTTTATGATGCTCATGAATGATGCTTCTTTGAGCATTCATGCACAAGTTTTTATGTGGGCATATGCCCATTTCTTTCGGGTCTATACCTAGGAGTGGAATTGCTGGGTCATGTGGTGACCCTATGTTTAACCATTTGAGGAATTGCCAGTCTGTTTTCCATCTTGTACCATTTCACATTTCAACCAGCAGTGTATGAATGAGATTTCCAATTACTCCATGTTCTCACACTTGTTATTGTCCATCTCTGAATATACCAGGCTGGGTGAGTGGGTGAGTGGGGTTGTTGCTAGGAGGCTGGTTCTAGGGGATGCCCATGGCTGGGGCTTTCTCCTCACACAGACTGGTACTCCAGATCCATGGAGGGGTTTGGGACACCCCTGTCATCCTGTCTGTGCTACTGGACATCTGTCTGGGGTGGGCTGGGGCCACCAAACAGCACAGTCTACTTGACTGGTTAGGGAAAGACGGCCAGAACACAGAGGACAACATTATCGAGCAGCAGCAGTCAGGTGTCACCAGGCTGGGGGACAGTCAGCCAGATGCCATTTAAATGCCTCCTAACAGATAGGAAGACCTGGAAAAGAATCCAGAACTGAATGAAGCAATACATAGGCCAGTTGGAGAAAAGTGTAAAGTCAGGAGTGTGGGGACTGCAAACATCTATGAATAGAGACAGGAATTAGATGACAGGTGACTCGTGTCTAGAGACTTGACTGGGAAGACTGGCTCTCTGTTAAATTGGAGAAGGGTTTGGAAGAGCAATTGTAGGTCAGGCCTAGCCTGCCGGGCAGACAGGCACGAGGCAGGACCTCTCCCAACAGTAAATGTTCTGCCAGCCAAGAACACAGCCCAACATTTCTTAGAAAGGTAACTCTGATATTATTTTGGATGACAAAACTGTAGAATTGTCAATCCAAATGTCTAAGAGAAGGAAACCCACAATTTTAACATTGTTTAAACAGATGCTTTTGGTCTTTCCAGCATTCGTCATGTTTAAGATAATCTGGGCGATTAGACTCATAGACCAACTTTCTAATTAGAATTTAAAGCCATAATTGAGTAATTAATTTAGACTTGAGATTTTTAACTAGAAATCTAAGTTCTTATACAGTATTGGAATACTCAGAGAATGTGAGTCTCTATAGTTTAATGTATTAGATTTATAAAACAGTACTGAAGTACTTGGGAAGGTTTTTTTTTTTTTCATTGACACAATTGAAGTACTTAAAATTAAATTAAAATTAAATGCACAAATGTAGTTTAAAACATTTAAAGGAGTATAATTAACAAAATATGTGGATGGGCCAAAACATAAATCAAAGCCCTTCCTGAACAAAGTGATGACTAAAACTTGCTACGTTTATGTATAAAATAAGCCATTTAGTAAGAGAATTTAAAAGCTGAAGGAAGAACTAGTCCTTTTATATCTGGGACTTTGTTGAATTGAGTATTAATTTTTTAATTTTTAAATAAAGTAACCTCTGAATTTTATTGACAAAATGTACCCTTTGAAGATATAAAACAAATCTCCCGTTGCACTGGAGTGGGGTAGAGGGCTCTGGGAGAATTCCTTTCACTGCTTTGGCCCACGGGGGCCCAGGAGGGTTCCCAGGGTGAGCAGGACTGCCCTGCCACAGGCACTGGCCCAGAGTGGTCTTGTCTACTGTGGTCAGTCCTAAATCTATCTCCACCGCAACCAGAGGGACCATTTAAAAGTGTGACCCCTGCTTAATCTCATGATGTGTTCCTGTCACCCTTGGAATAAAACCCTAGCTCTGTACACTGGTCCTGCCACCCTCTCTGGCCATCTGTCCCCTGTTTCCCCTCCCCCACTACCCACCCTCTCTGGCCTCCCATCTGTCCTTGGAATCACTGAGAGGCTGCCGTCTAGAGACTGTACTAGCTGCTGTGTGCTGCTGGATGCTTCCTCTTCCTGCACCCACCAGCTCCTTCTTACCTTTCCTCTCCTTGGCAGATGCCCCTGACCACCCAGTCTGAGGGAGCCCTCTGTCCTGGTAGTCACTGTATCTTCTTTCCCTTTTCCTCCTAACATTTTTTGTCTCTTTTCTCTGATGTTCGTGTGTCCTCAATCAGAATGTCGAGTGTATATAGATGCCTCCTAGGTGCCGGAGGCAGTGTCTGATACACTACCAGGTGGGGCTGAGACAGGGACATACAGAGCTCTAGCCCTGAGATTTGGGGAGTGGGGTGAAGCAGCTCCTGGGGGCTCCTGCACCTTATGTAACTCAGCTCATATTTGCATGGAGAACTGACAGGAGGCAGGGTGAGCACACCTCCCTCCGTGGCGCAAGGGTCAGGGCTGGGCCATGAAAAATCATCCCATCAGCCCCGACTCTGTTATCTGGGACAGTGGAGGGACAGTTGGGGTGCCATGGCAGGCTATGGTGGCCTCTTGGGGTACAGGTCCAGGCGACTTACTGTGAAAGCCACCGCCACCTCCGCACTTCCTTTCTGTTCTTTATCTCTCAGGCAGGCTGGGCTTGCAGAATGTTCTATTCTTTCCTCACTTAGATGCTTAGCACTGCCTTTGAAAAGGAGATCAGACACTGAGACAGATCTGGAAGCCCCTGGCCTTGTTGGAAGGGGCTTCCAGTTTGTGAGCTAAGGAGGGGATCTGACCTTCAAGTCCCCCACCTGCCCCAGTCCCACCATTGGTGAGAGGGACATTCAGACAGATTAGAATTTCAGGCATCAGCCAGGGTGTGGTTTTTAGACAAAAAAACAAAACAAAACAAAAACTAGGAGGATCCCTTAGGAGGTATTTCTTTAAAGAAGCCTTTTGGGGTTCTGGGCTCTCTGCCAGGAAGAACCAATTGAGGCAATCAATGGGGGCGGTCTGAGGGGGGGCTGTGTCTGAGGGTGGAAGAGGGAAGCTGTTAGCCAGGAGCTCTCACATTGTACCTGCCCCAGACCCCCTTGGAGGGCTTGTTAAAAACCTAGTGCTGGCCCCACTCCCAGAGTTTCTGACCCAGGAAGTCTGGGGAGAGCCTAGTTATTTCCCAAGCCTGCTGTGGCTGTGGGTCCTGAATATACTCTGAGGATGGTCACTAAAACAAGGCTGTGCCCCTTTGTTCTTTTCACTGAATGAAAAGAAGAGTGAAAAGAGATGGGTAAAGCCAGGTAAGCCCCTTAGGTCCAATTTAGAACTTGATGTGCTCCCTTCTTTTCTTTCTTTCTTTCTTTTCTTCCTTCCTTCCTTCCTTCTTTCTTTTCTTTTAATGTTTATTTATTTTTGAGACAGCAAGAGCACATGAGTGGGGGAGGGGCAGAGAGAGAGGGAGACACAGTCTGAAGCAGGCTCCAGGGTCCCAGCTATCAGCACAGAGCCCAATGTGAGGCTCAAACTCATGAAGCTCAAGATCATGACCTGAGCCGAAGTCCACGCTTAACCAACTGAGCCACCCAGACACCCGCCCTCCTTTTCTTAAAAGACCCCAGGCCCTGTGGATGAAGGGACCTTGGGGAAGGACTTGGGGTTTCTGAGTGACTTCTGATGGCCCCCAAGGGAGGGGCCCTTGGCCTTTTGTGTTTGGTCCTGTCTCACCCTGACTGGGTCCTACCGTGGGTGTGGATGAGACCTGGTCATCTCTGTCCTCAAAGCTTTGAAGCCCATGGGGAGTGCATAGGCATCAAGGGACAGGCTGGGCCCTGGAGGTACTGATCCAGCCAGGCCTGTGAGTGTGACATTGTATGTTGGGAAGGGAAAGGGACCAGGTGACTGGATGTAGAATCTTGGTGGGTCATGGAAGCCTTAGGGGAGAGGGTGGGGCAGTGTCCCTTCCTGGGCCCCATGGTCCCAGTGGATACCTTCCTTCTTTATGTCCTTACTTTTCTTTTGACAGGAGACAGCCTCAGGGTTCATTTCCCAAGCAGCTTGAATTTGCCAAATTCAAGAGAGGGTGTTGAGGGAGGTGGGGGCTGGTGCGATCAGGTGGGGTAGGGGTGTGCAGGGTGCCCAGTGTGATTACCTGACTTGGAGCCACTGGCCACCGCCCTGCCTGCCAGCCTCCGCAGCAGCCCAGCATTCACATGCTGGGGCCTGGGCCTGGCGTCCTCCCTCCCAGTGACTCCCCGTGCTGGCTGTCAGTTGACAGGCCTAGGGGCTGCCTAAGAACCTGCGGGGACTGGCCCTCAGGGAGGGGCGCTGGTCTCCCCAGCATGTCACATCCCACAGGCTTATCTGTTCTGGGAAGTTCCTGGGACTGGTTGTCCTTTAGGGCTGGGCTGCTTCTTGGTTCCAGGCTCTGACAGTTGTCAGCAAGCTCTTTAACATCTCTGGGCCTCAGTTTTCCCATCTGTGAAAAGAGAATGGGTTTACCTCAAGGATTAAATGAGCTAATCGGTGTAGAGTGCATAGCCAGTTGTATTAGTAACATTATCATATCAACCAAACCCAGGGGCCAGGAATTCCTGGCACATCATACGTGTGAAGGGATGAACTTTACAGATAAGGAAGTGGGGGAGGGGTTCGTGCAGTTTGTAGGTTGGTTTTGGGTCTGCAGATCTCTCTGCTTTTTTTGGGGTTCTCCACCCTGACACTTCTTCCACATTTTCCCCCCCGGGGGCCTCAGCCAGAGGACCTTTGGCAAGCACTCCTCCCAAGGAAAACACCACCTTGGAGTGGCTTTCTAGGCCAACCCTGAGTTTATTTTACATTTTACACAGTATCGGTGGGCCAAGGAGACAGCTCATAATTAGCCTAATAAGGTGCCTGCTGCACGCACGTCTGTGCTCTGGCTCCATTCTGATGGCTACCCAGTAATTTGCCAGATCTCTAGGATAAGGCCTTTGCCTGGACAGGTTCCCATCACAAAGCACACCGTGCTCGGGGTGGGGCCTAATTGTGGTGTTTTCCAGGCTTCCTCCCTCCCCCTATAACCTGTGGGAGCCCAGCCCTCCCAAGCAAGAGCATCTCCCCAGTGAGCAAGCATCAGGGGACAGAGCTGCAAGGGGACAGAAGAGACCAAACCTGAGCTTTACTGACAAATGTTACAAGAGGAGGGGAGAAACCTCCAAGTCAGTTCTTGGCATCTGTGTGTAGTGGCTGGTGGGAGTCATGACAGCTCTGTTGTGGGGCCAACCCCACTGTACACTCCCAGGCTCAAGTTCAGTGTCTGTTCCAGGGATGTGTTCAATGTTGTTGTCCCCCTCCCCATGCAGGTGCCTGCCTGCCTGCCTGCCAGCCAGGAATGCCCTGGAGCAAGTTCTGACTGACCTCTGGGCCCCTTCCAGAAGGGAGGTGCCCCCTGTCCCCAGGGCTCAGCAACAAGTCTCTCTGAGCCATCTTTGCCTCGGGGCTGCAGTGCTACATCAGGACTGACTTTGGAGCAGGACCCCAGGCCCTGGAGAGACCAGGCAGGAAGCCAAGGCCCTGGAGCTGTGTAGCTACGAAGCAGGAAGGCGGGCCTCACCACAGTACCCCTCTCCCCTCCTGGCCAGGGCAGCCACAGGCGCCCAGTGGGCAGACAACTGGGCAGCCAGGCCTGGAAGTGTGGGGCCAGCCCCACTGAACTCGCCCACGCGACTCTCTTTGATCTGCCCGCTGGGTGGGGCTGCATCCTCAGTGAGGTTTTCCCTGGAGACTGTGACTGGGGAGGACCAGCCTCCTCCTGGCCCCAGGGCCCTGTGTGTCCCTGGCAGAGTCCAAGGTCCCTCTCACTGCCTTTCTGGAGAGGATGATGCAGGCTGTCCTGGAGGAGGACAGCGCTGGACAGAGGTAGAGCTAAGACCCCCTCAGCCATGCTTATCTAATACCCCTCTGAGGGGAATTGAGATCCCTTGGAAATAGAAGGGGCTTCAGCCTGGCAGGTCCTCAAAAGCCAAGGATTGATGGGGGGAACAAGAGTGAAAACTCACCTGGCAGGGTATCTGCATCCTTGCATTTTCTGGGGTCAACTGTGCCAAACCACCAGATAATCCTTTTGGTTTCCTGGAGCCATCAGGCCCATGCAGGTGCTAGGCTAGCCTCTGGGGGTTCCTTGACACCCACTGCTCTTGGTCCAGGCCTGGGCCTGCCCCCTCTATTCCAAGATGGGTCCAAGAGTGCCGAAAACCACCCAACCACCATCCATGGGCTGGGTGCAGGACAGTCTGAGTCAGAGCTAGCTCACCATGGGTGGGTGTGCTAGGGTGGGGTTGCTGCAGGGCACAGGGGCACCAACCACTGCCAGGCAGGGTCCTGTGGCCCAGGAGCTCTTTGTGCTCACATGGGCCTCAGGCTTGTTCTGTCTCACATGTTTCGTCCGGGTCTGCAGGGAGGAAGTGAGAGCTTGCCTCTGAGTTCCAGGCTTTCTTCCACACTGGGTCCCCCACGTCAGTGCCTTGAGGGTTCCAGGGCCCTTTTGCTGGATGACCGACCCCTCGCATCTTTAGCGATCCCCTTTGAACTCTGTTTCTGACCCTCACCCAGGGGCTTTCCACTGCACTTGCTGTGGGAAGGGTAACTCAGACCTCCAGGCTTCTCTCAGTGCCACTTGGATCCACAGAAGCTGTAGCAAGTGGTTCTCATCTGCCTGCCAGGTGCTGGGTCCTGCTCATCCTGCCATCCTCACCCTCCTGTCCCCCTGCTTGGCATTTGTCAGTGGGAAAATGGCATTCCCACATGAATTTACTCCCAGGAATCGCCAGAGTGAGGGCAGTGGAATGGATGAAGATGAAGCCCTGCCTTCACTTCCATGCTTGGATTTTATTTCATTTTATTTTTTTAAAGTTTATTTTATTGATTTATTTTGAGAGACACAGAGAAAGAGAGAGAGAGAGAAAGAGTGAGAGAGCGCAGGGGAGGAGCAGAGAGGAAGAGGGAGAAAGAGAATCTCAAGCAGGCTTTGCACTGTCAGCACAGAGCCTGATGTGGGGCTCAGACTCAGAAACTGTGACACCATGACCAGAGCCAAAGTCAGGAGTCAGACACTTAACCAACTGAGCCACCCAGCTGCCCTTCTCATGCTTGGATTTTAATTGGGCAAGGGGCAATAAACACCTGTGTGTCAGGTGGTGATAGTGATAAACAGATAACAATAATGAAGGGAAGGGGACCCCAAGTGGAAGGGGTGGTCTACAGGTTTAAATGGGTTGACCAGGAAGCCCTCCTGGAACAGGGACATTTAAATAAACATCTGAGAAAGCTGAGTTAATGGGGCTTACCGATATCCAGGTGAAGAGTTTCCAGGCAGACAGAAGGGCAAATTCAAGGTCTTGAGATGAAGGTGTGGGCAGGACAGCTCCTAGGCCCAGGGCTGGAGGAGAGCAGAGGGGTGACTGGCCCTGTGGTATAAGAAGAAACGTATTTGGTCTTGTCCCTGGCTCCTAGCACAAAACTCCTAAAACCCTTGGAATTTCTTGAGTGATAGGAGTGTCTTTTGTTATTCAAACACATCTGAATTTATGCTAATGAGGTGACTTAGGGTGGGACACCTGCTTGATTGCAGGATAGGCTGGTCACTAGAAAGACTGAAGAATTAGAAGGTTAGAATTTTCAGTCCCTCCCACTGACCTCTGGGAAGGAGAAGGATGGGGGGCTGCAGATTAAGCTCCATAAAACCTCTTGAACAACAAGATTTGATGAGCTTCCAGGTCAGTGAATACCTCCACATGAGGGGAGGGTGGCATACCCCAGTTCCTCAGAGACAGAAGCCCCTGCATCTAAGACCCTTCCAGATCTTGCCCTGTATACCTCTTTATCTGGTTTTCCATCTGTATCCTCTATAATAAACTGGGACTTGTAAGTAAGTGCTCTCGAAGTTCTCTGAGCTGCTCTAGCAAATTAATTGAACCCAAGAAGGAGGTCATGGGAACTCTGATTTACAGCCAGGTGGTCAGAAGCACAGGTGACAACCTGGACTTGTAACTGGTGTCTGAAGTAGGGGCCTCTCTCATGGGCCTGAACCCCTAAGCTGTGGGATTTGATGCCGTATCCAGGTAGGTCATATCTGAATTGAGTTAAATTTGTGGGGCATCCATCCAGTTGATGTTTGCTGAGAATTGGAGAGTTGCTTGATGGCTTTGGGAAATATGCTAGAGTCCCCGGCTTGGGTTTTAAATGGCTCACTGTGCTGTGTGGAGAAAGGAGGGGTGGGGAAGGGGGAAGCCGGAGACCAGGCAGGAGGCAGTTGTTGGGGAGATGTCCTGAGACAGTGTGCGTAGTGGTGGTGGTTTTGTGTGTGTGTGTGTGTGTGTGTGTGTGTGATCGTTGATGGATGTTGACCACACTGCAAAGGGACCAATGACTGGATTTGGTGGATATGACACATGCAAAAAAGAAGGAGGATGAAGTGGCTCCAAGATTATGGCCTGAGCACTGAGCAGCATACAGTTGCCATTACCTTACTGACACCTCCATGCAACCTTTTGAGGGAGGTGCAGTAATCAGTCAAAAGCCCAACCTTGGAAGAAGAAGAGACATTATCTTTTATCCTGCAAAGTTATGATTTTTTCACTAAGTCTGCCAGTCATTCCAGATAGAGTTATTTGAATGTGTTGCCCACCTGCACAGGGAGGTCCCTTGGGGACAAGGAGTTGAACCATCCAAGCTTGCCTGAGTGAGACAAGGCATGGGTCTGGGGAGGTGAAGGAGGTAATTAATGGGCTGTCTGCTTGGAGCATGTGGCTGGGGACTGCACCTTTCCTTCTGGATGTGATGGTGTGTGCTGTGTGTAAAAGCACACGTTCAGGAACAATGGCTGCCACTGAATGGTGCCACCTGTGCTGTTGACCTGGGTAGGGCCCTTCACATGGGAATTTGATCCTCTAAATAATAGCCCTGTGAGGGAAGACATTATGCTATGGTCTGAGTGTTTGTGTCCTCCCTAAATTCATATGTCAAAATCCTAACCCCCAATATGATGGCATTAGGAGGTAGGGCCTCTGGGAGGTGATTAGGTCACGACGGTGGAACCCTCGTGAGTGGGACTAGTGCCCCTGTAAAGAAGACCCCAGAGAGCTGCCACACCCTTTCCACCATGTGAGGACGCAGTGAGAAGACACTTATCTATGAACCAGGAAGAGAACTCTTATTAGACACTTAATCTTCTAGTGTCTTCATCTTGGGCTTCTGGTATCCAGAACAGTAAGAAATAAACACAAAAGGTGCCTGACTTACAATGGTTTGTTTTAATGATTTTTTGACTTTACAATGGTGCAAAAGCAACATCTATTTGGTAGAAACCATGCTTTGAATTTTGGATTTTGATCTTTTCCTGCGCTAGTGATCTGCAGTATGCTGCTCTCCTGTGATGCGAGGTGGTGGCGGGTGCCACAGCTCCCAGTCAGCCATGCGATCATGAGGGTAAACAACCCACACACCCACAGCCGGTCAGTTCTTCACCTTCAGTACAGTAATCAGCAAATTATATGAGGTAGTCAATGCTTTATTATAAATAGGCTTTGTGTAAGATTATTTTGCCCAACTTTAGGGTCATGGAAGTGTTCTGAGCAAGTTTAAGGTATGCTAGGCTAGTTATCATGTTTAGTACATTAGGTGTATTAAATGCATTTTTGACTTAAGATATTTCTTTTAATGTTCATTTTTGAGAGAGAGAGAGAGAGAAAGACAGAGAATCCCAAGCAGGCTCTGTACTATCAGCACAGAGGCTAATGTGGGGCTTGAACTCACAAACCACGATATCATGACCTGAGCCGAAGTCAGACGCTCAACCAACTGAGCCACCCAGGTGCTCCTTGGTGCAAGGTATTTTCAACTTATGATGGGTTTACTGGGATTTAATCTCATCCTAAGTGGGGGAAAATCTGTATTGTTGTTTAGAAGTCACCAGTCTATGGTATCCTATTACAGCAGCCCGAACAGACCAAGACACTGATGTTATGCCATTTTACAAATGAGGGAACTGAGGCTCATAAGCAGAGGACTTACCCAAGGCAGTGCAAGGACCTAAACCTAGCTCTCTAGCTCGATGGTCCCTATCCTTCTTCTGGCTGCATGGCCAACTGTCTGCTCCTCTGAACCCAGATGGCCCTCATATTTGAGGCCGCTGTCTCCAGGGGCTGGACCAGAACGTGGATGTGCCCAGCTTGTCCTGGGTCTGGTCAACAGCATGTTCTTCTGGCACTGAAGAGCTCCTGGAAAAGTATAAAAGGGTAAGCCCTGCATTGAGAGAATCTTCCCTAAGTTTGATGGGAAAGCCATGAGACAGGACAAGTAGGGGACCAGGACACCAGAGTCTATAGTGTTCAGTCCATAAGCAATGGTCTCCCCTGAGCCAAGCAACTGCATCTTGAACAGTGTGTGTATCAGTCAGGACACAATATGACGTGGTGACAAACAACCCCCAAATCTCAGTGGTTGGAAACAAAACTCTTGTGTTTTCCTCCTACTGTATGTCCAATGTGACCCACAGAGACAACATCTCCATGTCTTCCAGAAGAACAGGCAAAGAATGGAGCCAAGCAATGAAACACTGTCATACATCATTTCCACTCAAATTGCATTGCCCACAGCAAGTCACAGGGCCACATGTGATTTCAAGGTGTTTCTGTAAGAGAAAAGATGCAGTTACTGTTGCTGATAATGAGTTACAACAAACATAGCAGCTTACATCATTTTATTATGTTTCTGAGCATCAGAATTTGGGAAAGACAACATCAAGGAAAGCTAGAATCTGTTCACAGCATCTGGGACCTCACTGGGAGGACTCCAAGCCTGAGGGGATCCCTGGACTTGGGGCTGCTCACCTGAAGAGTTGCCTCCTCACATGCTGGCTTGGACTGCTTTGAGAAACTTCCATGTGGCTTCTGTGCAGGTTTGGCCTCTCTACAGCATGGTAGTTGCATTTCAAAGCAAAGAGTCCAGGGGCACCTGGATGGTTCAGTTGGTTAAGCCTCCAATTTCGGCTCAGGTCATGATCTCATGGTTTGTGAGTTTGAGCCCTGCATCGGGCTCTGTGCTGACAGCTCAGAGATTGCAGCCTGCTTTGGATTCTATGTCTCCTTCTCTCTCTGTCCCTCCCCCACTCATGCTGTCTCTCTCTCTCTCAAAAAATAAACATTAAAATTTTTTTTTTCAAAGTGGAGAGTCCCAAGAGGGCCAGGCAGAAATTGTCTCGTCATTTGTAACTTGGCCTCAGAAGTCAAATAGCATCACTTACCCCAAAGTGGCACCATCCCTGGATTTGGGAGAAGGGGAAATAGCCCCTCCCTCTCTGCAGGAGGATGGTCAGAGCTGGCTGTACAAAGATCAAAGGTTCAGTTGGTTAGAGATCCCGTTTGTTGTTAACTTTGGAAAATGCAATTCACCCCCAAGGAGAGGTGAAAGACAGGTGAGCAGTGGTCTCTCCAGTGGTGGGGAATACACAGTATGTCCAGTCATAGCCTCTGACCTCTCAGCACAGGCAGTTTCCTTGAGGACTATTATGCTTGAAGCTAACAGGCAGGACAGAGCAAGATGGCCAGGCTGTGAGCCGGGGTGCAAGTTTTTTTCCTGGCTCTCTTGCTCCCCAGACTCTCGACCCCCAGGGCCAGTACTCAGCCTCTCTGTGGGAGGGGCCCTGGTGCCCAAAGATGTGCCTCTGTCATCCTCTGAAAGGAGGAAGTTTAAGTAAGGACAGGAGATTGGTTGGGACCCCTCCCACAGAAGCATGACTTAGAGGGGGATGGAGGGGGGCAACCAGTGCCTTGGGACACTTCATTAGCCATGGAGATGAGGCAGGCTCAGTTCCCCCAGGCAGCCCCAGATGACAAAGGCCCCAGAAAGGCAGTGTAGTCAAAGGATGAGTGAAGACTTAATGTAGAAGAGGGGACTGAGCCTGAATGTTCCCATCTGGAGCAGGACCCAGTAAACACCTTTCGCAGGCACCAGATCCAGAGCTGTCACATTTCCCCTAACTGCCAGAGTGGATAAGAAGCTGTTTTCTTGGCAGTAGCAGCCACAGGAAGCCCAAGGTGGAGCTTGGGAAGGCAGGCTCAGTGTCCTCTGCACGCTCATTACCAAATACTTATTTCTTCAGCTAGTTAGTCTGGAATTCTTTCTATTGGGGCAGGCCCTCCCCTGGGATGTGTAGACTGTTCTGGCTCAGCCAGCAGCAGTAAATGGGGACTTATTCAAACAAGAGATGCAAAAATGTGGAAAAAATACTTTGGAAAATGTTTGCATTGGAGGGACCGGCAAGGGCACTTGTGAATTGTTTTCTTCTTTCGAAGCCGCCCTTACCATAACTTGTTCCAGCAGAACTGATGCGCAGGGCGCAGGTCCCTTGGGACGCAGCAGGAAAAGCGGAGGAGAGGAAGGGCGGGCTACACAAAGGCCTTGGGAAACAAGTTGTTTATCGACTTTCGCTCCACAGCTCTGTTGCTAGTTCAAACCACCCTTGACCCCTGAACGTTCAAGGACAGCTACGTCCCTGATTCTTTTAACGTCTTTGCAACTCTGAACCAATGAGGGGCAAGACTTTCATTCTGGTCTGGGTAGTTCTGGGTGGTGTATTTAAAATCAGGGACCACAATGAAGCTGGATGTCTGGCAAATAATTAATGGAACATTAACTCTGGCCCCAGAATTCTTAACTCCAGAAAAAATATTGTACCAGTCTTCAAGGCCCAGGAAATGGGGGTCTTAGTGTGTTCCGTCTGCTATAACAAATTAGCACAGGCTGGGTGCTTATGAACAACACAAACTTATTTCTCATACTTCTGGAAACTGGAAGTGTGAGATCAGGAAGTCAGCCTGCTTGGGTGAAGGTCCTCTTTTGAGCTGCAGAGTTCTTACTGGTAGCCTCACGGGGCAGAAGGGAGAAGCTTGAGAGCTCGGTGGGGCTCTTGTATAAGAGCATGAATCCCAGGGGCGCCTGGCTCACTTGGTCAAGCGTCTGACTCTTGGTTTTGGCTCATGTCATGATCTCATGGTTTCGTGAGTTTGAGGTCCTTGTCAGGCTCTACACTGGCAATGCAGAGCCTGCTTAGGATTCTCTCTCCCTCTCTATCTGCCCCTCCCCCACTCACACTGTCTCTGTCTCTCAAAAATAAATAAATAAACTAAAAAAAAATTTAAACAGCACGAATCCCATTCATGAGGGCTCCTCCCTCATGACCTAATCTCCTTCCAAAGGCCTCACCCTCTAACACCATCCTGTTGGGTGTATGGATTCCAACATGTGGGTTCTGGGGTGATGGCGGCACAAACATTCAGGCCAGAACAAAGGGAGTGAGGAATGAGTAGACCATTCTGAGCCATGGACAGTCAGCCTGCTTTCTTCCCAAGTACCTATGATGTGCAGGCCTGTGGAGATAGTAAAGTCATGGAGGGGACATATTGCCTGCCCCTGGCTGGCCCCACCATATTATGCTCTTTCCTTAATAATGAAACCCTCAGGGTCAAGCTTGGCACACAGCTATCTGGACCAGATCTGGCCAGTGGCGTGTGAATGGCAGCATCATGAGTGATTTCCGTTCCAGGAAATAGCATTAAAAGGAGTGGATTAGCCCTTCTTCCTTCTTTCTTCTGCTGGCTGGAATGTGGACACGATGACTGGAGCTGGAGCTGTCCCCTTGGACCATGTGATGATCTAGGAGTGGAGGCTGCACACAGCAAAGCATGGGAGGCTGCACACAGCAAAGCATTCTCGACACGCAGAAGCCTCCCTAGCAGGCCTTCCTACCTCCTGCACTGAGTACACCACTGTCTTTTTAAAGTCACTACTGGTTTTCACCCACAGCCAAAGATAGTCCTCTCCCATACACCACTTTCAGAGCGTTTAGAATCAATTATGTTTCTCATGTCAAAGGTTAGCCAGTCCTTCTAAGAATCTCATGAGACTAGAATACTGTAGCTAAGCTAAGGCAGTTCAGTGGTGGGATGGCCCTCGTCTTGTCAAGGAAGAGGCGTCCTGCACAGAGACATGTTACCACTAGTACGGTGACAGCTACCTGTATCTTGTATAGACCTATCGGAGAGCTTAGGTGTCCAGAGGGCAGAATGAATTCCTTCCCTTCTCCAAAACTTCTGGAAATGGCAACATCACATAATCCCAGCAGACTTGTGAAGAGGATGAGGGCATGGATGAGTATCAGGGAACTCGTGACTTTCATAGATTTCTAGAACAAAAAAATCAGGCATGATCATATTGATTAAAAACCCATGGCTGAGGAGACTGCAGCCCACTATGTATGCAAGAGGCAGCCTGGGTAGAGGTATCAGCCTCCCTGAGCACCTGGAAAAGCTGTGAGTTCAGAGTCTGAAGCTGGAGAACAGGAGTTGGCCAGGGGCTTCAGTGGTGGGGAGAGAAGAGTTGGTTCAAGGACCATCCATGGAACAGTGAGGAGAGCACTCTGCTCTCCTGTAACCCAGGCTCCACCAAGAAGCCAGCAGTGCTGTGTTTGCACTTGGAAATGACCTTGGAAGGAGGCTTAGTACCCACCTGAGTAAAGCCCTCATTAGTTGGATCTTTTTATGGGGTGAGGAGTCCCGGCACCCTCGAGTGAAGGCTGCCAGTTACTATGAGTCACCCTCTACGCAGAACTCAAGCCAACCTTCTCGGGAAGGGGTGAGGCCTGCTGAGTAAACAGACCTGGGAACCACAGACAGAAGCCTTGCCAGCTGTCCATATGCATCAGTCTTGTCTTTCATTTGTACATGTAAACAGGCAACCAAGAAAACAGTCCCCACAAGAGAGAAGGACCCCGAAGAGCAAAAGTAACAGCTGTTCTGGAAAGATAGAGATATCAAAGGCAATGAGTAAATCTAAAAGTCATGATTAACACTTCAGAGACTTTTGAGAAGGTATTGCATTCACAAAATAGGAACAGGGAGCTACAGAAAGGAAAAATCAGGGAACAAGAAAAAGTTCACAGAAAATCAAAATACAATTGGAAGAAGAACTCAGGAGAAGGATGGGAGAATGTAGTCAAAGAAACTTCCCAGACGGTAGGGCAAAAAGACAAGAAGATGAAGAAAAAGGTGAAAGAAAGTTAAAAGATGTGTAGCATCAGTCCATGGTGTCCAAAATGTGTCAGTAAGAGTTCAGAAACAAGGAACAGGACAGAGAGTGCAGGGTAAGTGTATTGGTCCCTATTGCTGCTGTGATGAATTTAGAGGCTTGAAACAACACAAACGTATTATTTTACAGTTACTGACGTCAGAAGTCCTGAAGTCAAGGTGTCAGCAGGGCTGTATTCCTTCTGGAAGCTCTAAGAATGAATTCCTTTCCTTTTCCAGTTTTTTTTTTGTTTTTATTTTTTTTAATGTTTATTTATTTTTGAGAGAGAGAGAGAGAGGCAAAGCTTGAGCAGGGGAGGGGTAGAGAGAGACACACACACACAGAATCTGAAGCAGGGTCCAGGCTCTGAGCTGTCAGCACAGAGCCTGATGGGGGGCTCAAACCCACGAGCTGTGAGATCATGACCTGAGTCAAAGTTGGATGCTTAACTGACTGAGCCACCCAGAGGCCCTTGCCTTTTCCAGCTTCTGAAAGTTGACTGCATTCTTGGCTCATGCCCCCTTCCTCCACCTTCAAGACCAGCTATGTAGCATCTTCAAGACTCTCTCTCTGACTGTGACCCCTGCTCCCATCACAACATTGCCCTCTCTTCTTCTCCATCTGCTGTCATATCGCCTTTTCTGACTCTGACCCTGCAGCCTGCCTCTTGCAAGAGCCCTTGTGATGACACTGGGCTCACACAGCTAATCTAGGAAAATCTCCCCGTCTCAAGATCTCACATCTGTAAAGTCTCTTTTCCATGTAAGATGGCACATTCACAGCGTTCCAGGGATTAGGATGTGGACATCTTTGGGGAGACCATTATTCTGTTGATCACAGTACAAAATAAAGAAATGATTGGGGAAAATTTCCCAGAGCTATAAAAGGGGAAAAAGTTTCAAGATTAAAAATTCCTCTTAGTGGGGCGCCTGGGTGGCTCAGTCGGTTAAGCGTCCGACTTGGCTCAGGTCATGATCTCGCAGTCCGCGAGTTCGAGCCCCGCGTCGGGCTCTGTGCTGACAGCTCAGAGCCTGGAGCCTGCTTCAGATTCTGTGTCTCTCTCTCTCTCTGACCCTCCCCCGTTCATGCTCTGTCTCTCTCTGTTTCAGAAATAAATAAAACGTTAAAAAAAAATTAAAAAAAAAATAAAAAAATTAAAAAAAATAAATTCCTCTTAGTTACTTTATAGGATGATTGAGAAAAGGGCAATACCTGGACACTCTCTCATGCATATTTAGAAAAATAAGGAGAAAATCCTAAAGGCTGCCTGGAGAGGGAGGGGGCACATGTCACTGGCAGAGGAAGGAGATCAGCGGCATGGAGTGCTAAACAGAAATAGAAGATGTCCTTCAAGGCTTGGGGGAAAAGTACCTTGATGTTACAATGAAGATTTTTTATACAAGAAAAGACTCTGAAAGTTGACCTCCCATGGACTTATTTTGAAAAAGTATACCTTGAGGTATACTCTGGGCATACGAAAATGAGATCAAGAAAAAAAGGGGCACCTGGGTAGCTCAGTCAGTTAAGCGTCCAACTTCAGCTCAGGTCATGATCTTGCATTTTGTGAGTTTGAGCCCTGTGCCAGGCTCTGTGCTGACAGCTCAGAGCCTGGAGTCTGCTTCAGATTCTATGTCTCAGTCTCTCTCTGCCCCACCCTTACTCATGCTGTCTTTCTCTCTCTTTCTCTCAAAAATAAAAAAAAAATTTAAATTAAAAAAATAAAAATAAAAATGAGGACTTCCCCAAACTGTGGAGCTAAATCAGTACCATAGTGAGAAGAGATTCTATATTAGCAATACAAAGATGACTCAGTATTAGAAAATCTGATATTAACACTGACCACATTAATAAGCTGAAGGACAAAAATAATTATATGGTTATCTCCATAGATGCCAAGAAAGCCTTTGAAAAATTCAACACCCCTTTATACTTAAAGTGTTGACAAAAAATGAGTGGGTTCTTCCTTACCATGATAAAATATGTACACTTCAGTCCTAAAGGTGGTGATTTATTCAATGGGAAAATAATAGAAACATTCCTATTAAGATCAAGAACAAGGCAAGAATACTTTATATTTCTGCTTTTAATGAACACATTGCATATGCAGTCAGATAACACAATTGGAGGGATAAAGATTGAAAAAGGAGTAGAACTATCTCTACTTGCAGATGACAAGATAGCGTACCTGGAAAATCCCAGAGAATTGTTGGGAAAAGCACCTCAAAGAATAAAAGAAAAGCTGTAAAATTAGCACATAGAAATTAATAGATTCCTAGGTTACATATAACACATAATTTGTAAAAATAAAGTTAGAAGTTGAAATGAATTCTGTCAGATACTCACAAGAAAGACTGGGGAGATTCCTGAGAAGGTTCCTAGTGGTGCAGGCCACTTCTCCCCTATCCTCCCACCTCCTCCCCACCCACCCCTCCCCCAACCCCTTCCTCTCCCCCACCCTCCCGGATGGGATGAAAAGTTTTAAACTGCAAGAATGGAGGAAAGCAGCAGTGTTGCTCTTACAGCTGATTACAGCTGGGGAAGGGAATAGAAACAAACGTTCTGCCCCTTGGGAAAGGGCAGGAAACATGTGGGCCCAGAACTACAGCTGGAGGAGGCACATCCCCAAGACTCAGGGACACAACGCCTGCCTAGGACTGAGGCTTAATAAGAATGTTGGAGAATGTCCTGATACATCCACCCTCCCCTTCCCCATGCTGAGAAACACCAAGTCAAAATAACAGTGGAATACTGTTGGGGAAGCCATCCCAAGAGGCAGAGGCCTCTGAAGTGCAGTACTGAAAATTCAGTGCTGAGGGTGGAGCAGACAGTGAAGTCAAACTCCAGCAAAATAGCCCCCACTCTAAACACAAGGTATCACTAGAAGAATTTAAAGTCTATTATGCCATGAAGGCAACAATGGCAACAGTAAACCTCAAACCTAGCCCGACTCCTGACTAAATTAAAAGAACCCTAGCAGAAGCCTCTTTCAGAAGGAAAGGTGTGCTCATTTCCAATCATAAAATGTATTTATCTCAGCTTTTACTGTCTAATGTCTGTATTTTAACAAAAAGTTACAAACCATATGGAAAAAGCAAGAAAAAAAATACAATCCCAAGAGAGAAAGCAATCAACAGACCAAACAGATATGATGAAGATGTTGGAACTATCCCATAAGGAATTTAAAATAACAATGATTAATACGTTAGAAGCTCTTAAGGAAAAACTAGCTACACTTAAGATCAGATGGATAATTTTAGCAGAGAAATGAAAACTATGTGTAAGAATGGATGGAAATACCAGAAATGAAAACCACAGTAACCAAAATGAAGAATGGCTCTAAATGGCTCATCAGTAGAGGAGATACAGCCAAGGTAAGAATCAAGATGAAGTTTAAAGTAAGTCAATAAAAATATAAAGAGAAAACAAGAGGAACAAAGCAAAATGAAACAGTGCATCAAGAACTATGGGACAATACCAAATGGTCTAACATACATTAATGGTATCCTAAAAGAAGAAGAGAAAGAGAATAGAAGAGAAGAAATATTTGAAAAATATTGGCTGATATTTTTCCAAAATTAATGACAGATACCAAACCACAGATCTGAGAAGCTTAGAGAATACTAAATAAGTAGAAAGAAAGAAAGGTGGAAGAGAAGGATAGGGGAAAGGAAAGGAAAGGAAAGGAAAGGAAAGGAAAGGAAAGGAGAAAAGAAAAGGCAAGAAAAAGAAATGAAACCACTGTTATATGTGTCATATTCAAATTGTTGAAAACAAAACAAAAAAAAACCTTCCAATAAAGAAAACTTCATGCTCAGATGTGCTTGTTGATGAATTCTACTAAATATTTAAGGAAGAAATAATACCAATTCTACATAATGTTGTTCAAAAGCTGTTTAGGAGGCAATATTTCCCAACTCATTTTATGAGTCCAATATTACACTGATACCACATTGAAACAGAAGCAGTACAAGAAGAAGAAACTACAGGCTGATATCCCTCATGATTATAGAGACAACAATCATCAATAAAATGTTAATGAATTGAATCTAGCATGTATAAAGACGACAATACATCACAACCTAGAAGAGTTTATCCCCGGAATGCAGAGCTGAATCAACATTTGAGGTTTGGTCAATAGAATTCACCTTATTAACAAGTTCTTTAAAAAAAGAAAACCAAAAATAAACAAATAAATAAATAAATAAAAGAAAACCATATGATCCACTCAATAAAAGTATAAGAAGTACTTTCCAGTATTCAGCGTCCATTTATGATAAAAAATCAAATTCTCAATAAACAAGGAATAAATAGGGCATTTCTTAACATGAAAAAGGGCATGTAAAAAAACAAACAAACCAAACAACCCAAAGCTAGCAATATTTAATTGTGAAAAACTGAATGCATATAACCTAGGATCAAAACCACAGCAATGATGTGTTCCCTTACTACTCCTATTCAATAATGCACTGGAAGTTCCAGCCAGTGTACTTATGGCAGCAGCAACAACAACAACAACAGAAAAGAAAAAGAAAAAAGAAAGAAAAAAATAAAAGAAAGGAAAGACATATAAGTTGGAAAAGAAGAATTTGCCTTTATTTGCGGATGAATGACTGAATATGTAGAAAAAATCCAAGGTATCTACAAAAGACAAAAACAAAAACAAGAAACAAAACCTTCTAGAATTAATATAGGAGTTTACCTAGGGTATAAGATACTTGTTCAATATACAAAATCAATTGTATTTCTGTATTGTATTTGATTATATTACAATTATATTGTATACTAGCACTGTACAATTGGAACTAAATGTTTTTCAAGTTACCATTTCAAAAAGTGCAAAAAAAAAAAAAGATGAAGTACTTAAATGTAAATGTGCCTAAATACATGCATGATTTGAACACTGAAAACTACAGAATATTGATGAAATAAGTTAATGAAGACCTAAAAAGAGAGTTGCACGATGTTTATGGATTGGAAGATTCAATAATGTTAAGATTGCAATTCTCAACAAATTTATTTATAGGTTTGGTAAAATCCCAATTAAACTCTCAACAGGCTTTATTATAGATATGGGCAAATGGATTCTAAAATTAAATGTAAAGGAACTAGATTAGACAACAAGTTTTGTAAAATAAGAGCAGGATTGAAGGAATTCTATAACATGAATCCAAGACTTATTTTAATGACGTAGTAATTAAAACAGTATAGTATTGGAATAAAGGTTTAAAAAATAGATCAATGTAATAGAATAGATAGTTCAAAAATAAGCCTATATATATTGGGTTCAAATTTAGTAACATTTAAAAAGAATTATATACCCAAGACCAACTGAGATTTATTTCAGGGATGCAAGGTTGGTTTAATGTCTGAAAATTCATGAATATAATGCATCATATTAATTGACTAAAAATCAAAGGCACATGAACATCTCAAAAATCATATGTCAAAATTCTACACCCTTTCATGAATAAACATTCAATGAAGTAGGAACAGAAGGGAACTTCCTCAACCTGATAAAGGCATCTATGACACACCCACACAGCTAGCATCATTCTTAATAGTGAAAGACTGGATGCTTTTCTCCTATGATTAGGAACAAAACAAGGAAATCTGCTCTAGGCACTTCTATTCAATATTGTACTGGAGGTTCTAGCCAGGAAAATTAGGCAAGGAAAAGAAATAAAAGGCAATCTAGTTTGAAAAGGAAGAGGTAAAATTATCTCTGTTTGCAGATGGCATGATCTTTTTATGTAAAAATCCTAAAGATTCCACATGCACACAAAAAAAAACACCCTTTAGAACTAATTAATGAATTCAGCAAAGTGGAATGATACAAAGCCAACACACACCAATCATTCTATACATTTCTGCTGCATTTCTATACAC
The DNA here is from genome assembly GCF_018350195.1 of Panthera tigris. Lineage (NCBI taxonomy): Eukaryota > Metazoa > Chordata > Mammalia > Carnivora > Felidae > Panthera > Panthera tigris. Next base: position 21,796,177 of record NC_056665.1, read on the forward strand.
TAACAATGAACAATCCAAAAAGGAAATGAGGAAAACAATCTCATTTACATTAGTCTCAAAAATAATGACTTAACCAAGGAGGTGGAAAGCTTGTACACTAAAAACTATAAAACATTATTTAAAGAAATTAGAAAATAAACAAATGGCAAGACATCCTATATTCATGGACTGGAAGACTTGATATTGTTAAAATGTCCATTTTAACAATCTACAGACTCTTAAATCTACTCAAAGCAATCTACAGATTCATTGCAAATACTATCAAAATTCTGACACAACTGCTGTCAAAATCCCTATTTCAGAAATAGAAAAAAATCCTAAAATTCACATGGAATCTCTAAAGACCCTTGAATAGCAAAAACACTATTGAATAATAAAAACAAAGCTGGAGGTCTCATACTTCCTGATTTTGAAACATTACAAAGCCACAGAAATAAAAACAGTATGGTATTGGCATGAAGACAGACATATAGACCAATGGAACACAATGGAGATCCCCTCAAATAAACCCTCATGTATAGGGTCAAGTGATCTCTGGTAACAGTGCTAAAGTTACACACAATGGGGGAAGGGATAATCAGTTCAAAAAATTGTGTTGGGAAAACTGGATATCCACATGCAAAAGAATGAAGGTGGACCCTTACCTCACACCATATACAAAAATTAACTAGAAATGAATTAAAGACCTAAATGTAAGACTAGGTAAAGTTGTAAAACTATACAACTAACTCCTAGAAAAATAGGGGAAAAACTTCATGACATTGGATTGGCAATGATTTATTGGGTATGATGCCAAAAGTATAGACAACAAAAGCAAAAATAGACAAATGGGACTGCATCAAACTTAGAAACTTCTGCACAGCAAAGGGAAAAAAAAACACAATGGAATGAAATGGCAACCTATGGAATGCCATCACTAACCATCAGGGAATTTCAAATAAAAGCCACAATGAGAGATGAACTCATACCTGTTAGGATGGACACTATCAAGAAAACAGAAAAAACAAGTGTTGGTGAGGACATGGAGAAATTGGAACTCTTGTGCACTGTCGATGGGAATGTAAAATGGTGCAGTCACTGTGGAAAATGGTATGGTGGTTCCTCAAAAAATTGAGAAAAGAATTACCCTATTACCATATGATCCAGCTTCGGGATATATCCAAAAGAATTGAAAACAGGATCTGAAAGAGGTATCTGCACATCCACATTCATTGTAGTATATTATTCACAATAGCCAAGGGTTAGAAGCAACCTAAATGTCCACTGACAGATGCATGGATAAGGAAAAAATGTGGTATACAGAATGCCTGGGTGGCTTAGTCAGTTAAGCATCTGACTCTTGATTTGGGCTCAGGTCATGATCTCATGGTTCCTGAGTTCCAGCCCCACTGACAGTGTGGAGCCTGCTTGGAATTCTCTCTCTCCTCTCTCTCTCTGCTCCTCCTCCGCTTGGTCTCTCTCTCTCTCTCTCTCTCTCAAAATAAATTAAAAAAAACATTAAAAAAAAGAAAATGTGGTATATACACACAGGGGGATATTATTGTCTTAAAAAAAAGCAAATCCTGTCATATGCTATAACATGGATGAAACTTGAGAACATTATGCTAAGTGGAATAAGCTAGCCACAAAAAGACAAATACTATATAATTTCATTATATGAGGCATGTGTAGGTTGCTGAACAATGTGAATGAACCTAACACCACTGAACTGTACACTTAAAAATGACTTAAGTGGTAAATTTTATGTTATGTATACTGTAATGCAATTTTATTTATTTATTTACTTATTTATTTATTTATTTATTTATATAGAGAAAGAACTTAGAGGAGGGACAGAGAGAGAGGGAAAGAGAGAATCCCAGTCAGGTTCCCTGCTGTTGGTGCAGAACCTGCCGTGGGGCTTTATCCTGTGAACCATGAGATCATGATCTAGGCCGAAATCAAGAATTGGATACTTAACTAACTGAGCCACCAGGGGGCCCATATTTTAACAAAATTTTTAAAAAGATGAAAACCAAACAAGATAGTTGCAGAAGAAAATATAGAAGAATAGCTTCATGATCTTGGCTTAGAGAAAGGTTTCTTAAACAAGATCCAAAGAGCACTAATGGTAAAGGAAATGCTGGATTATTTTAATTCATTAGAATTAAGAAACTTTTCTTTATCAAATGATACTATTAAGAGAGTAAAACATTAAGTCAGAGAGTGGAAGAAGATATTTGCAATATATATAACGGCAAAGGCTCATAGCCAGAATATATAAAGTACACCTGGAAAATCAATAAGAAGAGAGCAGGGAGTAAAATGGAAAAATGAGCAAAATGTTTGAACAGGCACTTCAAAAGAGAGGATATCCAAATGGACAGTAAACATATAAATGTTCGTTCACCTGCAAATTAAAATCACAGTGAGTTAGCTCCATACACCAACAAGACTGATAGTACCAGGTGTTGGTAAGTATGTGAAGTCCCAGGAACTCATAACACTGCTGGAGGTATAATCACTTTGGAGAATGGTGTGGCAGTGTCTCCTAAAGCTGAAGATTTGCACACCCACGAGACTGCAATTCTACTAGGGGCTATATACCTACTAGTACGCATGTGTTTTGTGGCCAAATGCACATGCAAATATGTTCTTAGCAATATTTGATCATAGCACCTGCTGTGGACTCACTGGTTTTGTACCCGAAATCTGTATGTTAAAACCCCAGTTCCCAATGTGATAGTATTTGGAGATGAGACCTTTGGGACGTGATTAGGTCATAAGAGCGGAGCCCTCATGTGGGATTAGTGCCTTAATACAAAATGAAAAAAAATCTTGCTTTTCCTTCCTCTCCCTCCCTCTGCCATGTGAGGACACAGGAAGAAGACACCCATCTATAAATCAGGAAGATCGCTTTCACCAGACCCCGACCACACTGGCACCCTGGTCCCAGAATTTTCACCTTCAAAAGTGTACGAATAAGCATTTGTTGTTTGAGTCACCCAGTCTATAGTATTTAAGAAGCTGGATCTAAAACCATACACACTCTGGATGATTCCATTGACACACATTTCACAGACATGAAGATCTCACCCTCACCATTTAAGCGTGCCTGCTTCTGTGGCAAACTACGATTCAGGTTCAAGTATTAATCTTCCTGGGAATGCCAGGTGGCAGAAATCCGAGGAGGGGGCCGGGATTAGGATGCATCTGATCTGAGTGGTAGCTACAAAGGGATTTGCTTTGCAATAACTTGCTAAGTTAATATTTATATTCTAAACATTTTCTGGGTATATATTATATTTCACTATAAGGAGGAAAATAGAAAAGAAGACTGAGATTAGAGCAAGTATGAAAACCCTTTCATGCACTTTTGCTGAAAAAGAAATGTTCCTGGAAGAGGATGTCGAAATGAGAATTTTTTTTCCCTTGGCTCTTTTCTGTATTTAATAACCTCCTCCCCACTCCCACCCTTTGTCCTCATGCTCTTGTGTGGAGCTAATTCTCTGATGAGGGGGATGGGCTGCTTCCCAGGCAGATGCTGCTTCTGACCTACACAAAAAGCTCTGTGCGGGTCACCTGGACTAGACCTGGTTCTCTTCTTTAGGGGATGTGTTTTCTTGCTACAATGCAAGGTCATTGTAATTGGCTGCCAACTACTGTGACTTTTAGCATGTTGATGCTTGATATTTTTTTATTCTTGCAAAAATTCTTGAGCTCATTTCTGTGACGCAATTACAGAAATGACTTGCTGAGAAGTCATTGGACCTTTCTGGGTCTTGCTTTTATGATGTGTCAGGTGGGTTTGGAGCAGTGCTCAGTCCAGGCTAATCTCTGAGTACTCTGTCCTATGCTTAGTGAGTCCTAAGGTTCCAGTCTGGCTGGTGGGAACCCTGGGAGGGCACCAGGCACAGCTCTCTACTCCGTTAGGTAGGGCTTCACAGGCTTGTGCTGAATTCTTAGGCAGACCTCCTGCAGATCGCCAGGGCTCACAATTGGCAGCAGTCTCCTTTTCGGTCCTCTGTCCTGAACACTCTAGTTGTCTTGCTCCCTGGACTTCCAGCCCCATGTCCTGAACTCAGGGAGTCCTCTCTATTCTGCCAGGTTCCCCCGTCTGCTCTGTACCCTTGAATGCTCTCAGGCAGGGAGTGGCCTATAGTAGGGCTTACCTCATCTCTTTTCCACCTCCCAGGGACCACTGTTCTTCCTCATCTGATGTCCAGTTGCTTACCTAGTTTGTCTGGTTGTGTTATAACTTCAGGATGGAGAATAAGTCTGGCCTCTGCTCCTCCACCCTAGGTGACAGGAGAAGACAGCATTGATTTAAAAGTGGAAATAATGACAACATGGTCTGCTGACAGGAGTGATCTGGTAGGAATGAAAAATTGATGATGCAGAGGAGGGAGAACCAGGGAGCAATGTCCCTGAGTGGATGGTGGGGAAAATAGGTGCCCCAGTGGAGGATGGGTCATACCCCAAGGAGGGACCTCCTGCTCTTGGGACAGGAGAGAAAGCTCTGTGCACTGGGCAGGCAGGCAGAGGCCTCAGAATTTGTCTGCTGCCTCTCACTTCTCAGAGAGGAGGAGGCGTGAGGGGAGAGGAGGTGGCCAGGAGAGTGGAGAGATAGTGGACCAGGGGATCCTGCGTTGATGCCCAGCAGCACAGAGGCCAAGAAGGCCCATGTAGTGGGGGGCCATGTGAGCTCTAGACTGCTCTGAGTTTCAGGTCTTAGGCTGCTGCGCACGCCCAGGGCAGGTAATCAGGTCCTGCACTTAACGATCACCATGGAAACATGATCCTCTGGGTTTACTCCACTGAGATTCACCTTCGTAACACTTCTGTCAAAGGCACCTCTTTCCTTAGGCCCCAAAGCTGGGTGAATCTGTCCAAGGCCAGCCTTGCTGTCTGCTTGTGCCTGGTACCCTCAAGGCCTTAGTCCTGCAGGCCTCTCTGTTTATCTGGCCTGAGAATAGCCAGGAAACCCTCAGCCAGAATCTCTGTCCTGAAATTCTGAAGAACAATGTGTCTGGATTGAGGAACAGGAGCCTCTGCCTGGAAATTCAAAGTGACCTCCAGCAACCATGCCATCAGCATCAGTAGGACATCATGTGAACAGTTTGGGCCACTCTACTCTCTCTTTCTCTCTGTACTTCATCAGAGGGCTGTCCGTGTAGAAGCCAGAGGACAGCCCCCATGGGCATCTGGCCTCACTGCTGGTGGTGTCCTAGCTTCTTGTGATTCAATGCCTCCATGACCTGGGATAGGGCCCAGCCTATGAACCAGCCTCTCCTCTCCCTGAACTGATGTATTGAGGCCACCTGTCTCCTTAGACCACTAAGGGACCCAATGACCCCTCGCCAGACCGAAACTGAGGTCCTCGCAAGGTCTCCCTCCGCCTGAGCACAATGCAGGGCTGTGGGATGCCCCCCCTCCCCCCCCCCGTTCCTTCTTCCCTCATCCAGCCTGTGAGCTCAGACTGCAGAGACTTTGGAAGTTCTGGTGAATGTCGACTCAAAGACACACCCACACTGGGCGCTCAGCCTGCAAGGTCTTCCTGGCCCTTGGTCTGGATGCAACCCTGCCCCTGTGTGGTTGGAGGAGGATAGACTCCTGCTGACGTCCTGGGCTCCAAGCAGCGGAAGTTGGCCCCTGGCCAGTCCCTGGCAGCCTCAGCATGGCCACCCCCTTACTGTTCCTGTCCCTTGGGCAGCGTTGCTTTTTGCCATGCTCTGGCTCTCAGGTGCCTTCCACCATGCAGAGCCTCCTGACCCCAGATGGTTGGGAGTACAGCCCCTCACTTTTCTTTTTTGAGCACCTGCTGTATACTGGAAAGATTCTGTAGAGGGATGATGGCAGAAGAATCTACCAGTCCTACTCCAGAGAGATGACCATCAGCAAAGGATGAAACACCTACTGTCATCATGACGCTGGGTATACACGGTGCCCATGACACTGACAGAGCCAGTGGTATTGTGTGCCAGGCTCACGTTTCACAGCTGTGAGCTCGTCTCAGCTGGCAGCTCTGATTATCCCCATTCTCCAGATGGGGGAAGGAGGCACAGAGATTTAACTGATTTGCTCAGGCTCACAGAGCTGGACATGTAGCCACTGACATGGTAAAATGCCGGATCGGTGACAGCAAGAGAAAGGTTGAGAAGGCACACAGAGGACGTGGCGTTGAGCTGGGCTCTGGGGATGAGCAGGACATGGAAGGTGGATGGGAAGGAAGGACTGACCACAAACAGCACAGACCAAGGAAGGTAAAAGTCAGGGAGCTTGCCCCTGACTGAACCTGAACTTGGGGGTGGAGGGGTTGGAAAGCAGGGGAGGCCGCTGGCTGGGGCAGGCTGGGTCCTGTGGGTAAGCCATCAAGCGTCACAGGAGCATGGAAGGGACTTTGGAGTTAGGGAGTGACGTGCTCAGAGCTACCCTGGTTCCACAGGGCTGGCTCTGCAGGGGCCTGAAGCTGGTTACAACCAGAAATCAAAAACAGGTTTGCTGGTGAGTCAGTAGCTGGGAACACACAGAGTAACAGGCTTCTCCCGCCCCAGCCCCGCAGGCCGGGCAACCGCCCACGCCTCCCTGCCCAGGACCACAGCACCGGCCTTCGCTCGCCTGCCTGGTTCCAACCCAAACGCCATCCAGCAGCAGCCTGCAGGGTGCCTTCCTGCACGGGGTCCACCCTCACTGTTGTGTCTAGACAGCAGACGCTACAGTCCTGCAGGGGGTCAGGGCAGGGGGGGACTGGCCAAAGCTACGTCTGAAATCTCGTTCAAAACCACAGTCAGGGCGGGCTTGTCGGAAAATATGCCTTTCCTTGAGACATCGAAGCTCTGCCTCTTTGAATCACCCAGGCCACTTCCTTCCTGTGTATATCTTACGCACTCTGAGGGATGGGGCGGGTTCGTGTGCGTGTGTTGTTGCTTCTTTCAAGTTTTCAGTCCACACTTTGTTCCTTTGTGAGTTGTAGGCTAGAGGGTGGAGCTGGTTCTAAGGAGCCTTTGTCACTAGAAAGGCCACTGGGGACACCTTGGGTTTTCTCTGAAATTTAGAAACCTCGGTTGACAGTAAGAAGGAAGAGTCTCTTCAGGGCCACACTGAGCACCCTTTGCTGTGATACCAAGCTTAATCTCAAAATGGCCTCAAAAGGCACATAACTCAGGTAAGGGACATGAGGGATCAGAGAAGCTAGGGTACGTGCCAAGGTTTTCAGTCTTCCAAGTCCAAGCTCTTTCCTGGATGTCACAGGTGATGCGGACATGCCACTCAATGCCTGTGGCAGGTGAGGGGCACAATCTCCACCCCTTGACCATCAGAGTCTGCCCTAAAAATGTCTGGCACCCGTTTCCTGAGAAGCCAAGGGAACTTTGGCTTGTTAGTTTCTCTTTCTTTTTAGATAAACAGAATGCAAGAGTTTCTCAAACTTCTTTGGCTATGACTCAGATGGTACAACTTACATGGTAACATGTACACACACATGTATACACACGTATATGTATATATGCATGTACGTGCATATGCATATATACATACATATACCTATAAGAGATACAATTTTCATCAAAGCACTCATCCTATGTGTGACACATTCACCCCACATGTGATACACTCAACATTCTTCTGCATATATGTGCATCCATGCATAGATGCATACATACACACATATATGTATATATAGTATACCATTTTTACAAAACTCTCAACCTAAGTGTGACACATTCTGTGCATAACATGCTCCCATTTTCTACTGATCACCTCCCACTAAGCTTATGGCCACATATTAGTGGGTCACAATCTGATGTTTGGCAAACACTGGGAAAAAAAAGGAGTTGTGTTTGTGGGGCTCCCACTGTACAGGCATCAGTTTAGAGCTTAGCCTACTGTGTTTATCAAACACCTTGTGTGGCTTGTGTCTAATTCTTGCAGGGAATTCAGGCCCGGAGGCCCTTCCCACCCTCTGGGCCAGACCTTTGTGGGGCTGTAATCGGGTGGCAGGAGTTCAAGGTGGGGCAGTGTCTGTCAATTCCCCCAGGCACCTGCCAGACTGAGGTGTGAAACCCAGGAGACTCATTTCAGAGAGGCACGGCCAAGGGCAGCTGCCGCTCCATGTGTCTGTGGGGCCCCTCTATTTCACCTCAGGTGAAAATGTTACCAGTTTAGGAAAGAAACCAAGGAGCCCTTTTTAATAGTCACTACCCTGCAGAGCACTTAGAGCAGTGATGGAGCTGAACATGCAGCCTCCGCCCTCCCGGATATGGGCCTGCCCAGGCTTCAGGGACTAGACCTTCAAGCTGCTGCAGGCTACACCTCCTGATGGATTGTGCAACCACAATGGGGATGGAGGTTCAGGGAGGCACAGAGTATGCGCTGCTGGCCTAGCTGGGCCAGCTGTGTGGGTCACCAGCCCTGGTTCCCAGGGCCATCAGTAGTATACTGGTTTTCCCTGGAGCCTTTACAGGGATCGTGGGCAAGGGCAAGAGGGAGTGAGTGTTCATCATCTTTTCATGGAGAGATAGTCACAGGACAAGGTTAGAGACATACCTCAGTGCTTTAATACCCCCAGGGTTGGTGTGAGGTTCCACACACCATTGCCCAGAGTGGATGCCTGGCATGGGAAAGAATCTTGGAGTCCTGGTCTGAAGGGGCTGGCAGGTGACCAGGGCGGGGAATGTGGGTGGGACAGCTAGGCACCTCTTCTCTATTTTGCTTCTCTATCTTGAGATTTGCCCTGGATGCCTCTGCAGCCATGCACAGTCCCCCCAAGGGTAGCGGGGTGCTGCTGGCCTCAGGACTGCTTTAGAGCCTGAATTATCTGTGGCATGGGGCAGGCAGGGGTATACCCCAGGAAACAGCTGGCAAGAGGCAAGCTTGGGATCTCCCATTTACCTTAGCCACTCTCCCTTCAGCGGCTTCCTCCCACTACTGTTGTCAGGTTTAGCAAATAAAAGTAAAGTTATATTTGATTTTCAAAGAAACGATGAATGAAGTTTTAGTATAGCATGTCCCAAACATTCCCTGGGTGTTCTGTCTTTCATCTGGCAATATTACCTCCTAGACCTTGAGCTCTGTGGTTGGGTCTTTCAACCTGAAGTCTGCAGGTTTGGGGGCTGAGGTTGCAGGCCCAGGGCAGCCAGGATAGGCCACAAGGCAGCAGATGTGCAGAGAGCAGATGTGGGAAGACCAAGCCAGAGGAGCTAGATTCTACAGCCCTGAAGAGAGAAGCTGTATGTGCTCCAGAGGGCCCAGGAACCCTCACACGGGTATACCATAATTCCCTGTGGCCTTCTAGGAAATACCCAGCACCCAAGCTCACTTGAGGTCTCTGTTCCTCAAACCCTGTTCCTTACTAGCACTCTGACCCTGTAGTAGGGTACTGGTCACCGCGTGTTCTCTATAGGGGAGGAGAAGAGGTTCACTCAACTGATCCCTGTGCACCCCACACCAGAGAAGATGGGGCTCTCTAGTCATCCTGGAGACACCTCATTCTGTCACATCCTGACTTCTAGAACCTCAGGTCATGAGACTGAGGGAAAGGTTAAGACTGGGCGCAAGAGGGAAATCCCAGGGATAGACACATCCCTAATAGAAAGGTCTGTTTTTCCTGCTTCCGCACCGGGGCCAGCTAACCTGTGTTCTTCACTAACAAGTTGGCTTTAGAGAAAAGGGGGCCCCTCAAATCCCAGCCTTTGCAGAAGGAGGGACTCTAGTGGTACAGCCCAGTTTAAAAGAATTCTGTGTTGGGGTTTGCAGACAAAAGCCATTTAATGATTGTGTTATTCAGGATTTTTTTTCCATTTGTAATTGCTTAAAGGTATAGTCCAAATTAGCTGCAACAGAAAAAGGGAATTTAGTGGCTTGTAACTGGGTTGCTAGATTCAGGCATGGTTGGATCCAGGATCTCAAATTGTGTCTATCTACAGTCTATCTCAGTTTCAAACTCTGCCTCTCTGGGTCTCTCTCTTACACACACACACACACACACACACACTCTCCATAATTCTCTTCTGTTTTTTCCCCCTTTCTGGCTCTCCTTCAGGCCAGCTTCCCCCACTTTGTGGCAAGCTGATGATCAACATCACCAAGTTTAGACAAGCTAGAGCTTTTAGAGCAGAAAGCTCAAGACAAAGTCCTTGAGGCTTCTCTGAGTGCTCTTCCCCTGGGGTTGTATGCCCAGGACTGATTCCTGTGGCTGGGGAGTCAGAGCTCTGGACAGCCCTGGGTCACGTGCCCACTCCTGTAAGGGTAGGAGGTCCATATACCAATGCGGAAGGGGAAGTTTCGAGGACAGCTGTGAACCTTTGCAGTTCACTCTCATGCTAAATCCTTTGCTTACCACCCTAGTGCATGCATTTTGAACAGGGACCTCACAGGGAGAGAGGTGGTTTGTTTGAGGGTGGATTCAGCAAATCTTTCACAGAAAACTTTGTTAATGTGGCTTCTAAGACAATCACAAGGCTTTGTAATTATTCAATTGACAGCTGACTTGGGCAGCTTGTTAACTTGGATAACAAGCCAGCCTCCCACCAAAACAGAGTGGAGGCAGAGATGGTCCTTGGGGTTCAGGCCCTTTGGTACCAGAGACCCCTAACACTGACCCCATGTGGTTCTCCTGGCCTTCCCGGCCTGTGGGAGATACACCTCTGGTCCCTCACAGTCAATGGAGTCCCATGACTGGGTCTGGCAGTGCACTGTGAGCAGAGGGTCACCTGTTACGCTCAAGGGGAGGCATTTTCTGATCAATTCAATTCTCCAGGTCCCTCTTCCCTACCACGATGACCAGGTCTTGGGTGGAGAAAGAGCCACAGAACGAGTGTAGCTTGGATAGCCGACAGCTACCTGGACGGTCACTGTTTGGAGAATTGCCAGGATCTGAAGTGTCCCATGTGTGAGAGAGAAACAAACCTCTGTTGTGCTCAGAATTTAAGATTTGGGTCACTTTGTTGGGACAGCATATGGTCACCTCTTCTGACAAATACACCTTGGTGGTTTCTTGGCAATTTTCAGGCCTTGCCTTGAACTAGATGGTCCCAGTGGATGCATCCTTTCAGTGTCTTGGGATCCACACTCCTGCCTCCTTCTCTAACATTCCTGGGCTGGCTGACGGAGGTGCTAATTGGGGTTTATGGCTGATGTGGGTTAATGTTGGCCATGATTCCCTTTTCCTTAAACTATAACCAAACTGAGCCTCCTCCAAGGTCCCTCTCCCTTGGACCTTCGCGAAGCTGTTGCCTTCACAGGCCTTCTCCCTGGTTGCACCGCGGGTAGCCCTGCCAGTCCCTTCAGCTGGGCTCACATTCCTGCCCCCAGGACTTCTCCCAGCGTCTGGACCCCAGCCTAGTCTCTCAAAGCAGGCTGCACTTGCGGCTTCAGCTAGGACTCGCTTCTGGGCCTGCCTGCTCCCCACATACTGGGGGCTCCTGGAAGACAGGTCAGGGTCCTGGTCCCACGTGCTCCGGGACTTATATCTGCGCATGATCCCACTTCAGCAGATCTTCCATGCTTTCTGCCCCTGGGCGAGTCACAGGGGCCTGAAACTCCGCCTCCCGCCCCGCCCCCGTCTTTGTCGGGGAGCCCAGAGCGGCTGGGGACACTCTGAACCCCACGGCCACGCGGTCGCCCCTCCGGTGACATATGCGGCCGCCTGGCAGGCAGAGGGAGCGGGCAGCCCGAGCTGACCCCGGTGGCCTTTCATTGTCTGGGGAAGCCGGGAACCGCCCAGCGGAGCAAGCGGAAAGCGCGAGTCACAGCGAGAGCGAGAGCGGCGGCGAGGTCACGGTGACCTGCCAGGGAGGGCGGCGCCTGCGGGCCTACCCGGAGGCGCCTGCGCCCCCGCGCCCCCGCTCTCCACGCGGGTGCCCGCGCCCGGGGCCAGTAGCCCTACTCGGGCTCCGCGGTCCTCGTACGCACTGCCAGCAGCGCACCCCGCCCGGACTTGACCCAGAACCTATTTTTAAGCCTGGAGGTTGGTTGGAGAGCAGTTTTGCAAAGAAGGGCCTTTAATTTAAAAAAGAGATGCATGAATGAAAGAAAAGGCAGGGGACATTAGCGAAGGGACTAGTCATTGACCACAGAAAACCCATAAAGTCTTTTCAATGGCTCCAGGGACAGGGAGGCTAATTGACACGTAATACCACTGTCTGAATACTTAACTGTCCTGGGAGAGGTGCTGTTGGTGAGGATAGCCTCTGCTGCTTACTACTTGGATACCTACTATGTGCAAGGCGCTTTGCCAACCACTGCACATCCATCCTCTATCCTGACAGCAACCACACGGGTAGTTATTTTCCTAGCAACATCTTTCTAAATTGAAGTATAAAGGATGTCAGCCTTATGTCCTAGGGTATTAGGAGATTTAGACTTGTCTTCAATTTCTTCCCTTAATAAACTTCCCCAGTCACTATGGCTGTGAGGCAAACCACTCCAACTGTTAGAGGCTTAACGATGACATTTATTTTGCTTATGAATCTGCAGTTCCCTGGGGGCTCAGCAGGGAGCGCTGTTTTATAGGCCCCCACCTGCCCAGAACCTTTCTCTGCCTGGCTACCTAGGCCTGGCTCTTGGGGCTCTCCCTGGCTGCCAGGGCCTGCAAAATCTCTCTGTGTTGGTTCATTCTGTGCCTCAACACTGGAAGAGATTGAGATCAGGAGACTGAGATCCACAAAGAACAAATGACCAAATCCAAGTGGTCCAAAATTACTTAAATTAGTTGGAGGACAGACTCACAAATGGGACAAACTGGTACCAGGGGTTTCTTCACAACATGCTTACATTGGCATCTGTTCATGGGACCCCGTCTACAGTGTTCTGATTTACATTCAACCTCAAACAACCCCAGCTGGCCCCCAGGGCTGGAGGAAGAGGTGAGGCTCAGAGCCACCCTCCCCCGTAACTGCCTGCAGAATGAGTCTCTCCATAGAACAGGCCTGAGTTTTATTATCTAGACTTGACTTTCTTTTTTCTCTTCTAATGCATTTACTTTTGCTTTTATTCTTATGTTTGTGTATTTTTAAAACACAGTCCTCACATATTATCTCCCTTTTTCTAATTTCTTATGTTGATGACTCCTGTCACTTATATTCATTCCTTCTTGCTTAGTAATGAAAGCAGGCTGTGGCTGTGTCCCCTAAGTTTTGCTGGGTAGTCTTCTCATCATTCCTGTCTATGTAATTCTAGTTTTGATCTCTTCCATCACCTGACATTCATGTAGGAGTGTGTTTTTTGTTTTTACGTTTCAAGTGGTTAGATTTTTTAAATTGAGGTATGGTTTCCACATAATGCATTTAAAAAATTAAGCTGTAGTCATTAACTTGTACATTTTTTTGCACTGAGGTTTTAGACCCTCAATACACTTTTTGCTTTTTGGTATTTATTGAGGTTTTCTCTGTGGCCCAGTATGTAATCAATGTTTATAAATATTTCTTGAATGCTGGAAAAGAAAGGTTTTTTTTAATGTAAAATTTGAGTAGACATGGCTCACAGATCACTAGCCTATGACTGCAACGTAATATGCACATTCCTCTTATGCTCAAATTATACCCAAATTATGAAGACATGATCACCCCACCACAAACACACACACACACACACACACACACACACACCCCACCTCATTGACAAGATCTCCACTGAATATGGCCTGTCTTCCCATAGAAGTGGGAAGACTGATGGGTACTTACTTGCCCAGCTCTAAGCCACACTTGTCATCTGAACCAAATAGAGGTCCCTTTGTGCCCCAGTCTGGACTCTAAGACTTTTTTCTTCATGGATAGGTGACTTCTGACCCAGAAATTAACAGACTGCTCAGGAAAACTTTATTCTTTACCTTTAGTCCTCATTTCCAACTTCAGGAGCTCAAACCCAGTCCTGGGGACCAGAAAGGGAGTATCTGCCATACTGTCCCCTCTACCCCATCCACTCACCAGCTTCCCAAAAAGACTCCTGGTCCCCCAGATAGACTCCTTCATTTAAAAAATAGTTCAGGGGCACCTGGGTGGCTCAGTTGGTTGAGCGTCCGGCTTCGGCTCAGGTCATGAGTTTGAGCCCCGCGTCGGGCTCTGGGCTGATGGCTCAGAGCCCGGAGCCTGCTTCCGATTCTGTGTCTCCCTCTCTCTCAGCCCCTCCCCCACTCATGCTCTGTCTCTCTGTCTCAGAAATAAATAAACATTAAAAAATAGTTCACGTGATGGAGGATGTCTCTAGACAAATGCTGGGAGGGGAAGTGGTGTGTTGACTTCACCAGCAGTGTCTGTTAAATCAGCAGTATTGATCATGTTATTCAAGACCTCAATATTCTTGTTGATTCCAAATATACTGCCTCTGTCAAAGAGTGTGAGAGAGATAGGGTCAAACTGCTCACTACAACTGCATTTTTGCCAATTTCTCTCCTGGTGTTTTAAAAACTTTTTATTTTATTTTTATTATTTTATTTTTTAAGTTGATTTATTTATTTTGAGAGAGATACACAGAGAGAGCAAGCAGGGGAGGGGCAGAAAGAGAGGGGGAGAGAGAGAATCCTAAGTAGGCTCCATGCTGTCAGCGCAGAGCCTGACACGGGGCTTGAACCCACCAACCGTGAGATCACGGCCTGAGCTGAAACCAAGAGTCAAATGCTTAACTGACTGAGCCACCCAGGCGCCCCCAAAACTTTTTATGTTACATATTTTGAGGTAATAATATTTCACATATAAGAAGGATAATGGAATTATGATTTCATTAATTATGATTATAATTTCATTTCAAAAATAGATATATATGATTTATATCCTTAGGCAAAATAAAATGATCTTCTTTGCCCTATTTTAATACTTTTGTTTTGGATTTTATTTTCTGTGATTAAAAAAAAAACTTTTGATATCTGTATTTTTCACTTGCTTGTCTGCATTTACCTAGCACATTTTTGCCTACCCCCTTGCTTTCATTAGCAAATACATACTGAGTTATCTCTTACATGCCACATGGTGTCCCAGGGCTGGGCTCTGCAGGACAGCATGTGGTCACTGCCCTTGTGTTCACAAATCACATTCCACACCTTTAAGTGTGTCTCTTATAAACAGCATGTGCTTGGATATTGTTTTTTGAATTAAACCAATAGTTTATGTCCTATTACAGAGATACATGACCTATCTACATTTGTCATTGTAACTGATACCTTCAGTCTTATTTTTGCCATGTTGTTGCATGCTTTTTTACTTTTATGCTTCCTTGCTCTTTCTTTTGTTTTGTCTTTCATTTAATGGATTTTGTTATCTTTGGTGGGTATCTTCTCTGTGTTTTGGAAAGTATCTTCCCTGCTTCTTCTTTCTGTTCACAGGGTTCTTTTAGATTATTGCCTATATTCATAACCATAAAATGAAAAAAAGATTTCTCCTCACCTGGTCTCTTATTCACTCACTTCTTGGTACTTAGCAAAATAAACTGGTGTGTATATCTAGATCACTGGCATGGAACTATTATGATGTAAATTTCTTTTGTCTCAAGAAGAATTCTCGGCATTTATATTCAATTCTGTAACTAGATTCATAGCAATGATTTATGTTGATCTTTCTTACAGCTGGTTTATGTGCTCACTGGCAACATTTAACACCATATTTTTATCATTTTTTTAAAAAACATTAAGTTGTTTTTTACCTCATTCAATTGGGGCTATGTCTGTAAGAATTTTTGGTGGTATGTTTTCTGAACAAACACTTTCCCATCTAAGAATGCCTTCCATTTGACTATTCCACATGAGATACAAAGTAGTTAACCATATAATTTCTTATAGACTGAATGTTTTTGATCCCCCCAAATCCATATGTTGAAACCTAACCTCCAATGTAATGTTATTAGGAGGTAGGGCTTTTGGGAGGTGATTAGGTCATAAGGGTAGAGCCCTCATTTGTAGGATTAGTGCCCTTACAAAAGAGACCATGAAGAGTTCCCTACTCTTTCTTCCATATGAGGACCTAGTGAAAATATGGCTGTCTATGAACCAGGAAGCAAGCCTTCATCAGGCATTGAATCTGCTGGACTTCTAGCCTCCAGAACTGTGAGCAATAAAATGTCTCCTGTTTAGGCCACCCAGTCTATGAGATTTTTATTATAGCAGTCCAAATGCACTAAGGTATTCTTGAGCTATAAACATTCCTTCAAAATTCTTAGGAGTAACATTATGGTCTTCTGCTATTCTGTGTTGTAGAAGAGTCTGAAGCCCAAGGTATTTTTGTTTCTTTATATGGAGACTTTTATTTTTTGTTCCTGTCTAGATTTTTTAAAAATTTTGTTTATTTATTTTTGAGACAGAGAGAGACAGAGCATGAACAGGGGAGGGGTAGAGAGAGAGGGAGACACAGAATCCGAAACAGGCTCCAGGCTCTGAGCGGTCAGCACAGAGCCCGAGGCGGGGCTCGAACTCACGGACCGTGAGATCATGACCTGAGCCGAAGTCGGATGCCCAACCGACCGAGCCACCCAGGCGCCCTGAGATTTTTTTTTTTTTTGAGACAGAGAGAGAGAGAGAGAGAGATAAAGGGAGAGAGAGCACACGTTCAAGTGGGGGAAGGGCAAAGAGAGAGGGAGAGAGAATCTGAAACAGGTTCCATGCCCAGCACAGAGCCTGACTTGGGAATCGATCTCACAACTGTGAGATCATGACCTGAGCTGAAATCGAGTTGGATGCTTAACTGACAGCCACCCAAGTGCCCCCATCCTCGATATCTTGAAGGATGCTAGAGGTGGGAATGTAAAACGGTACAGCCACTCTGGAAAGCAGTTTGGCAGTTTTTATAAAACTAAAAGTGCTAGTGGTTTGGCAATATTATTGTTTTGATTAATCAGCTTTTTGCTTCTTTGATTTTTTTCTATTCTTTTATTTTAACTTCATTGTTTTAAATATAACAATTTTATTGATTATTGATCTATAATTCGCATGCCATACAATTCATTGGTTTTGGTATATTCACTTACCTGTGAAACTATTACCAGAATTTTAGAATATTTTCATCACTCAAAAAAGAAACACCATACTCATGGGAAGTCACCCCATTCTTCCTATCCCCAGCTTATGGAAATGACTAATTTTTTTTAGATTTGTTCATTTGGGAAATTTCGTATAAATAGAATCATACATATGATGTCCTTTGTAACTGGCTTCTTCCTCTTAGCATAATAATATAAAGTTCGTTCATGTTGTAGCATGTATGACTACTTCATTTTTGTTGCAAAACAGCATTCCATTGTATGGATATACCACATTTAGTTATCTATTCTTCAACTGATGGACATTAGTTTTTTTTTCCATTTTTTGCCAATTATGAATAATGTTGTTAGGAACATTAGTGTACAAGTTTTTGTGTAGGCATGTTTTCATTTTTCTTGGGGATAGATTCAGTAGTGGAATTGTTGGGCCATATGGGATCCCTGTTTAACAATTTTAGAGCCTGTCAGATTATTTTCCAAAGTGGTGACATCATTTTACATTCCTGCCAATAGTGTATAAGGGTTCTGATTTTTCCATATCCTTGCTAACATTCGTTGTGATCTGGGTTTTTAATGCTAGCTCTCCCAATGTATGTGAAGTGGTATCTCATTGAGGATTTTATTTGTATTTCCTTGATGGTTAACAATATTGAACATCTTGTTTATGCTTATTAGCCATCTGCATATCTTCTTTGGTGAAATATCTATTCAGGTTCTTTGCCCATTTTTAATGAGGGTATTTGTCTTTTTGTTGGTGAACTGTCATAGCTCTTAATGTATTCTAAATGCAAGTCCCTTATCAGATATATGACTTGCAATTTTTTCCCTCTTGTTCTGTGCATTGTTTTCTTACTTTCTTGTTGCTGTCTTTTGAAACATAAAATATGTAATTTGGGTGAAGTCCAAGTTATCTGTTTTTGTTGTTGTTGTTGTTGTTGTTGCTTTTGCTTTTGGTGTCATATCTAGCCTGGCCCAGGGTAATAAAAATTTATTCCTATTTTTGTGTTAAGAGTTTTATAGTCTTAAGTATTTGATTTAGTTCTATGATCCATTTTCAGTTAAGTTTTGTGTATGATATGAGGAATGCATGTAGATATATCTAGTAGTCCCAGAGCTATTTGTAGAAAAGGCTCTTCCTTTCCCCCTGGAATTGTCTTGGTACTACTGTCACAATCAATTGACCATAAATGTAAGGGTTTATTTCTGACTCTAATTCTATCCCATTGATATATATGCTTATCCTTCAACCAGTATCACACTGACTTAATTACTGTAGCTTGAGAATCAGATTGTCAACTTCTGCAAAGAAGTCAGCTGAGAATTTAATAAGAGCTACATTGACTTTGTAGATTAATATTGGGAATATTGCCATCTTAGCAATATTGTCATCAATCCATGAACATAGGATGTTTTTCCATTTATTTAAATCACTTTCATTTTCTTTCAACATTATAATTTTCAGAATATAGGTTTTGTATTCCTTTTGATAAATTTATTCTCAGTATTTAATTCTGTGTATTTTATTGTGGATGGAATTGTTTTCTTATTTTCATTTTCAGTTGTTTGTTGCTAATGTGTAGAAAAATACAGTTGATTTTTGTGTATTGATCTTGTATGCTGCCACTTTGCTGAACTCATTTATAAGTTCTAATAGATTTTTAGAATTGTTTTTATACAAAATCTTGTCATAGGCAAATTGGATAGTTTTACTTCTTTTCCAATTTCAATGTTTTTATTTCTTTTTATTGCCTAATTTCCCTAGGTAGAACCTCCAACATTACGTCAAGTAGAAGTGGTAAAAGCAGACATCTTTGTCTTGTTTCTGATCTCAGGAGGAAAGCATTCAGCCTTTCACCATAAGTATGATATTAGCTATGGGGTTTTTGTAGACATCTTTAATCAGGTTGAGAAAGATCTCTTCTATTTCTGGCTTGTTGAATATTTCTAATCATGAAAGTGTGTTGGATTTTATGAAATTCTTTTTCTGAGTCTAGTGAGATGATCACATGATTTTTGTCCTTTATTCTATTGACATGGTACATTATATTAATTGATATTCAGGTGTTAAAACACCTTTCATTCTTGGGATATATCCCACTTGGTTACTATATTAGAGTTCCCCAGGGAAACAGATAATAGGTAATATGGTGTGAGTGTGTGTATGTGTGTGTGTGTGTGTGTGTGTGTGTGTGTGTGATATAGATATAGATCTGTCTCTTTCACCTGTCAATCTATTTATCTATGTTTTTGATGTTATAATTTTAAAATTTGTATATCCCTTAACTATTGTAGTTATTTTTACTACTTTTGTCTTTTAACCTTCATACAAGTTTCATAAGTGATTAATTCTTTAATATATATTTACCTTTTCAGTGAGCTTTTTACTTTCATATGTTTTCTCATTACTAATTAGTGCCTTTTCTTTTCAACTTAAAGAAGGCCCTTTTGATTTCTTGTAAGCTTTTGCTTGTCTGGAAAACTTTTTGTTTTTTCTTCAATTTTGAATGATAGCCTTGCTGGGAAGAGTATTATTGGTTGGAAGAGCACTGCAAACTTTCTGCTGAGAAATCTGCTTATAGGCTTATGTAGTTTCTCTTAGAGTAACAAGTAGCTTTTCACTTGCTGCTTTTAAAATTCTTTTTTTTTAAACTTTTGATATTTTAATTATAACTTGGGTCTCTTTGAGTTCATCTTATTTGGAACTCTTTGGGCTTTCTGATCTCAGTGTCTGTTTCCTTCCCCAGGTCAGGAAAATTTTCAGCCATCATTTCTTCAAATAAGTTTCTGTCCCCCTTTCCTTTTCTTCTCAGACTGTGAATGTTATTTCACTTGATGTTGTCCTATAGTTCCTGTAAGTGATCTTTGCTTAAAAATTTTTTCCTTTCTCCTCCTCCTCCTCCTCCTCCCCCTCCTCCTCCTCCTTTTCCTTCTCCTTCTCCTTCTCCTTCTCCTCTCCTTCTCTTTCTCCTCCTCCTCCTCCTTCCTTTCTTCTCTCCTCCTTCTTCCTCTTCCTCTTCTTCTTCTCTTCTTCTTCTTCTCCTCCTCCTCCTCCTCCTCCTCCTCCTTCCCTTCTCCTTCTCCTTCTCCTTCTTCCTCTTCATCTTCTTCTTCCTCCTCTTCTTCTTTCTTCTTCTTCTTCCTCTCCTCCTCCTTCCCTTCTCCTTCTCCTTCTCCTTCTTCCTCTTCATCTTCCTCTTCCTCCTCTTCTTCTTCTTTCTTCTTCTTCTTTCTTCTTCTTCTTCTTCTTCTTCTTCTTCTTCTTCTTCTTCTTCTCTTCTCTGATTGGGTGAATTGCACTGCCTTGTATTCCAACTTGCTGATCCATTCTTCTGCTTCACTTAGAATGCTGTTAAATCTCTCTACTGTATTTTTTAGTTCAATTATTGTGTTCTTCAGCTTTTTTACTTCTGTTTGGTACTTTCTTGTATTTTCTGTCTTTATGGAAGTTTTCACTGTGTTCATCTATTATTCTGCTGAGTTAAATGAGCATCTTTATAACCATTACTTTGAACTCTTTATCAGATAACTTATCTCCATTTCATTAAGGTTTTTTTCTGAGGTTTTATCTTATATTTTGTTTGAAACATATTCCTCTGTTTTTTTTTCTTTTCTTTTCTTTTCTTTTTTTGCTTCATTCTCTGTGTTGGTGTCTATATAGTAGCTGAAACAACCACCTATCCAGTCTTGAAGGAGTAGCCTTGTGTTAGAGATGAAACTTATCATTTAACTTTGCCCTAGTTCTTGGTTGTCTCTTGAACCTTTGTGACTGTCTAATCAGACTGATTTATTCTTAATTTGTCCCAGTTATTCAGGGTGTACCAAGATTTGTGAGTGTTCCAGAGAGAGGGATCTCGGTTAGCATCTAGCTTCTGGCTGATTTAAAGCAAGACCCTCAGGCAGCAGCTTTTAAGGTATGCAAATATATATGGTCGTTTGGGACCACAACTGTAAACTCTGCAGTCCTCCAGACCAGGTAATCTGAAGGTGCTCTCTTGATGAAAATTGCAAAAATTGGAGTTCCAGATGAGCATTGAATTTCTTTGTGGGAGGTATTGGTGAGTTGCATTGAGGCAATCTTTATCTCTAGTAACAGTGTTTTTGTTGTTGTTTTAAAGTATGTGTTATTAAGATAACCACCCCAATTTTCTTGAAATTTCTCTTTAAATGGTATATTTTTAAATCTGTTTTCTTTCAATCTAGTTGTGTCTTTGAACCTAAACTATATATATTATATATATGTCCAAGTATACATTATAAGCATATCATTTTATGTAATTGCTTTTTAAACCAGTTAAGAACAGCGAATAAAAAATAGACATTTTATAGGATCTTTTACAATTAAACAATATAATTACATAATTATCTTTACTAATGTTTTTTGTTTTCTTGTGTAAATTTTAATTACCCTCTGGGGTCACTTACTTTCATCGTGAAGAACTTCCTTTAGTATTTCTTGTATGGAGGAGGGGCTGCTAGAAACAAATTCTCTCATTTTCTGTGTATCGGGAATGTCTTTATTTCACCTTCCGTCTTTGAAAGATCACTTTGCTGGATACAGAATTCTTGGTTGAAAGTTTTTTCTTTGATCACTTTGAATAGGTTATCTCACTTTCTTTTGGTCACCATTGTTTCTGATGCAAAGTCAACTGTTAATCTTCTTGGGGTTCACTTATAAGTGATGCATTTTTTTCCCTTGTTGTTTTTAAGATTTTCTACTTGTTTTTGGTTTTCAGCATTTTTGGAGTTCATTGAGCTTGGATGTGTAGATCATTTCTTTGGGTATTTTTCCTTTTTCTTTCTCTCTCTCCTCTCCTTGTTAAAAGATAAACTGAGACACATTAAAAATTTGAAGTGTTTATTTGAGCAAACATCAATTTGAATTGGACAGCACCAAACAAAAGTGGTTAGGAATGCTCTGTTCACAGAAATAAGAGGAAAGACTTTTATTTATTTTATTTATTTATTTATTTTTTATTTTTTTATTTTTGGGACAGAGAGAGACAGAGCATGAACGGGGGAGGGGCAGAGAGAGACGGAGACACAGAATCGGAAACAGGCTCCAGGCTCCGAGCCATCAGCCCAGAGCCCGATGCGGGGCTCGAACTCACGGACCGCGAGATCGTGACCTGGCTGAAGTCGGACGCTTAACCGACTGCGCCACCCAGGCGCCCCGAGGAAAGACTTTTATAGAGAAGATATGGAAGTAGAGCAAGGAAATGATTTGACTGGTAGGGCTTAAGTAGTTGCCTTATTTGGGAAAACCTAGTTAACTATTTGTGATTGATTGTCCTTAAATTTCATTTTCTCAGATATGGGTGCATTTGTAAAACTGACTCTGGCTTAGGTTTTGGGTTGCTTACACAGGCTATCAAGGCCACCTCAGTCTAACAGTTTCCTTGTTTATTTACTTTAACACTTTCTGGCACCCCGATTAGAGTAGTCCCCTCTTATCCATGATTTTGTTTTGAATGGTTTCAATTAGCTACATTCAGCTGCAGTCTGGAAGCAGATGATCATCCCGACATATCACTGAAGGTCAATAAATAGTAGCCTAATACTACTTCACTGTGCCTACGTCATTCACCTCACTTCATCTCATCAAATAAGCATTTTATCATCTCACATCATCACAAGAAGGTGGGTACAATACAAGACAGAAAGAGACAGAGAGATTACATTCATATAACTTTACAATTGTTCTATTTTATTATTGGTTATTGTTGTTAGTTTCTTACTGTGCCTAATTTATAAATTAAATTTTATTATGGGTATGTATGTATAGGGAAAAAACATAGTTTATATAAGATTCAGTGCTATCCACAATTTCAGATATCCACTGGGTCTTAAAATGTATTCCCCACGGATAAGGGGGGACTACTATACATTTGTATTGCTGTACTTAATGGTGTCCCACATATCTTTGAAGCTCTGTTTGTTTTTCTTTGTCTATTTTTCTCTTTTCTTCAGCTTGCATACTCTTTATTGATCTATCTTTAGCTTTGCTAAAATTCTTTCTTTTGCCAGTTTAAATCTACTGTTGAATCCCTCTAGTGGAAATTTTATTTTCTTTGTTACTTTCCTATTCCAGTGTTCCCATTTGCTTAAAAAAAAGTCTATCTTGGGGCGCTTGGGGGGCTCAGTCGGTTAGGTGTCCGACTTCGGCTCAGGTCATGATCTCGCGGTCCGTGAGTTCGAGCCCTGCGTCGGGCTCTGTGCTGACCGCTCAGAGCCTGGAGCCTGTTTCAGATTATGTGTCTCCCTCTCTCTCTGACCCACCCCCATTCATGCTCTGTCTCTCTCTGTCTCAAAAATAAATAAATGTTAAAAAAAAATTTTTTTAAATCTATCTCTTTATGATATTCTCTGTTTGATGAAACATTGTTATCATGCTTTTCTTAACTTCTTTAATCATAGTTTCATTTATTCTTTGAACATATTATAATGGCCACTTTAAAGTCTTTACTAAAGTCAGTGACATTTAGTCACTGTCACAGGCAATTTCTATTGCTTGCTTCTTTCCTGGTATATGGGTTATGCTTTCCTGTTTCTTTGTATGTTTCATTACTTTGTGTTGGGATATTTTGGATAATAACTTGTAGCAACTCTGATACTGGTACTCAACTCCCCTAAAAGGCTTGTTATTGTTATTGCATGTTTATTTGTTTAGTGAATTGTTGGGTGTTTTTTGTAGAATTTATTCCCCCCTGCAGTGTTAAGCCTTTGATATTGCTCTTACGGAGTTGGGGACAGCTTTGGGTATACCCACAGCCACTCTGTGATGACCATGGGTTTGGCAGTACTGTCTCTGTCTCTTTCTCTGATAACACCCAGCTATTATGCTCTACTAATTGCTGGCTAATTGCTACATTGTTTTCAACAATTATTCTATACACTAATACAGTCAAAGTATGGCTCCATTCAAAGAGTGGTTCTGGGGATCAATATTTGGTATTTGTTCTAATACCAGATGGACTCCTCCTAGGATTTCTTTCTCAAGTTATCTGCTTTCCCCCCAGGTAAAATCTCTGAGCCTTGGCTATTGAGGTGAGTTGGGGAAAATGATATACATTTCTTTAGGTGATATCCACACTTTAGGAGCTGAGTACCTGCTAGATGGGGTTGGGCAGTAGCCTCTGTTTCTGTTTACCTTTCCTAGAATGGAACCACCACATTACAAGGTGGAGCAAAGGTGTTTGGGGTCCCTGTATTCTCAGTGGCATCATTGTCCAAAGTGGAAAATTTACCCATGAGTGGTGGTTGTACAGAAGGGATCTTCCACCTCTCAGCCATACTCACTAGAACTCAGCCTCAAGCAGCTGGAGGTAGGATACAAAGTGCTGACCTGTTCTTCCTGGGAAGATTCTGGGAGCCCCAGGAAAGAGAGCAATGTGTTCTTGGCTGCATCCAACTGGAATGGAGTTTCTGCCTTGCTGAGTTGGGAGGGAGAAGGGATGGAGCAGGTTTTGGTTCATATATTACAAACTCTCACTGTTCTTAATGAATTATAGTAGATTTTCCTGAATACATGTTTTTTGCTTTCATTTGCTGTATATTTTTAGGACCATTATCTGACACTTGAGATAATGTTTTTTCAGTAGTTGTTTTTTTTATGCTTTTCAACAGTTTCCCTGAGGAGCATGTCCACAGAACTCCTCATGTTGTGATGCTAGAAGTCCTTCATCTCTTCTAACAGAAGAATTTAGTGCTACAAATTTCCCTCTCAACATTGCTTTAACCATGTCTTGCTTATTTATATATGCTGTATTTTCATTTTTTGTATTAGGGCTCTCCAGAGAAACAGGATCGATTGTATATCTATATAACTATATCTATGTATCTATATAATCTATCTATAGATAGATCATGGCAGATGATATATGTCTCTACTTGTATCTCCATTTTCCATATCTATCTATCTATCTATCTATCATCTATTTATCTATCTATCTATCTATCTATCATCTATCTATAAAGAGATTTCATATACGGTATTGATTCAGGCAATTACAGAGGCTGGGAATTTCTATGATCTGTCATCTGCAAATTGGAGACCCAGGGCAATCAAAGGTATAGTTGGAAGGTCTAAGAGCTGACAGCCGATGCTATAGATTCCGGTTTGAGTCTGAAGGCCTGATAACTGGGACCAACAAGGGCAGGAGAAGATTCAAATTATCGCTCAAGCAGTCAAGCAGAGAGTGAGTTCAACCTTCTTCTGCCTTTTTGTGTTATTCAGGTCCTCGCTGAATGCATGGTGCCCACCCACGTTGGGGAGGCCATCAGCTTTATTGAATCCATCAATTCAAATGCTAATCTGTTCCAGAGACACGCTCACAGATACAACCAGAGATAATGTTTAACCAGATATAATGGGCAACTCCTTAGCCCAGTCAAGTTGACAGATAAAATTAACCATGACAATTTTTATTCAGTTCTGTGTATTCTAAAATTTCCTTTGAGATTTCCTCTTTGATGCATGGATTATTTAGAAGTGTATTGTTTAATTTTCAGTGTTTATAGACTTTCCTGTTGAGTTTTGGTATTGATTTCTAGTTTGATTTCATCATAGACAGAGAACATACTCTGTATGATTGTATCCAAATTTGAAAAGAGCAGATTATTCATCTTGATGACTCCCTCACTCTTTGTACAACAGAAACTCATGTACTGTAGGAGGAAGTTTCAGGGTGGGACGCAGCTTCCTCTGTGTGAGGTTCAAGAGCTGTCATTGTGTTCTGTGTAAGCAGCCTTCAGGCTGGGAAGGGATGAAGACAACCCTGGGCAGTGGGGCCCAGACCAGGCATCTGATTATCCATGTGGGGCCTGAGACCCCCAGTCTTAGAACAGAGTCCCTCCACTGGCACGGTATTGGTCAGGTTTGGTCTGCATCAACAGTATACACTCAGTAGTAAATATGGGAGTAGAGCTAGTCCTGAGTCATTGGGAGGAGCTCGCCCACAGGCCCATGAGACAGAAGAAGGCTGGGTGCTGGTTGGAGGCCTCAGCTACCTTTTAGGGCTGCAGGTGGGTCCCAGACCCCCAGTGGCTGAGGAATCCCACCCATGGCAGTCCATTGTTCTGGGTGGCTTGGCACAGGCAAGGCATGTATGGAATGTGAGACACAGAAGACAGACTTGGTTATGGGGCCAATATGGGAGGGATGAACCAGAACTCGAGGAGAAGGAGGCAGAGGTTGAGGAATCACACTTGACCTGGGCCACACATTTGCTCTGCTCTTCTTTTAAGTGCAGGGAAAGGCAGCTTCTTCTGACTCTTATTCCTGGAGCAGCTTGTCAATCAGCAGTGTCCCGTTCCTTGAGCCTGAGGTCAATAGGACTCGGTGCCCCTTCTGGTCCTCTTGGCCTGATCCTAATGAGTAAACCTGGTGAGAATCAATACCGCCTCATCTGGATGCCAAGTGTCTTCCCCTCTTCCGCTGCCCCCTAAGGTGGTATTAGGTGTGGGAAACACTTTTTATCTCTTCAGGGCATGCTGTCCCTGCTCCTGTGTCCCCCACTGGGCTGTGTGGCAGAGCTTGGTGGCCGTGTGGCTTGTATGTGGCCTCACTTGGCTCTGTCCACCTCCACGCCCCACAGAGGCAGCAGCACCACTCAGCATGTGCTTGTACATGTGTGACTTAGCGACTCCGTCTATAGTTTACTCACCATCAAGTGAAAACTTAGGACAAAGGTGTTCACTGCAGCAGGGCTTGTGACAAAAGTTGGGAAACAACTAAAGTCCAGGGTTTCATCCGTTCGCACAAAGGCATGTGTCTGCCACTAGAAAGCAGGATCCTGTGAATGAAGATATTTTAATATGTGCTCAGTAAGCTCCCATGTGTAGGAAAACGCTGGTGTAAGTGTCCTCATACATGCTCACATATCCCCGGGCATCCGGGAAAACTCGGCACTCTCAGGCAGCAGCTGTGGCCTCAGGGCGTGGGTCTCTGTATCACTATTCCCTGCGTCATTCTGTTTTCTTTGACTAAATCAGGATTCCATCCCTTTTAAGCCTGCTTTCCATGTCCTTTTATTATATGGTTTAAAAAATCCATTCATAACTTTATAAAAACATCTCTTTGGGAAAAAATGAGCCTGGGAAGAAAGTGTGAGTTATGAGTCCTATTTTTCCTAAAGACTATTCACTTTCACCCTAGTGTATGCAAGTCATTTTCAGGAGCCACTTGGGAATTTCCTGTTTATTTACTGGAGATTCCAGACAAACCCAGACTCCAGTTCTGCGCAGCATGGCCAACAGCAGCTTTGGCCCGACTTGCTGTCTGAGCTGGAGCTAAGAGCAGCTCACCTCAAACCTTCCCACACTACCTGCTGTTGCCCATGGCAGGATCCTGCATATGGAGGCAGTGGGGGCCCCAGGACCAAAGGGAAACCGCCTAAGAATGCCTTCTAGAAAAAGGGGATTTTATCAGAATCTCAGCCTGCAACTGGGAGACATGTAGAGATGGCCTGTTTCTCCTCCTTGGCCTCTCATGAGCAGAGATACGGTGTGTTGTGGAGAAAGAAACATGTCCCCACATGCAGACACAGACATGTATGACCCCAGAGACCCACAGACACTTCAGAGATGGAGACATGGATACACAGAGACACACAGGTGCTCATAGACATTGACAGACACATAGGACACAGGACTCCACAGACACACACAGGTACCCACAGACACACACAGACAGATACACACACACTGACAGACACTCCCAGACACATACAGGCACCCATAGATATACCCAGGAAAGATATACACAGACACACAGACACACATACATAGACATTCACTGGCACACACAAAGGCTCACACATTCCTGTGCTCAGCCAAGGCTTCCTGTACACTTGTTACTTCAGAGCCAGGCTTGTGGCTGCACCACCTGGGCCCCTCACTGTGGAGCATCTTCTCTTGATGGGCAGAGAGGTTTGTAGATGTGCCGGCCTCATACCCACTTTCACACCTCAGGCAGGTGCAGGGGCTCCTCCCCTGCCTGCTGCTGGCTCTCATTGCATGGGGTCTCCAGGGACTTTCCTCAGACACTGCTTGTGAGGTCAGAGGCTCCTGAAAGGTTAGTTCTGCTCTGACCATCAACCCATTTTTCAGACCCAAGTAATTTCCCCACAACCAGAGGGGAATAGCCTCAGTGTTCCAGGACTGTCGGAGCCAGAGAATTTGAGCAGTAGACAGCCTCCCTGAAGCATGGAGCCATTGGGCATGTTAGCAAATGAGTCCTGGGTTGCCGAGCCCTACAAAGCCCCCTCTGCCAGCAGGCCTGCTACAGAAGGTTCTACATTCCTTACCTTTTTTTCCTGCTCTGCTTCCCCACTTAAGAGAAGGCCCGCTGCCCAAGGGAGTCAGATTTGAGGATGCTGCGTCATGAATTTTGGGGATGGGATTTTCATAATGGTTTTATGTCAACACAAGTGGGGAGGGCCTTTCTTCCACCTCTGTCCATGTAGTTGGTGATAACACCTGTCCCTCAGGAGTCACCAGGCTAGGGTTGCCAGAGAAAATATTGGACGCCCACTAGTTATAGACTGAATGCTTATATCTCCCCCAAAATTCATACGTTAAATCCTAATCCCCAATGGGATGGTATTAGGAGGTGGAGCCTTTGGAAGATGATGAAGTCGTGAGGGAGCCCTCATGAATAGGATTAGTGCTCTTATAAGTGACCCCAGAGAGCCAGTTGGCCCCTTCTGCCATGAGAAACCCCAGCAAGAAGACAGCGGTCTCTGAACTGGGAGGAGAGTTCTCACCGCACACTAAATCTGCTGGTGTCTACCTAGATCATGGGACCTCCTAGCCTCCAGAACTGTGAGAAATAAGTTTCCGTTGTTTGTAAGCCAGCCATCTGTGGGACTCTGTTATAACAGCCTGAATAGACTCAGATACCAGTTAAATTTGAGTGGAAATTCAATGGAATGTTTTTTGATATAAGTGTGTCCCAAATATTGGATACAACTTACTTAAACTAAAAATTGTATTCGATGTTTATTGGAAATTCAGATTCAACTGGGCAGCTCTACTTCTTTTCTTCTTTCTGAATCTGGCAACCCCACCCAGACTCTTCTCTTGGAGGCTTGTTTTTCTTCACCAGAGTAGCTGACAGGGGAGAGGCTGGGTGGGCTGAAGGCTTGGTGTGGTGGCACATGCGCCCTCTTTTCCACACAACTTGGCCCTGCTGGGAGATGGCTCCTAGGGTGCTCCCTCCCCAGTCAGGTTTTGCCTCAGGTGCTCTGCATGTGTTAACAGTCTAGTGCTCCCAGAAGTGGTGCTCTCAGTTCTGTCCAGCACAGAGCTCTTGAAAAGTGCCCGCCCCAGTTGTTCTTTCTGTTCCTGGCTCAACCTCTGGCTCCTTCACCCTTCCTGAGCTCCACCCTCAACAGATATTCACTGAATACTTACTCTCCAGCCCAGGTGGTGGTCGGAGGCGATGCGTGGGGATCCTAGTCCTGTTCTCAGGGAGCCTGCATGCCGGGGTGGAGCTGGGCACTGGCACAAATTCCAGGGCTCTGCAGTCAGCGAACAGGGTGCTGTGCTCTGCTCAGAAGGTATAGAAGTGACAGATGGCCTTGCAGTTCAGCTCAGAGCTGGTGCAGGGGGAAGACAACTCAGCAGCAACCCTGCTGGATCTGGGAGGGACCTGAGAACTAGCCTTTGCCCTTCATGCTGGGCCCACCGGTGAGCTGCTGGACAGCTGTTTCTCCCAGACTTTTCCTTCCCTCCAAGAGGTCATCTGAGAGCAGGAAAGGGCCACAGGGTGTGGCTGGTGAGGCTGGGATCGAATCTGGGGCTTTCCTCAGGTGTACTCCTGGTCCCAGGGAGGCTAAAGTCTTGCAACTCTCTGAAGACGGCCCAGGAGGAGGAGGAGCAGCTCAGGCCCCTTGCAAACCCCAGTGGCTGCTTCTTGCAAACCTTTGATCAGTTAGGTGGCCTGATGATCCATGCAGACCAGTGAAGCCAGCTTTAGGTCTTTGAAGGCTGGTGTTGAGATGGGGGAAGAAGAGGAACATCGGGGGAGCTCTGGTCCTATCTTGTCAAAGTCTCCTTGATGCCAGCACATGTGGATGGAATCACTGGCTTTTATGGGATGGACCTGAGTTGAAGTTTTACCAGATAAGCATTGGCCAGGCCCAGGGAAACCCCAGTGGTCTCCATGGAAGAGTATGTCCCTGTAGCTAGGGTAGGGGCACCTGGTTATAGAGGAGGAGGGAGCCAGAATTCACCAAGGACCACTGGGGTGGGAAGGGCCAGAGTTGAACATCTACCAGCACACCTAGCCATGGAGCTATGGGGAGTGTTGTGAATGAGGAGTCCCCAGACCTCAGCTAGTACCTGGTCACAAAGCACTTCCCTGGCCCTGTCTTCTCCTGCCTATCCCACACCCCTGCCTGATTGCCACGATTGAGGCTCGAGGGTTGGCATGGGACGCAGCCTCAACTGGCTCCTTACTGGCAAATCCCGGTATTGGGATCCACATTTGAGCTCCATTTGCTGTATCTTCTACACCTCTTCAGAGGAGAGGGGGCCTCCCAGCTGACCACTCACACAAGATACCAGATGTGTATATACTCACCAAACGGATGCAGACCCCACATCTCAGACCTATCTTCAGTTCAAAGATTCTGTCTTCAGTTATGACTAATCTGCCCCCTCTCTCTCTTTCTCTCAGCAGAAATTTTGGGTATTGACTAGTAAGATATAGAGAATATAAGGGGGGTTAGTACTTAATGTCAATGGTACTTCTCATCATGGCTATAATATATTTTGTATCATTAATTTTTCTTTAGAACTGCAATGAAAGCCATTACTTGAACTTGAGTATACACACAATACATACACAGCTTTACACGAATTATTTTCCATAAGAAACATTATATTTTAAAATATTGAAAACTCAGTATCTGTGCCATTGATTTACATTTTGATTTACTGAAGCAAAAGGAGAAGAGCATTCACCTAGGAAGGGCTGTGCTCATAATCAATCTCTTAAAGTGAAGAATGTTGTCTTTTCCTTTTGTACCTACCACAGGCTATACAATGTCCTGCGAAGATTCGTTAGGAGGAAAATGTCAGTCACTGCTTTGAGATCTTACTTTGGGAGGAACTAAAGATAAACGCATGAGCTTTTATCTTTTCAAATGAAGGGTCTTAATTTTTCCCTCCTATTGAAAAGTTTAACGCAGTTTATTTTTAATGCATCACTATGCTCTATGGATATTTGTATCCTCCCCCAAAAGTCACATGCTGAAATCTTAATCCCTAAAATAATGATATTAAGAGATGGGGTCCTTGGGAGTAGGGTGGAACCCCATGATGGGATAAGCACCCTTGTATAAGGGGCCCCAGAGAGCTCCCCTGCCCCTTTCACCATGTGAGGATATGAGAAGTCTACAACTTGAGAGAGGGCCCTCGCTTGACCGTGCTGGTACCCTGATCTTAGATTTCCAGCCTCAAGAACTATGAAACATAAATTTTTGTTGTTTATAAGCCTCCCAGTCTGTGCCACTTTGTTATAGCAGCCAGAGTGGACAGAGACATCCATCTAAATCATGGATTTTTGCAGCTTTCAGTAAAGTCTAACACTGTTTATTTAAAACCTATGAGAAGAGAAGTCAGAAGAGATAATCTCACCTTAAATCATGACATTTATTCAAGGCTTGGCTCAACTCATTCCCAGTAACAGCCCAGCATTCCTGGATATGCCCTTGGTGAGGTACTATACAAGTTTGTTTCAACAGCTGGGAGATTTCTGCCACAATCATGCGTTCTTCAATGTCTTGTTAATTAGCAAACTCATCAACCCAGCTGTATTTAGGGGCTCACACACTAACATTTTATAGAATTCTTCTTTAATTACAGAAATCCTTTTTTCCTGTACTGTCCATAACAACTACTAAACTCAGTGACGGTATAGTAATGTTAGTATAGTAAGTATATGAGAAGAAGAAAGGTTCTTGGCTACCAGTACCTTAGGAAATGTGTATTTTTTACCCACTTTCTCTTATACACTACTTTTCATTGTAGGGGATGTATGTACAACTTCACTCATAGAAATGTGGTAAAAGGCAGCCCAACAATGATACCTTTGTGTTCCTGTTGATAGAACAGTATACGTACCCTGATGACAAAGTAAGTTCTCATTCTTGGGCAACTAACACCCCTCCAGCCACCTATACTGCCCAGCCTCCCATGTCTAAGACTGAGAGAAGCAGATAGATGTGCTACAGCCTCCATCTCTAACCCTGGCCTGCTTCCTGGAAGCAAAGAGGCCATAGTCTAGGTCACTGCTGTTCCCAGATACTATACCCTAGAATCAGTCATTTCTCTAAGGAGCCCTGACTTCTTTTATTGGAAAATGGTATTTAGAAACCAAGATCTGGGAGCTGGGTGTGCTCCTTCTCCTGGGTTGTCACTGCTTCTAGCTCCTCCCAGTGGATGAAGCCAGGAAACTTGTCTGTCCGAGCTCATTTACACACTCATACTTGTAATCATTCCTCTTCTTGTCCTTGCACACTGAACTAAACACACATTCACATCACACTGATGTCTCAGACTCTGGGGAAGCCCCTCAGGAAGGACTCACTCCCACCTCCCAGTGCTGATCTGTAACCTCGGTCTCCAACAGTGAGATACTGGCTCCCAACATCCACCGTGTGGTCACCTATTTGTTCAATCCCAGCATTTGAGTGAAACAGTTTCTTAATTGTTTATCTCGTGCGAAACTAAAGCAGTACTTAAGTACAGTTGCTTATGTCTGTAAATCTTTTGGTCTCCAGTCAAAACACTGTTTTCCCAAGTGACTTAGGTCAGCTGCTTTTCCCTACCTCCTGAGAGGCCATGTCATACATTTGTAATGTGGTCAGAATCTGTTGTCACAGTCTGCATTCCATCCTGGGATCCCCCAACCTCCTTTACACACTCAAAGTTTGCATTTTAATGCACTCTTTGTGATGTGCAATTTTATGTTTTTGACAAATTCAGAGTTTTGTATCCACCATTCCAGTACCAGGCAGCATAGTTCCATCGCCCTAAAAATTCCCCTTTGAGGTCATCCACTTCCTGACTCCCCAACCCCAGCAATTGCTGACATGTCTTCTGTCCTTATAGTTTTGCCTTTTGGCAGAATGTCAAATAAATGGAGTCATGCAATATATAAACTTTTGAATCTGGCTTCTTTCAGTTATGCTATAAAAACGTTTCAAAATCACAAAAATTTTTATTTTTTTTTAAGTTTTATTTATTTAAGTAATATCTACACCAAATGTGGAACTCAAATTCAGGACTCTGAGATCAAGAGTTGCATGCTCTTCTGATTGAGCAAACAAGGTGCCCCCCAATTCACGAAAATTATTAATCTTGTGTTTTATCTCCCTGAAAGTAGTAAACAGCTAGTTAAGAATCTGTGAGTGATAGCTTCAATATCTGGAGCTTGTGTGGGCTTGTTTCTATGGCTCAGTGTTTCTGCTAGTTTTTATTTCTGTTGCTTTGTCTTCTTGACTGCCTGGTTTTATTTTATTGTGAGTTAGATGTTATACATGCAAAGCTGTTTGTACAAATGCTTTGAAGGATAGGATACTGTTATTATCTTTTTACAGGTAATTTCCAATTTCTTTGGGCAGGTTCATGGCATACAAGATCTCTTTAACTCAATTCAGGAATTTATAATTCCTGGGCCACTCTGATGACTGAAGCCAGGCTATAGTCCCTGTAAAGGCTAGTTTTCTTGCTTCTCCTAGCAGTCTTCTCTTCTCAAACCAAGAGTGTCTCACCCCCACTGGTGCTTTTATTCTTTTTTTTTTTATTTTTTTTAACGTTTATTTATTTTTGAGACAGAGAGCGACAGAGAATGAACGGGGGAGGGTCAGAGAGAGAGGGAGACACAGAATCTGAAGCAGGCTCCAGGCTCTGAGCTGTCGGCACAGAGCCCTAGGCGGGGCTCGAGCTCACAGACCGCGAGATCATGACCTGAGCTGAAGTTGGGCGCTTAACCAACTGAGCCACCCAGGCGCCCCTGGTGCTTTTATTCTTAATGGGTCTTGACGTTGATGTGTTCTACTCTTGTAGAATTGGTACTCTCCCTTAGACTAAAAATGACCCCAAATGTAATTCTTTCTAATCTTGTTGCTAATCTGATGTCTTTTAGCAGATGTTTCTTATATTTTATGCAGCTTTTCTAGTTGTTGGATAGATTGGATGGATTGACTCAAATTACTCAGTTCACCATAGGAGGGGAGGCTCCCTCAGGCAAGTTCTCCAACTAGACCATCCAACTTCTCAGCTGACTGTTCACTATAGGCTTGGCAACTGGACTCCTTCTTCACTATGGGTCATTGAGACTCATTTCCAAGAAAGACCCATGAACTGGATCTGAGGGATGGTCTTGCAGGGTGCCCAGAAACTCTGGCACTCTGTGTATACACTTCTGGTATGTGTGGGCAGCATCTCAGGAGTGCTCTGAGGGTAAGTCCTGGCATACCTGTCAACTTACCTCCCTCCTTACCTTCATGGGGACCGCACTCAGGAATTGCTTCTCTTTTTTCCAGAAAATTCATTACCAGTATTTGAATGTTCAAATGGAAAAGAATGAATATTTCCACTGTTCTGCCATGCACATCTTTGAGTGACACTATTGAATGTTATCTCATCAACTGAAAGTCAGAATAAAAATGGCAAAGTCACTTCTTGAAGTCACTTCTTGAAGCCAGAAGGTGTCTTCGTCCCTTTAGGCTGCTAATAAGAAAGCGTAGTTGGGGGACTTAACAATGAACATTTATCTCTCATAGTTCTGGAGGCTGGGAAATCTAAGATCAAGTTTGAGTTAGATTCAGCATCTGATGAGAGCACACTTCTTGGTTTTCAGATGGCTATATTCTTGCTGTGTCTTCACATGGTAGTGGTGGGTGGGTAGAGATGGGGAGAAAGACAGACAAGGAGAGGACGCTCCTTGGCTTCTTTTAAGATTACTAGTCCCATCATGCTCTGCTCGCATGACTTAATCACCTCCCTAAGTTCCCCTTCTGAACACTATCACGTTGGGGGTTAGGATTTCAACGTGTGGATTCTGGAGTGGAAGACACAAACATGTTGTCTATAACAGAAGGGAAAGACTAAGGATTATTGCAACTATCACCTTAAAACTTTTGGATGGAGTTACCAACCCCTGTGCCACATCACAGTCAGGCTCTGCCCAAGGGCCCTTAGCCCTCTCCTTACTGATAGTTCTTCATTGTCCATCTTTCAGCGTCTGGAGCCGATAGACCTCCAGCAGTGGATGCCCAGTGACTTTTCATTCAAGGTCACAAAGCACCTGCCACATGGCTCCCAGAAATCACAGTTATCTTCTGCAGGAAATACATATGCATTAACCAGAGTCTTAGGTATTTTTCAGGGTGGGGAGGATGTGGAGAGGTGCTTCCAAAAATATTCAAATAGGCCCTAACCTTAAGGTTATCAAAACCAGTTTTGGGGCGCCTGGGTGGCTCGGTTGGTTAAGCGTCCGACTTCGGCTCAGATCATGATCTCGCGGTCCGTGAGTTCGAGCCCCGCATCGGGCTCTGTGCTGACAGCTCAGAGCCTGGAGCCTGTTTCGGATTCTGTGTCTTCCTCTCTCCCTGAACCTCCCCCGTTCATTCTCTGTCTCTCTCTGTCTCAAAAATAAATAAATGTTAAAAAAATTAAAAAAAGAGCCAGAGCATAAGAGACTCTTAAAAACTGAGAACAAACTGAGGGTTGATGGGGGGTGGGAGGGAGGGGAGGGTGAGTGATGGGTATTGAGGAGGGCACCTTTTGGGATGAGCACTGGGTATTGTATGGAAACCAATTTGACAATAAACTTCATATATTGAAAAAGAATAAATTAAAAAATAAAAAAAAAAGTTTTAAAGCGTTTTTCCTCTGGTGGCAGCAGTTTGTGACCATCCCTATTGCATTTCTCTTTGATAGAAACTACCTCATGGTGGTTGTCCTGAGGCATCTAGAACAGGCTTTTTGCAACCATGATACAAAAAAAAAAAAAAAAATCTAACTAATGGAGTTGATTACTTTTAATGAAAAAGTTGTTTTTGAGGTTGATACCTTTTGTCTTACTATTCATTCCTTTTTTTTTTCCCCAGGAGGGAAATGTATCAGTTGGGTGTTTCCCAAAATCTCTTGTTGGTGGCAAAGAGGCTGGACTTGACTTTATAATAAAGTGTCGTGTTAAGCCTAAACTTCTGATTTAATTATTGTTGGGGGCACCTTAGTAGGTTATAGGTTTCAGATCAAGGTTTACAAAGTGAAGCAAAATCTAGAACTATAGAATCAATTGATCAAGGCACTGGATTTTATTTTTCTTGTTTTTAAAAAAGTTTATTTATTTATTTATTTGATTTATTTATTTTTTAATTTAAGTCCAAGTTAGTTAACAGATAGTGTAATGATGATTTCAGGAGAATTTAGTGATTCATCACTTACATATAACACCCAGTGCTCATCCCAACAAGTGTCCCCCTTCGTGCCCATCACCCATTTAACCCGTTCCCCCCACCCAACACCCCTTCAGCAACTCACAGTTTGTTCTCTGTATGTAATAGTCTCTTATGGTTTGCCTCCCTCTCTGCTTTTATCTCATTTTTGCTTCCTTTCCTCTATGTTCATCTGTTTTGTTTCTTAAAGGGGCACTGGATTTTAAAGGAGAAGTAGATTGTTGGTTTGCCAAATATTTATTGATTCCCCCCTGCCCTGTGTAAAAGGAAGAAAACAATGAAAACAGTACTGTGGACTTTTTGGCACAGAAAATTGACGCTTTCATTGAAATCTGGAAGTTCACAGAGAGGAGAGTGTCAAGTACTGTGACTTCACAGCCTCCCCTCAAAGCCTCAGACCCACCATAGCGGTGCCCACCACCAGGGGGCAGCACTTAGCTGACCTTGACTCCAAAGCGCCTTGTGGGTCGCTCTATCTGGAGGCAAGCAGTGTATCTTCCCTTTACACAGAAGGCAGATACAAAAATCACACACGAATGGCCTCAAACTGGATTAAGTGTGAAGGGCAGAATTAATACATTTACTACTGTAGAAATTTAAAACTATTAATCAACAGATTTAGAATTAGGACGGAATCCAAAGGAAACATTGTTACCCCGTTTCAGTCACTCTGAGATGGGTATAATTCATACTTACTGGGACCCTTAGCAAAATTTCTTTACTGGCTTAAAATACATAGAAAACAAAAAGCAGTTAAAAGCACTCCATGACTGAGTCTAAAAAAAAAAAAAATTACTCTCTGTATTTCCTTATCATCATATGGTTTTTTTATTTACAATTTAAATGCAGCTTTGTGGCCCCTAACTAAAAAAGAAAGCCAAAAGTCCTGCAAAAGAAGCAAAGCCTTTTTGATAAAAAGATAAGCTGACAACCACACACCCAGACACCTCTCCAGACACAGTTTTGTTGTGGTTAGTGCTCATTGAGCCCAGAGTGTATGGCCACCTCTAGATGGGGCATCTTGTTAGCAATACGGCTGTTGACCTGTTACATGGCACAGAGCGGATGCAGTGACTGAAATGGGCATCGAGTTCATGTCAGATTAGAGAAGGTCCCAGATAAAAAAGGGAGACTCAAGTCACAGCTGCCAGACAGGGTGATACACTGCGCCAGCTGCATTGGCTCAGGTGCCAGCCTCCTTGCCCACATTCTCTTGGTCCACACAAAACCCTCTTGGCTCCAGCACCAAGATTTCTTCATTGTTGCCCAGTATTATGCCAGGGGGATCTGTTAAGGTCTTAGCTTCTAAGCTTGTCTTTCCTGCTGCAGGTGTTTGACAAACAAGGGGGATCTTTCCATCCATGGTGGTCACAAAGTGGCTTTTGGCTCTTGCATCACTGATCATGGCCAAGTCTTTTTCAGAAGAACAAGAACCCTGCTAGAAGCTGAACTTCTGAGTGGTGGGAAACATTTCAACCTCTTATTGTTCATACTTGCAACCATCCTCCAAGACGCCTGTGCTTGTCCTGTGGTCTTTCACCATCTTTTCTTCCCAGGTCCCCTCCTCTGTTCGTCTGCATAACTTCTTGGGAAAGGGCTGTTGAGCTTTCCAGAAGCAGAGTACGTATGGCTCATTTACTCCTGATCCAGATCCCCAATGAGCTCTCATCAAGTGACCATGATGCTTTCATTTAGATCTGGAAGTTCAAAAATTCAAAATGCAAATATGGACCTGATGAATGCCAGGATTCTGCCAAGGTAAAAGGGGCCCCAGGATGGCAAGGCTGTATCCACCCCTCTTCCATGGTGCTGTGGCCGTCACCCTAGGGCTCCTCAGGCACCTGTCTGGCCAGAATGGGTACAGGTGCTGGCCCAAGGACAAGAGTGCAGACAGCACACGTGTATCCTGCTCAGACAGGCAGGGGGGCAGGGATGTCCAATGGCAGTGCAGAGAGGGTCATGCTGTCTTTCCATAGGAGGTGGGGACTGCAGTGGTCACACTCAACTTCCCTAGGGCTTCCAAGTGGTGTGTGTTACCGACAGGGTGCAGGTGATGGGTCTAGAGGGGATGGTCTTCTTTTCCTGCCTATTTCTGACAACCTCTATGACTGGCCTGCACCACCAGCTGCT
Source organism: Panthera tigris (assembly GCF_018350195.1). Classification (NCBI taxonomy): domain Eukaryota; kingdom Metazoa; phylum Chordata; class Mammalia; order Carnivora; family Felidae; genus Panthera; species Panthera tigris. Next base: position 21,834,717 of record NC_056665.1, read on the forward strand.
GGACACACAGTCTCTCCTAAAACTCCTGGCTTCCCCACCTTCTGCAGGCATGTCCAGGACAAGCACAGACTTAGGGGCCCTATGGAGCTGCCTGCTGCCTGCCTCAGCTCCTGAACTGCTTTGTGGCCTGGGGCAGACATTCTTACCTTCTCTGAGCTGTGGTTTCTTGGTGTACAAATGGCAATGGACAGCCCAAGCTCACTGCAGGGGCTCCCCAAAGTCTTCCCTGGCCCTCAGCCCAGGGAAGAAGTGGCTCCTGCTATAGCTGCCCTTGTCTATTCTTGTTATAGCAGTTTCTACACTAATCAGTAGATGTCCCTCTCTGGCCTTCTTTCTCTCCCATTGTGTGTGCTGGAGGGTGTGTGGGGGAGGGGAGGAGGCTGGTTATTTCACTGTGAATCTCCAACCTTTAGCCAGCCCAGTACAAAGCTGGCTCCCAATCAGTGTTCGTGTGAGCAGTGCACGAACTGCTGGAATTCCCCTTTACCCCCTTCTCTGTCTGATGCAACTCTCCTCTCCCCTGAGATGGCTTCCTTTCTGGGCAATCGCTGCTTTGTGAGGAGATGAGCCCCAGCACTTTGTGGAGCTCTTCCAGGGCACTCCCAGACATTCTCTGGGAAGTGAATAGTGGGTCACTTCCATTCCCTGGGAACCAGCTACTCACCTGGCTCAACTGGGCTCACAGAGGAGGGCTTCTCTTCTGCTCCAGCAGAAAAGGTCCCAGTCACATCCATGAGCTAAGCCTCTGTGGGCATCAGGGCATGTCAGACAAAGGTCCTGACATCCAGGAGCCAAACACCTATGCAAGGAGATGAGGTACATGCGAGGTTGCCAGCGCAGAGGGCAAGTGTATGTTCAGCCTCCAAGAGAAAGGGAACAGGAGAGAGGCATGAGGCAGGGGAATAAGATGGCACAGATCTGTACAAATACTCTGTGGGGGTGTGACCAGATCCTGTGCTTCTGTGCACGTGCCTAACTAAGGTGTGTGAACCCCTGGGCGTACCAGGAGCAGACATCCACTTGGGCTGCCCCAGGTTGGTGGGGGCAACCGTAAGGTTGTGGGGACTATTGCATGGGCATCAGGAAAGAACAGACACAGTATGATCATATATAGGGTAACCTAAACCATTTGCTGGTAGGATTGTAAAACTGCCCAACCTATTTGGAATGCTGTTAGGAAATTTCTAAGGATTAAGTATAGATTCGTTCTGTGCTCCAGCGATTTTGCTACTTGTATGGATCCAGAAGCAATGAAAGCTTATATCCACAAAGTGTTCACCAGTGCTGGTAGCAGCTTTTTCATAATACCCCCAAACAGGAAACAACCTGGATGTCCATTAACAAGAAAATGGATACACAAATTGTGGTGTGGTCACATAATGGAATACTACTCAGTGGTAAAAAAGTTACAGACTGACACAAAACAGTACATATTATGATTGCATTTGTGTGAAGCTTAAGAATGGGCAGAATAAATCTAAAGTGACATGTACAATTAGCTGCTTTGGCAGGTGGGGGCATGCTAGGGAGGGCAGGAGGAGCCTCTTAGGGGTGATGAGATGTTCTGTATCTGGTGGTGACCAGGGAGGATACATTTGTCGAAAGTCATCCAACTGTACGTTTGACATTTGTGCATCAAATATACCTCAACAAAGTTAACTTTATTAAAAAACACTCTTGTTTGAAGGCAGAATTCCTTTCTTAATTAACCAAAGAGTGGAGTCACAACTGTTTGTGGAGTTTGCAGATCTGAGCCACCTCACAGGTCTGCAACCCCTTCACTAAATGTGAACCAGGTGCCCTTGAGAAAAGACCACACTTATTACCCTAGTTTGATGTCACAAAAGTCCTCCAAACCTCTCCTGGGGGTCTGTGACCTTTCCCGATGGTGGCTGTGTCCTGGGACAAAAAGACTCGTTCTGGTAAATGTCTATTCCCATGTAATTACTGGGGGACAAGAGTACTTTATTCAGGGCACTAGGTTGGCACTGGCTCTGAGTTGTCACTGATCTGGGGGAACTTGAAAACACCACTGTGGCCCTGCAGCAAGGTGGAGGCTTATGGAGGTCAGGTGATACAAAGAGTTTTGTCCTAAGTGTTGACCTGTGTTCATTTCCCAGTTTCCAGTGCATAGTTGGAAGAGCTAAATTTGGCTGTGGGCAGGGTGTCCGTGTCAGCTTTTCTGCCTTGGAGTGAATGCTCTTTTGGTAGGAAATGGGGTGAAGGTGAAAGTCCCCTCTCTGTGTTGATGGTAAATCAAGGGTAAGTAATTCTCCATCCTGGGGGAATCTCAGAGATTAGCGGTGCTATCATGGACTTGGGCAGTTTAAGGGAAGAGGTTCTTAATATAACCCCTTGTCCCTCACCCGTTTAACCTACATTGAAGACAAGTGCATGCTGGAGAAAGGCAGCTGGTCAAGGTAAACTTACAACTGATGGGTCATTTCACTTGTTACTGCTGTTCTAGATGGAACACCTTTTCTGGGCACTAATGGGTGACTTTGGTTCTCTATGTCAATGTATAAGATCCACCAGAAACAGTCTGCTCATGTCAAGGACTGCCAACAGCATGCTCTCCCTTCTCACCTCAGGTTCCTGCCAGTTTTCCTACCTCCATAATAGAGCTGGCAAAGATGCCACACAGAACACAGTGCTGGACCTCACTACTGACATCGTTACATTGATTGCAACTGCCCCAGTAAGACACAGAGGTGGGAGAAAATCTCCATAAGTATTAAGAACCCTATTACCTTGATGACATTTCAGTGGACTGTACGGAGCTCTTCAGAACACCCCAACAAAGTGAAAAATACATCAGTATACCTGAAAAATAAGCATGACACTTGCTGAGACTTTTGGATTTTGAAGGCAACCTATGTGCTATTTGGGTATGCTATCCCAACACATTTACCAAAGAATGAGTAAGGCCACCAGTTTTGAGTGGGACCCCCTGGGCCTCATCTTCTAACAGACCTAGTGGTGCTCAAGTGTTCATGGCCAACAGAAGTTCTGTAGAGAACCCCAGTGGGCGAATCATAGTACAGACTCTAGTGATCTGGAACAAAGTCATGACCTCTTCCTCATAGAACTATTCTCCTTTCTAAGAAATAGCTTCTGGCATACTGCCAGAAGATGTTGCTAAACATCTTATATTGGTTCTGGTAGGGGCTGAGCTGCTGACCAGGGGACATCGATGGACTCCATAATCCTGAGCTGCCCATCATAGATGAGGTGTGATCTGATCTACCCACCTATAAAGTCAAGCGCATACATCTGAAGTCTATCATCTAGGGGAGATGGTGCATAAGACGTTGTGCTTGAGAAAACCCAGAAGGCACATGTCAGTTGCTTGAGCAGATGGCTCGGCCCCTGTGACATGTACTCCTGATTGCTGCCTCCTCTTCCTCACTCTATGTCTCATGGGAAGTTCCTTAGGACCAGATGGTGGAGCAGGCCTGCTTTGAGATGGTTCTCTGTGATGTGCTGGTTCCAGCTGAGAGCAGGCTATGAGAGATACAGCCCCAATCTGGAGTGTCCTTGAAAGACAGTGGGGAAGAAAAATCATCCCAGTGGATAAGGCTTCCACAGAACAAATGTTTTTCACGTTTCTGGACTGAATGACATCCAGGAGAATGAACCTACACTTAATGGTTCTTAATGGGATGATCCTCCTGGCCTCAACTTGGGGATATTGGCAACGTCGGGACATTTTTGATTGTCACATCTAGGTGGATGGCACTACTGGCATCTGGTGGGTAGGGGTCCACCAGGGATGTTGCTAAACTGTACCTTACAATGTACGGACGACAGTCCCCTACAGAAGAGAATTATCTGACCCCAAATGTCATTAATGGCACTGTTAAGAAACCCCATGGATGGCTCTCTCAGAATGTGCATAGGGCATGAAGATATTTGTGCCCCATGTTTATGCTCATTACAAGTACACTGTGTAGAAAAGACTGTCAAGAATCAGGTGGACAAGATGGCATGTTCTGTGATGCGAGCCAACTCTTTCACTGGCCATCCAGATGTTTGCTCAATGAGTCCCTATATAAAGAGACCCTCACTGCAGGGACAGAGGCTATGGATGAGCACAATCACACATATTTTCTCTCACCAAGGCGAGCCTGATCACCTCTGCCAGAGTCACCTCTGACAGCAGAGATCAGCACAGAGCCTCCTGCATGGCTTGATGGAGATGGCCAGCCAGACCCCTGGTGGCTTGTTGATTACACTGGATCCCTTCCATTATGGAGGGAAAACAATTTCCCCACACTTAGAATAGATGTATTCTGGATTCAAATTTGCTTCCTTGTCAAAAATTACCATTCATGGACTTGGCGAATGACTCGTTCAGTATTATGGTATTCCACAGTGTAGCTTCTGGTGAAGAATGTTGGTTTTACAGCAATGGGATCATGTGCATGGAATTCACTTTCTACACATCCCATTGACCCAGAAGCAGCTGGTCTTATAGAGCTGTAGAATGGCCTGCTGAAGATTTCGTTATGATGTCAGCAGGGAGACAACTCCCGGAAAGGTGGGAGTTCGGTCTTACAGATGGAGTTTATGATTTGAATCAGCAACTGCCATATGGTGGTGTCTGTCCCATGGCCAGAACACACAGTGTGGGAAACAAGGGGTAAGTGTGAGAGTGACTCTTGTCATCGTAATGCATCCTAAACAGGAACCTATTCTTCCCTGCCCCATACCCTAAGCTCTCCTGGTTTGTAGGTCTTAGTTACCCAGGAAGGAGTGTCTCAACACGGGCTACACAGTGGTGTCACTGAATGGGAAGCTGACACTTGGCCATTTGAGGTTTCTCAAACTACTCCATCAATGCAGAGAAGGGAGTTACCACACCGGCAGGGTGCTTGGACTTCATTATCAAGGAACACTTGAGCTGCTGCTATCCGGTGGGTGTCAAGGCGCTGATGTCTGAAATCCAGGGAGCTCTTTGGGGTGTCTTTAATGATATCCATGTCCTGAAATAAAAGCTAATGGTAAACTACAACAGGCAACAGAAGGACTTGTGAGGATTGGGATCCTTCGGAAATTAAAGTTGGGGTTATCCATCAGGTAAAGAATCCCAACAAGCTGAGGTTCTGGGTGCAAAGGGAACAGGACTGGTTCCTGAAAGAATTGGGTTATGAATATCAACCATGGTCCCACAGCCAGTTATAGACATGATGACTATGGCAGACAGGTGTTTTTTCTTTCTTCCGTGTTCGGCGTGTGTGTATATGTGTATGCACACACGTGCACACGTACACATACATGGATGTACACATACATAATGCATGTGCCAAGGTAGAAGGACACACATACACGGAAGACTTGCTTTTTCCTTTTGCTTCCAGTTTCTCTTGGCCTCATCCTGGCAACAGCCCTTCACTTGGCAGCTACAGTTTGTTCCAATTTTGTTTCTCCCCCATACGGAGGAGGAGATACCATGTACCCTCAGAGATACCAGCCACTCTTCCTGGTGTGAACCCAGCTCTATAGGGCTCCTCCTCTGGCCTCCTGAAGCACCAGCACCACTTGGACAGCCTCCCTTTGCAGAGGGCTGAGGCCAGCTCTGTGGAGCTCACCGTCTCCCCTTGCAGCTTTGAACAACCTGGCCTCTTGGTCTTGCTCCCCAGCCCCGTGCTGAGCTGCTTCCCACAGATGCTCTCGCCATATGACCTCTGTGCTCCTTTTTTGTATGTTTTAGTCTTCTGATACCTGTTCCTCCAGTTCCCCAATTTCTTTTTTCCTAAATAACTCATGGACTCCTTGATTTGGTTGGGGCCTTAGAGATCCTGTCTCTGAGTCCATTTTCATTTTAAGGATAAACAATACCTAGGGGTGCCTGGGTGGCTCACTCAAGCGTCTGACTCTTGATTTTGGCTCAGGTCATGATCTCATGGTTCATGAATTTGAGCCACGCATTGGTCTCCATGCTGACAGCATGGAGCCTGCTTGGGATCCTCTCCCTCCTCTCTTCCCCTCCCATGCTCATGCTCTCTCGCTCAAAAATAAATAAACTTAACAACAATAAAAAAATAATAAACAACACCTGAAACTAATATAACACTTCGTGTTAATTATACTGGAATTAAAAAAAAATTAAGCAAAAATTGTGCAGAAAACGTGTCTGGAGAGGAGAGGTGCCTTTCTTAAGGTCATTGCAATTTAGGGCCTGAACTGGTCTTTCTGTCTCCCAGTGCAAGGCTCCCACACTATCCCATACAGTGCCAATGGAACAATCTGCCTTTTGTGTGGGATTCTCTGCCTATCGTGAGAGAACTGAGAACATCAGGGCCAGATATGGATGAGTTGTATTGGCCTTAACACTGATCCCAGGAGTATGAGAGGCCATTGGCCCAGAGAATCCCATAGGCCAGCTGAGCGCCTTTGCTCTCCTTCCAACCATGCTAATTCACATGCCCCTGCCCTCACTCTGACCCTAACCTCCCGCAAGTGACAGGAAGCCTCGTGTGTCAGATCCCATGGGACAGACTGTGAACCCACTCTCATCCTCTATTCTCCCTGCTGCTCTATTCTCCTTGCATAGGTGGCCACCTCTGGCATATATAGGTTAAGAAAAATCACGTTGAAGGGGTGCCTGGGTGGCTCAGTTGAGTGGTCTTGATTTCAGTTCAGGTCATGATCTCTTGGTGGTGAGATCGAGCCCGGAGTTGGGCTTTGAACTGGGCGTGGAGCCTTGCTTAAGATTCTCTCTCTCTGCCCCTCCCCTGCTTGCTCTTGTGTGCACACACACGCTTTCTCTCTCTCTCTCAAAAAAAAAAAAAAAAAAAAAAAAAAGAAAGAAAGAAATAAGAAAGAGAAAGAAAAGAAAAATCCTGTTGATTTCATTCAGATAGAAAGTGTCATGATCAGGGCACCTGGGTGGCTCAGTTGGTTGTCTGACTTCGGCTCAGGTCACGATCTCATGGTTTGTGAGTTTGAGCCTCATATTGGGCTCCGTGCTGACAGCTCAGAGCCTGAAGCCTGCTTCAAATTCTGTGTCTCCCAGTCTCTGTCCCTCCCCCACTTGCACTCTGTCTCTCTCCAAAATAAATAAACATTAAAAAAAAGTGTCATGATCATTTTGAAAAGGAGGGAAATTCTTTCTCTTACCAGATGAAACAGTGGTAACTGGTTTACATCTCATCTGATTTAAAAAATACTGGTGTTAATGGATGCCTGATAGAGTCTTCTTTCTCTGGGCCATAAAGCTTTTCTTAGATATTATTTTGCCAGGAACACAGGGGTGAGCAAATAACTGGACCAACCAATGCTTTACAAACATGTTAATTTTATTGATTAGGGCATCAAAGCTTCTCTCTGTGTCAAGTAATGGAGAAGCCGTGTCACACGGATTACAGAGCTATTTTTACTTGAAATAATCTTTCATAAAAGAAAGAAATGAAATACAGTTCTTCTATAAAAAGTGCAGTAGTCATTACTGGAAGTTTTCCAAAATGAAAGCAAGATTTACTACATATTGCAAAAATTGGTTTAGTGCTTTAATACTTAATAAAGTAACAACCCGACCACCAAAGACAGCTCTTATAAGGGGTTCCTTCTCCAAGAATGGACCAGATGGAAAAGAATATTTGCATTGAATTAGAATGAACACTCCCAGGGAGGAAAGGGCTCTGGATAACTTGGTCAAAGTAATGGGGATTTATGACCCATTTTTGCCTTCATGTCTTCTTTTGTCCACAGTAATCAACTAAGTGCAGGAAACAAAGCAACACGTTTCATCCCCATGTGGGTCAAATGAATCAAAACAAGGAAAAAGGGAAAGAAACAGGGGGACAACATTCACTGACTCCATAGGCCAAATGCATGTTTGAAGGAACAAAGCAAAAACTCTTCAACAACCCTTGGTTAAAACAAGACCAACTTATCAAAGATGATGGTGAACAGGCTTCAAGATCTGCAGATGAGGCCATGAGCAGATTCAGGTCAGCCTCCCTGCGCCTCTAATAGCTCCTTTGCTGATGTGACAGAGGGCCCAGGCTTCCCTCCTGTGTTGCATGGTGACTGGCTCTGTCAGAGGTGGAGTTTGCCATGTACACTGAGGCTCCAGGCCATGGCTGATTTCCAACCATGATCATGGTTGTTTTACTAGTTTTGGTCATAAATTAGTGGGAACAAGCTACCCCACTCCCGCCTGCCAAATTGTAATTCCAAATCAGGTGTTTGGATTCCATTCCATGCAAGCGGGAAGAATGTGTGGGAAGAAGGCAGACCACAGGGTACCTGCCACGGAGGAAGGTTTGAGTGGACCAAGGGGGCAGGGTCTGGGAAAGCCCATGTTCTCTCTGAGTACTGGCACCAATGCGCCCCCAGCTTCTTAGGGCAGCAATGAAAGGGAAACTGTTTATTTGGCAATTTAAGCAACGGGCACACACATGTGGGCCCACTTACTGTGTGCTGGGCAGATGCGGAGGGAGTGTTATGAGGGCAACCTCACATCACCCCCCCCCATGAGAGACCCTAAGATATGGCACCCAGAAAAATGACAGCACAAATCATGGAAGAGGCTTAAAGAGAAGGACAAAGCCTTTTAACCAGGCTATAGTAGGACAAAGGTCCTGTAAGAAGCTTGTAACAGTATTTTGCCGACAACTCTTAGAGGAAAACACATTTGGCCAAAGGACCTGGAAGTAAACACCAAGGTTAGGTAGTTGTGAAAATCATCCTGAAGGGGTGAGGAGTTCAGAGGAGGAACTGTCCCTCCCCTGCTGGCAGGTGAGGTCACCTAACTGCATTTGAGGGCCTCCTGCTCTGGGGGGCCAGGGCCAAGGAGGTGTGCGTTTGGCTCTGCAGGGTCAAGGCTCTGTCCCTCTAGCACATACCAACCAAAGATGGAGGGGGAGACTCGGAGGGGTCTTGGCTCTCTGCCCTGGCTGCTTCCAACTTTGTCGATCCAGTTACCCATGCCTGCCCCCATTATTGTGTGTGACAAGCTCCTCTTCCTCTCCAGGCCTGCTTTTGGTGCATGAGAAGGGGACGCCCTTCCCTGAGCTGGGTCATTTGCTGCCACCTGAGTTTGTTATAGGAAGGAAGGCCTGCCTCTCTGGAGACACTGTGGAGGAACAGTGTCCGAAGGACTAATTATAAGGGATTCTCTAGGATGTCTCCATAATAACATCATGGAGGCCCACCACCGTGTGCCTGACCATGAAGCTGCCCTGTAGGAACCACCCCCCGGCCCCAACCCGCCTTGCAACTTGTTCTAGAGAGCTTTCTGTAAATAGTTGAGTCTCATATCTGTGAGAGAGGGCCACCAGGCAGGCCTTCACAGACACATGGAGAAATCTGCCACAGTCAGGATGATTTGCTCACTGTCACATCTGGCATCATGGACCACAGGCTGGAGAAGTAGCCAGGATGCTTTATCAGCTAAAATTTTCCCCACTTAAGGAAAACAGTGGAATATGGATTTGAAAGGTTGAAACTAGCATTATTAGGCCTCTTAATAGCTATCAGAAGACTAATTTCGTTTCTTTTCTTCAACAAATATTTATCCAGTGACTAATATGGGTCAGGCACTGTTGTAGGCACCAGGAATACAGCAGTGAGCAAAACATATAAAAATTCCTGCCCACGTGGAGCTTACATTCTGTGGGGTTTGGAGGAAGGACATAAAATGAATGAGTAATTCACATGTGCAGCACTCAGATGGCAGTAAATGCACAAAAAATGCACAGGGAGATACGAGGGTGGGATGTATTGTCATTTTAAATAAATAAATAAATAAATCAGGGAAGGCCTCCTTGAAAGTGACAGTGGAGCAAAGACTGGCAGGTAGTGAAGGGTGAGCCATGTGGTTTGGGGGAGAACATTCCAGGTGTAAGGAGGAATAACATGTGCAAAGACCCTGAGGCAGGCCCATGCTGCAGGGGCAGAGCAGCTAATAACAGAGGAGGAGGTCACAGAAGTACCAGAATGGGAGTGGTCTTTGTAAGGACTTGACTTCTTCATTTAAAGTCATCCTCCACTGTTTATAGATACTGTCAAATAGCTGGTTTTACTAACTTGTCCTTATTAAATTAACAGGTTGCTTTGGTCTTGAGCAGATTCAACCTATCTTCTTAAACCAACTGGTATACTTCACCTTGTAAAGAACTGATTATATATATATGTGTGTATACACGTACACACGCAAATACACAGATATATGTACACACATGTATGTGTTAAGATGCTCTCTTGGGTGAATGAATAAAAATGCATTAGCAATGGGCATCATTTTGTACATACATAATTGGGGCCGGCGGGACTCTTTTTTTTTTTTTGCAAGAATCAAACAATAAAAATGCAAATTTCAACTAATCACTTTGCAGAATGGATAGAAGCAGTACCATCACTTGGATTGTTTGGTGAGAGTGGCTTCTGTGTGGTCCCTGGGGTTAAGTGTTAAGTCAGCCCAGTGGAGTAGAGCATATTCATACCGCGGAGCCTGCACATACCAGTTATTTCTGAGGGTCCATGCAGGGCATCTCCCTCTGTCTTCTGTACTGGGGGTGGAATGATGAGAAAGGACTGGTTTTGGGGAATGTTGCTGACTGAATAACTGCTTACAGGTCATTTCACACATTGCTTGGAGCAAAAGTGAGAGTCTTCCAAAGCATTTGTTGTACCCTGGAAGTGCTCCTTGCTGTCCGGAGGGACTTCCTCGGGGTGAGTGGGGGGTGGTCATCATCATTCATGTCCCGCAGGTCTCTCTAGGATCCACTGTCCTGGACCCCACCCTGGGACCCCACCCTGTGTCAACAGGCAACACTGTCAGGGACACGCTCTGTGCCCACAAGAATTGGCACTGCAGAGTGGGTGTGGAGAACGGGGGTGGTTGTAGATGGAAAGGATGACACTGTGCAGCCCATCTCTGCCCTGAAGAGCCACATCAGAATGGGGGGAGGGCAAGTAGAAAAGAGTTTATAGTCGGGACTGAATGGGGAGGTGGTGCCCAGGGGTCTCCAGAGAGCCACCACTTTAAGGCTTTTTGGAAGGGGGTGCCTTCTCCCTGGTGCCAGGAATGCCAGCCACCTCTGGGCCTTTCCATGGTGTGTCTGCCTTCAGGAAACAGCAGAACCAGACTAGCCAGAGCAGAGGCCGCCTCAGCAGGCCCTGGGCGATGCCACAGCAGTTGAGGTCCGACAAGGCAGGGCTCGCTTAGCCATGGAAACACATTTTCTTATTTATTAGAAGCATTGAAAGAAAGGAAAAGAAAAAACACTGGAGGAGCTTATTTTGTAAAGTCCACACCATGATGAGGAAAAAGGAATCATGTCATAAAGAAAGAAATCCCAAACGTGCAGCAGATGCCTTCAGCTTTTACTCCAGGTCTCGTAAGTAAACACGGAAGACTCACATAGAATGGAACTTAATGCATACATGGGTTTGGCAAAGCCTGTTTTTCTCTTGAACAAATTTCCCACCACTGATAAGTACAGCCCTTTTACTTTTCTTAACTAATGTGAAATATATTTTGATAGGTTAGGTTTATTTTTGCAAAGTAGAGTGGTTTGCAAAACAAGCTTGTGGATGCTAAGGGAGGGGTGAGAACCAAGTGCACTGGGGGTGGGGGTGTGAGTAGAGAAACCTTTTATCTGGAGTCACCAAATTCCTGATGGTAAGCTACTAGAATTGATAAATCATTTTGGAAAATATTAAATTTGTAAAGTAACATCCAAACTTTTCAGAGCTCCACTCCAGCCACTGGGTGGTGACAGGTAAGAAAAAGTTCACAGTAACTTAGTGAATATAAAGTATTCATTTAAGAGGAAAGGTGCAGTACCAAAATCCATGGACAGAAAAAAAAAAAAAATCAAGCTTCCAATAAAGAAAGAAAACACACTTACATATTCCCACTTTCAGAGAGGATATGAACAAATAGCAAAAAGCACTTAAACTCAAGAGCCTGCAGTACAGAGCCCCTTCCCACCTATGGTAACCCTTCTAAGGGGACAACCCTGTGACAATATAAGGGCGCAAAATATTGCTCTGTGGCATATTCTGGAAATAATATAAAAATAATTTCTATGGTACAGTTTGAACTTGGCTTGTAAAATTTCAATGTAACACAGCATAAAATCTACAAACAGAATACACGTAAAAACACCTTCCTTTAACAATATATTATTTGAAAAAAAAATCATATACCCGGGTCTCGTGTGTGCGGGAAATGTGAAGTAAATTACTGAATTAACCTCCACTGGGGTTTAGAAGTATCTAGGATCCTTCTGGAAATTTGCTGTCACTTAGAGACATCTGACCTTCCCGGAAAGGGAATTCTGGCTATATCAGACAAGGCCACTCACAGGCAGGGTCTGCAATGTACCCCGAGCCCAGGGTGTGTACCCCAGTGAGGTTCTCAGGTTTTCTAGAATTGGGACTCTCTTCCTTTTCTCCAGTGCCTATGATCCATTTAACCTTTCCCTGATTCACAAGAGGTCCCCAAGTCACAGAAGGATTTGAGAGGACCTCTTGGCCCACATGTAAACAATACAGCAGTTTCTGATAGTTACTGTTCAGCCTGATAAACTAATTTGGTTTGAGAGAACTTTGGCTAAGGACCTGATCTGGAGAGCTCTTTTGAACAACATGGAGTGTTCCTGGTACACTGGACTAGCACATTTGATGTAACAGTAGGTTCTCTCACGATTTCAATACTGTTTAGAGGAAGGGATCCAGATCCCTCACAAAAGGAAACCGCTATTTGTAAACCATGTGGACAAGCACTCACAGATGCGCTGGCAGGCCCAGCCACCTCATGACCAGGCTAAGTTGGGGGCCTTCCACATGGCTGGAGAAGCCACCCAGAGCTAGATCTCAGGCTCTTATTCATGGCACATCTGTCAGATGGGGTGGGGAAGAGGAGACTTTGAAATTCAAGGAGATAGAATAAGTCACCATTTTTAAATAATACCTATGGATTGCACTGCCTAGTTTTGAAGGTTTTCCTCTGGTATTGCAATGGACTGTGTTTATTTTTCTCAGTTTGCCTTTTTTTTTTTTTTTTTAACCATGGCATGAGAAAGATAAAATATTTGCATAGCCAGTTTTGGCAATTTCTGGTTGGCTGCTTTAACATTAAAAAATTAAAACACGAATATAATTTTACTTTATGCCTTCTTGACTAGTGCACATGAGTTTGGTTTCTAAATGCACAATTAAGCATTTTCAAGGCTGGCTCTCAACCTTCTAAAGTGAGGGGCTAGTGCCATGGCCAGTGTCTATATGTGATGCAATACTTCCTGTGACCTCAACTTTGGGTGGCAAAGCAACTTTGCCTAGCAGGGCACAAAGAATCAGTCCAAAAAGCTGCCACAAACCCTCGTGATGAGAGATATTTAAAAAATTACTTTTTTTTTCTGAGTAACAAAAGAAACCCCAGTAATATGAGGGACATGGATGTTAGTAATTACCACACATTGAAAGTATTGTTCGGCATGAAAAGTAAAACTTCCAAAAAATTTCTTAAAGATTCTATTTAATAAATAATTTTAAGGAACCACTTATGCAAAACTTAGATAAATTACTGAAAACCCCACGTGCTGTGGAATAATTAAAAACAAAAAGGAATTACAGGAGATACTCAAATTAGTTTACTATAATTCTTCAAACAAGTAAAAAAAATCCCCTCCTTTTTAAAATTTTATTATTATTATTATTATTATTATTATTATTATTTTTTGCTGCTCTTTATGTCAGAGGGAAAAGCATCCTTTCTGGAGAAGGAGAAGCTGGCTCCAATGAAGAGATGGTCTACCTCCTGCATTTTCTGAGGAAACACCCAGAGCAAAGCTGGGCGCTATCTCCTCTCTTTCTTAGGGTTATTAGAAGCTATTCTAAGGCTCTCGAAGGTTTTAAAGTATTCTTTTGCTAGTGAGGATTTTACCCATCTTATCTGGATTTCTTGGAAACAAGATCTCTCTTTAGTGAGGCAGATTTAACTCCTCAGTGTCCTTGGCCAAGAATGGTATTCTCCAGAGGTAATCTTGGAAGGAAGAGGCTGCATATTGCTGCTCAAAACAGGGTAGCTAAGGACACATATTTTATTTTTTTCCTCAAGAAATGTAGGAGGCACCAAAAAAGGGACCACTCAGGGATGGGAATGCCCCTCACCGTGTCATGGAGCCACAGGCAGGGTTACCCCTACCCTGCAGAGGGGACCCCAATGGGAGTAGCGCCCCTTTACCTGGCTGAACCCAGACAGATGCAGGTGGAGGTGGGGATGGGCTTCCTTCCTGACTTCCCTCAGCACAGGCCAGGTTTCAAAGCAGCCTCGTTGCGGGGGGGGGGGGGGGGGGGGAGGGCTTTACATAGTGACCAAAGGGTCAATCCCTTGCCTCTCTCCTGGGGCACCAATGATCACTTCCTAGGGGTGCTCTGGAGATAGTTCGCTGTGGAAGTGTCTTCAAAGAAGAAATGTGAGCAGACTGTCATCTTTGCTCATACATGGGCAATTGCAAATAGTGGTTTCAGAACCCTTGCTTTTTGGACCCAAGGTGTCTTTGGAAAGCTCCTGTCACCTCAGCTGCCCGGCACCGGGGGCCATCACTACCCCTCACCCCGCCCTGCGAGGTAGGTTGTTCGGTGCCCATCCCAGGACGCCTGCGGCTTTGATGGCAGTGTGAATGTTGCTCGGGCCAGGGGTGGGAAGGGGGGTGAGTGGGAGGAGCTTTTGCTTATGAGATGGAGGTGCGTATTCCTAAAGGGCCACCGTGACCACCAGAACTTATCAGCGGGGCGGCACAGTGTCTCCTGTCCTCCGAGGACTCGGGAGGGGAAGCAGGTGTGAGCCCGCAGCACAGTCGCCACCCCAGTCCCGGGCTGCGGGTTTGCTTCTTGACCCTGGGTGGTACCGACCGCACACGTGTGACCGCTACATGGAGGAGGTCAGTCGCTGGGGTGGGGGGCGGGGGTGGGAGAAGAAAAAAGCAAAAAAAAAAAAAAAAAATGTAAAACACTCCCTTCTAAAAACAAAGGGCTGCAAATTTCTTTATTTCTCTTATTGAGGAACAAAAATACTCTTGCAATGGCTATTGAGTTTCCACAGGTACGAGGCAGATGCTAGCTAGCACACCCACTTCCAACAGTATGACTTGTTTCCTATCCGTCTACTACCTGAGTGGCGTCAGTGTAGGTTCAGGCACCATTAGGAACGTTTGACCAAACACGTACACAGCACTGACAGAGGAGTCGCCGGCCTTCCGGTTGACCAGGGCATGTAAAAAAGACACCGACAGAATGGAAAAGAAATCCTTTATGGTAAAAGCTGGCGGAGCGCGCGCCGCACTCAGGGCCGGGCCCCGCGCGCCTCGCGCCGCCGCCGCAGCTCCTCGCGGTAGCAGTAGGAGCAGTAGTGCTCGGTCTCGGCGCGCCCGTAGAACGCGCAGTTCTCGCGCTGGCAGCGCCGCTGAGCCAGCCCCGGGCCGCCGCGGCCGCACTCACCGTTCGAGCGGGCGGCCGGCGCGTCGGCGTCGGCGAACTCCAGGCCGTCGCGCGCGGCGCCGAAGCCGTTGGTGTAGGTCTGCGACTTGTGCTCGGCGGTGCCGGCCGCCCCCGCCACGCCGGGCAGGGCGCCGGGCACGGCGCGCGCCAGCGACTCGACCGTGTTGACGGTGCGCAGGGCGGCGGCGCGCGCCGGGCTGTAACTCTGGGACGACAGCGAGCGGTTCTGCTGCGGGTACGTGGCGCACGGCCGCAGCGCGCCCACGGTCGGCGCGCACGCCTCGTCCCGCGCGCCCGCCGACTGCACGTGGATGACGCTCTGGCGTGCCGGCGCCGGCGGGCTGCGGCCAGGGAGCGGTCCGCTGGCGCCAGCGCGTCGCGCGCCGCCGCCGCCGCCCGGGCCCGGGGAGGCCGCGCCGCCCGCCGCCGCCCGCGCCGCCCGCGTGCCCGCCGCCGGCCCGGGACTCGGGCGCTCCTTGAGCTTGAGCACCAGCTGCGTGGGCGGCCCGGCCGGCGGGCCTGGCGAGGCGCGCTCGGAGCCCGGCGCGCCCTCGGTCTCAGGCCTGCGCGGCGGCCGCTTCGCCGTGGAGGCGGCGGCGGCGGCGGCGTCGCGGCGCCGCTGCTCCTGCTCGGCACTGAAGCGCTCCTGCGCGCTGGTCAGGTAGTAGCCTATCATCTCTTCGTGGAACTGGTGCCGGTGGCTGGTGAGCAGCAGGCCGGCGAAGATGAACTTGCGCTCGCCCTGCATGGCGGCGCGCAGGATGTTGAGGCTCAGCTTCACGTCCGTGCTGTACTTCCAGGCGTCGCCCCGCTGCCCGCCGCCCTTCTCGGCCGGCGACGCCCCGGCCGCCTTGTCCGTGGGCGACGGCGTGGTCTTTTCCGACGGAGACGTGCTCGCCGACGCACCCGATTCCTCCTTGCTGCCTTTGCGTGACTTGGTCTTCTTCTCCTTGCTGCGCTCGGGGGCGTCGCCGTTCTTGCCGTTGGCGGAGTTAGCGCGGCCCATCTTGCCGTGCACGAGACCTCCCAGGCCACCCATGTTTTTCTTCAGCTTGATGCCCAGCGTCTTGCTGAAGCTGCCCAGCTTGTTGGCCACGGAGTCCGCGCGGGTCTTGTCCTTTTCCTTGCGTTGCTTCTCTTTCTCTTTGTCTTTGCCATTCTTGCCATTATTGCTGTTGGAATTGCTGCACACCGAGTCGCGGTCCGAGTCCAGGGAGTCGGCCAGGGACTGCACGTCCTCCCCCACAGAGGCTGTTGGGGATTCTGGCTGTGCCAGAGGGGCCTGTGGGGGGAGAGGAAGGTCGAGAAAGGAAGAAGGTTAGAGATGAGCCATCTCACGTGGGTTCGACAAAGGTAGACCATCCCAGCCCACAGGCTGCTGTGTTGGGATCTCACTGTCCCATCCAGGATGCCTTTTTGGTGAGCTCAGGTTGCTGGTAGCCTGGAACTCCGAGGCAGGGATTTTGGGCAAGATGCAGATGCCCACAGCCCCGGGGCCTCTGCACATTTTAGAATCACCATGCCCAGACTCTGCCCTTCTAGCCCTGAGGAGGCTGGTCTACGACCAGACCCAGGTCCTGGCCGGCCTCTGTAGACTTAGAGGCCTTCTGGTAAGGATGACACTTCACCTGCGCCTGTAGGTGTCTCTCCTACAAAGGTGTCTTACCTGTTTACTACAGGCAGGGGACAGACACTTTGTCCTTACCTTAGAACAAATACCCCCTTAGCAGTTCAGGTCATGACCAATCTCTTTACTCTAGGGGTTCCTTTCTCGGATTGGCAATGTGGTGTGCTAAACTGAGGATTCTGAAACGGGACCTGGGCTTAGCAGGAAAAACGTTAGCGTTCCCAGAAAAGGTCTCGGGTGTGAGGAGGGGGCATCTCTGTGAACACCTTGGATAAGGCCCACTGTCAGGAAGGCAAGGCAGGTATGGACACCTGGTCCAGGACTATGGGGTAGGTGGGGAGCCTGAGAAAGGAGATGAATGCATGCAGAGGACCTTGTGGGAGATTCCTCCTTGTGTGAGGAGAGAGAATTCTGACAGCATCATTGGGTGAAGACCAGGGATCTCACACTAGCAGCTGAGTGGCAGGAACTGGTGCCCACCTCTGAATGGGCTTTTCCTGTCCTTCAGGAGAGGAGCCTTGGAGAAGGCCCCATTGTTCCCTCATTTCAGTTTTGTCCCCTCCCTTCCCAAGCAGGTCCAAGACACCTCCTGCAATCAGATCACCCAGAAGAATCAGGAACCAGCCCTCCCCACTTTATATTCTGAAATTCCTTCCTGTTCCCACTCTTTCCTGGGTCTGGAAAGAGCTAGAGGTCTCAACAGGATTTGTCAGTGACACAAAAGGGCAGAAGCTCAGGGGTTTGGCCCAGGAAAGGGAGGTGTGCTTGGTGCTGGGAGAGCCCACTGTTTGGCACCCAGTGAGCAAGGAACAGTGGGTCAAATGCCCTGAGGCTGGAAGTGTTCTTGCCAGGCCCTGCATCTGACACGGGGGCCACCATGGCTTGGCAGGGAGCCCTGCTCATTGCCTTGCAGAGCTGTGTCCTAGCCCAAGAGCCTCCTGATTTCTAGATCTACAGCTGCTGCCTTCACACCATATGTGTGTGCTGGGAAAGAACACCCACAGCAACAGTGGTAGAATCCAGGCAGTTGACCGGTCATTGTAGAGGTTAAGAGTCAGGACTCGAGCCAGACTGCCACCAGCTGTCCCTTGTGTCCTCAGTAAAATGCGATATCAGTACCTGCCTCCAGAAGATCTATGAAGATGACATACAGGTAAAGGCTGATGTATGAAAACATCCTGAACAGTGCCTGGCCTGTCCTGGCTACTGACTCTGTGTCAGGCACCACCTTACTTCTTTCCTCATGTCACTCCTTAAATACTGTAGTTTATGAGCTCCACTTCATAGCCAAGTATACTGATGTCTGAGGAGGACCAATTTGTAAGCTCTCTCTCTTTTTTATAAATCCCTTTCTTGGAGGGCTCACTACTGAGGTAACAAAAACATCAATCAGAGTGAATCGTGCTTAGCATGTGGAAGGGGGGACAGAGCAGACCCTCCCTGGGGGGGTCTTCTTTTCCCACCGCCTCCTGGAGGACAGAAGGAGGGGGCGCTGAGGAATTGCGCGCTCTCGGTTGCCTGGCTTTTCCAAGGACCCACACACAGTTTATAATTAATTCCGCTCCGCCGCAGCACATCGTGTTCCGATGTCGGCAGAGATAGTTTTGTGTTGCGACTTGCCTACAGTTTGTTTTCTGAGTGGGTGTGTTTATTCCTTTGCTTCTGGAGAAAATAAAAGGACAAAAAAAAAAAAAAACACTCGAAACCACAACTCGCATACAAAACCAAACATCCCCTAACCGAGGTGCGCGCCTACGTATAGGCACGCAAGCACGCGTGCACACACGCATCAGCACACCCGAAACACTTCTCGCTGGGCCGGGCGCGGCCGGGGGTGGGAGACCGGGAGGGTGTAGGTGAGCCCTGCCCCCTCCAGGTTTGTAGGGTGGGCCCTCCCGCCCGCGCCGGCGGCCAGTGAGAGGCCAGGACCCAGACAGCTGGTGAGGTCCGGGCGCACGCCAGGCTCACCCGGGTCTCCGAGGGGATACGGATCCACGTCACGTTCATGTAGCTGTGCAGAAGGTTCAGCTTGGCTTCTAGCGACAGGATCAGGCTGGCGAAAGAAGAACACAGAGTGAAACGCGTCCCAGCCGGCCCGCGCTCGCCCGCACGCACCCCGCCCGCAGGCACGCCAGCTGTCCCAGGAGGAGCAAGGGCGGCCCGGCCCACGCCGGGAAACCGGCGACAGCCGGCCCTTTAGGGCGTTGGGGGAGGGGCACAGGGTAGGGGCTCACTGGGCCAGCCGGGCGTTATCGTTGTCGTCTTTGCCCCACTCCCAGTCCTTCCCGGGGTCCACTGCAAAGTGCAGAGGCAGCAGCTTGTGCTCCGAATCCGTCAGAGGGATCACGGCTGGAACAGAAGAGAGAGACGCGGTGCCAGGTGGCCCCCGGGCGGGCCGAGAGGCTCCAGGCCCCAGCAACCCCCAGGAAGCCAGGAAAGGGGGTTCCAAGACCAGGTGTCTCCTTAATTAAGGAAACCGAATGGAGACTCACAGTGCCATCTGTGCCAGCAGGAGCGTTAAGACCACAGGTGTCAAAATCACTAGTGATAGTTTAAAATACTTCGTGTTTATTGTGGACCTTGAAGAGCAGTTGGAGACCTCACCTGGACTCTGCTGACTATTGGGGTCTGTCAGAAGGCAGGTACCCCGGTTGGGCAGCAGACGATAAAACCTATTACTGCTTCTGTTATTTCTGAGGAGGGACCCAAGCAAATTAAACAAGTAAGGTTGTTGGTTACCTCTCAGTGTGCAAATTAGACAAGTAAGGTCTGCTTGCCAATCTGTTCCTTTGTGAACTCATTCAATTAAATCTGTCAGTTCAAGGAATGGATGGGGGGCGGGGAACCCAAGGATCTCGTGGCTCCTGGCCAGGGGAAGCTCACAGGTAACAATCTCATGTCAGGTGGTGGTGAGTACCCTGAAGAGTAAACAGCAGACTGAGGGGAGCTAAGGCAAGCCTTTCTAGGGCAAGCCTTTCTGAGGAAATAAGGTAGGTGTAGGCGTGTAGGCAGAAACTGCAGCGAGGAGAGACTCGCCCTCACCGAGGGATCCATTCATCACAAACACTCCCGAGTGAAACGCCCAGCTGGGGGAAGTCTTGGCCCATCTCAGGCTGGGG
Organism: Panthera tigris; assembly: GCF_018350195.1. Taxonomy (NCBI): domain Eukaryota; kingdom Metazoa; phylum Chordata; class Mammalia; order Carnivora; family Felidae; genus Panthera; species Panthera tigris. Next base: position 21,854,919 of record NC_056665.1, read on the forward strand.
CGGAGTGGGGGTGTTCACAGGTTTGCCTGGATCTGCTAGAAGCTTCTGAGCTGCTGTGGGACCCAGTGCCCACTGAGAACAGCTTGCTCCTCCCCTGGATTTACCCTACCTCTGCCTCCTTGCTGCTCTGCTCCCGCCCCCGTACTGGTCATGAGCCTGGTGTCATTTCCCATGATTCATGGCAAGGGTGCCACGGCAAGAACAAAAAGACAAATAAGTAAATAAAATCTATGACTGAATACCATTAATAGTTGACTTTCTAATAAAAAATTGCAAACATTGACTCACTGCTGCCCTCCAGTGTTGCTGAAGAGAAAACGTGAGCACAAATGATCCTCCACCCCCAGATAAAGCAAACACAGCTTTGCTGGGGGACCGGGGTGGAGGGGTGACGGCGTTCTGTTTAAAGTGGCTAGAGACTGGAAGTATTGTGTTCTGGTTTGGTTGGTCAAGGACAGCTTGGTGTGCCCCAGCTACAGGCCACCGGGTTCTGCCTTGACATGGCCGTCACACACAGGGTGCTCCTCCCAGGGCTCAGCTGCAGGGCAGTCACACTCAGGGAGGGCTGCAGTGCCCGTCCCATGGTTCCATGACTCAACACGAAAGCAGAGATGGAGTTGGCCTAGCTTCCCATCCACTGGGCTGGGGTGGGGGTGGTAGTGGATCCCTCTGTAGACACTCGCTAGGGTACTGCACCTCCCTAGAGTGCTTGGTAAAGGCACTGATTCCAGGCCCCCATGCAGATGGCCAAACCAGTGTCCAGTAAAAAGACCCAAGGACTATATTTTAAGTAAGCATCCTCTGTGGTTCTTAAAATCATACAAATATGGAAAATATTGTTCCAGAACAATAATCTGTTTGAAGTAGTTACTGTGGATAGGACTTGGGCAATTTGGGACTGGCTGTCCACTCCTTTCTCAGGGGAGAAGTGCAGTTGGGAGATGTCTGCCCAGCCATGGCTACAATTCCCAGCCCCCAGCACTTAGGAGGGAATAGGTGCTGAGTTGCACCCATGGCATGAGAGCAGAAACACTATGGGAAGTGCTGGGCAATGTGGTTAGGTGTGGGCGGCATTGTCTCCACACCCCCACACCCTCATCCTCCTGTATGCTGAAACTTGGTGCTACAAGATGGCTGGGTGAGCTCCTGACTCCCCACTTGCCAATCAGGAACACCTATTTTAGACTTTATTTGCAGGAGAACCACACTTCTCTCCCTATGATTTTGGTTTATGTCAGATAAAACAGCTAAAGATCCACATGCCCCTCAGCCTCTACTCCCTATCACTTTCCTACCAGGGCTCCTGGAAATTTGTACCCTTAATGGCTGGACTGGAACTGACTCCATGCGCTGCCCCCTGCTGGGCAGACGGTTGGACTCACCTGAAGGTGCTAGAGCCTGATCACCTAGCAGGGTCTTGGCAGCCTCTCAGCATGAATCTTAGTGGGGTGAGGTACTTGGAAAGGTACTAAGGACATGCCTGCTTGCAAGAAAAGGCACCTTCTTTGCCAGACCTAACAAAAGGCATATTCTCTGCAGAGGGTACAGCTTTGGCCTGTGTGTGAGGGCCAGGGCTGCAGGGACCGAGAGCCCAACCCATAGCTGCACAAGCCAGGAGGACCTTGAGAACAGGCCCTCCCCACAAGCATTAGCTGCTTTAGATGCATCTGCCTCCCACTTTATACATTCACTTTTCCCAATTGGAAATGGGGCCTCACCCAGGGAGATAGATATGTAGTGATGTGGCAGCTTGCCCTCTGGTGGCAAGGTCAGGAACAGCAAATGCTTTTCAAAATAAGCCCGCAAACTTTTTTTTTTTGAAAAGCATGTCCTATCTTTTAACCTGGAAACACACAGACAGCATCTCAAAACAGCCTTGACATATTTTTAGTACTTATTTTCCAAAATGAATTCATACTTCTGGTTTCTGTTTCTGGGACAGCATGGTGCTATCATTACAACAACAATAACAAGCCAGACAAACTGCAGATTCACAACTTTCCTTTAATCCATCAGAGAGCAGAAGTCACAGGGAAACCAGCTAACTCCAAACCTAAGGACAGATGGGTACATACAAAGAGAAACAGACATGACTTTCATTGAGGCAGACTCAGCTGGACTACAGTAAGAAGAATTCAGCTAAAATAATTAACAAATTGGTAAAGGAAGAATGTAGCCTAGTGAAAGAATATTTAGAAGCCTGGGGGCTACAGATTATAAGGGAAATTAAAATGTACTTGTAAACCCCTCTCCATAGGACCCAACCTGGTGCTCACAAAAACACTGGCAAGAATTCTGAGAAAGCGTCCTTCGCAGACCTTTCTCTCCTATCTATATTACAGAATAAAAGCTTAAATTGTGAGGGCAGAACACTGTTGGCCTTAGGGACTGAGGTCTTTCCTTAGTAAAGCTTGGGGTGGGAGGAGGAAATAAGAAAAAAAAAACCCTCTTGTTCCCTAGGGGAGGGGCAGGAACATGTACTGAGCCCAGAAGTACATCTGGGGGAGGTTATCCCCCTTCTAAGATCCAGGGACACAGTGCCTGCCTAAGGCAGAAGCTTAATTAGAATAACAAAAACATCACACTTCCTGGTCCCACTTTCACACCCAGGCTAACAAGCTGTAAGTAATAGTAGTTTAATGCTAGAAGAGGGACAAGAGTTGCGAAGAGAAAGGGTGTAGCAGACAGTGAGAAAAGTCTTCTGGCAAAACAAAAGATATCACTAGTAAAATTTGAAGGCTGAGTACATTAAGGGTAACCAGAGCAGCAATGAAACCAAAACCTACCTCAAGTCCTGACTAGACTGATCCAAACCCCATACTAAAGACCTAGCAAAAGGAAAGGCATACTTAGTTCCAAGAATCAAAATGATACACCTCAGTCTTTATTATCCTACTCAATATGTCTGACTTTCACCAAACTGCTAGTGTAAGAAAAGATAAGAACTCCCCCCCACCCACCAACATTTAATAAGATCAAGCATTTCATAGAATAAGACTCAGATATGACACAGGTGTTGAAACTGTGACATGGAATTTAGAATAATTGATTAATAAGCTGAATACTCTAATAAAAAAGGTGGATATAATTAGTGGTTAATTTCTTTCCAGCAGAGAGAAGAAATGGATAAGAAAGTATCAAATGGAAATGCTGGAAATGACAAAAACACAGTAAGAGAGATGAAGAAAGACTTTGAGGGGCTGATCACTACACTTTACAAAACTGAGAAAAGAATCTGTGAACATCAAGATAGGTCAATAGAAATTACCCAAATTGAAACACAGAGAGAAAAAAAGAGTTGGGTGGGGGGAGATGCAGAACAGAATATCCAAGAGCTGGGGGGCAATACCAAACACCATAAGATCTGTAAAAGTGAAATCTCAGAAGGAAAAGAGAGTATAAGACAAGGGATATTTAAAGAAATAATGGCTGACAAACGTTTCTACTTTGAATGGCAAATACTACCACAGATCCAAAAAACTAAAAACAAAAACAAAAACAAAAAAAGAGCAGGAAACTAGCACCACTAACACCAAAAATATCCCTATACTTAGCATATTTAAACTGCTGAAAACCAAAGACAAAATCTTAAAGGCAGCAACAGAAAAAAAGACATGTTACATATAGAGAAACAAAGATAAGAAATACAGCAGACTTTTCATGCTAAAACAGGTAAGTCAGAAGACAATGGAGTGACATCTTTAAAATGCTGAAAAAAACAAACTACTAATCCATAATTCTATGCCCAGAAAAAATATTTCTGAACACGGAGACATATTTTCTCAAACAAAAAGGGAAAAATATTAATTGCCTACAGAACTGCACTAGAAAAAATATATGTATATATGTTGGACTAGGAAATATTAAAGGAAATTAGAAATTCTTTAAGGGGAAGGAATATGCTACCAGTAGAAACTTGGATTTACATAATGAAATGAAAAATGATAAAAACAGAATAAATATGAAAATAAAACTATTTTTTCTTCCTTCAATTGCTCTAAGAAACTAAGGTGAAGAGAACAGCAGTGTATTATGTGTTTATAGCATATGTAAAAGTAAAATGCTTGATAATAATGGCACAAAGAATGGGAGGAAGGGATTGAGAATAAACTGTCATAAAGTTTACACAACACATGAAGTAGAATATTACTTGAAAATAGAATCTAATTGGGGCGCCTGGGTGGCTCAGTCGGTTAAGTGGCCGACTTTGGCTCAGGTCATGATCTCGCGGTCAGTGAGTTCGAGCCCCGCGTCGGGCTCTGTGCTGACAGCTCAGAGCCTGGAGCCTGTTTCAGATTCTGTGTCTCCCTCTCTCTGACCCTCCCCCGTTCATGCTTTGTCTCTCTCTGTCTCAAAAATAAAAACGTTAAAAAAAAAAATTAAAAAAAAAAAAAAGAAAATAGAATCTAATTAATTAAAGATGTTTATTGTAAACTCTGTAAATCAGGAAAATAAATAACAATGAAAAACAGGGGCATAATAACTCAATAGTGGAGATAAAATGGAGCCATTAAGAAACTAATTTAACCCAAAACTCACTTATCCAACCATATGGTTAATACCATTAAATATAAATGGTCAAAAAATACCAATTAAAAGACAAAGTTGTCAGAATGCATAGAAAAAGCAATACTCAATTCTACTGACTGCAAGAAATTAATTTTAAACATAAAAACACAGATAGGCCAAAAGATATTCACTAATTATAAAAATCTAGAGTGGCTACGCTAATGTTAGAGGAAGTGGACTCCAGAACCGGGACCGTCACCAAAGATATGGAGAAACATTACACAATGATATAGGGGTCAATTGTCTAAGAAAACATCACAATCCTACATATGTGCATGCTCCTAATGACATGCTTTCAGAGTACTAAAAGCAAATACTAACAAAAATGAAAGGAGAAACAGGTCCATTATGGATCTTGGAGACTTCATCATTTTTCTCTTTGTAATTGACAGAACAAGTAGACAGAATGTCAGCAAGGATGCAGAACACCTGAACATCATTAGAGAACTTAAAAAAATTGACATTTATAGAATGCAACAAGAGCAGAACACATTATTTTCAAGGGAACATGAAATATTCACCAAGATATAACACATTCTTAGCCAACCTTAGCAAATTTAAAAGTATAGAAATCATTAAAAGTTTTTCTCAGACCGTTACTAAATGAAAGTGTTAAACCTATAACAGAAAATATTTGGAAAATCCCCAACTATTTGGAAATTAAAAAGCATGCTTCCAAATAATCCATGGGTCAAAGAGGAAGTCTGAAGGGAAATTGAAAAATAGTTTGAACACAATGAAATGGAAATACAACATACCAAAATTTGTGTGATGTAGCTAATCAGTGCTTAGGGGAAAATTTATGGCATTAAAATGCTTATTTTGGATAAGAAGAAAAGGTATGTAATCTAAATTTCTGGTTTAAGAAACTAAAAAAAAATAGCAAATTAAACTCAGGTGGGAGGAGGGAAACAATAAAGATTAGAGCAGAAATTGATGAAACTAAAAACAGAAAAATAGTAGACAAATCAGTGAAATCAAAAGCTGGCTCCTGGAAAAGATACATAAAAAACCAACAGATTATCCAAATCCATATTTTAAGAAGTTAGGATAAATGGTAGACTAGGCTTTTAAATGTTCTTAAACTGTTAATATGCTGGCTAGTCAATACATGTTCATATTCTAAGACATTTTAGAATACTGAACTTTTCATTGTTAGATGATTGTAGATTTAAATGCAGTTGTAAGAAATTATGCATAAAGATCCTATCTATCCATCTCCCAGGTGCTCCCTAATGCTAACGTCTTGCATAACTGGAGTACAATATCACAATCAGGATATAGACCTTGGTACACTCCACTGAGTGTATTAAGTTTAGATGAGTTTTCCATGCAGTCATCTCTGTCTCTGTCTCTCTGTCTCTCTGTCTCTCTGTCTCTCTCTCTCTCTGTGTGTGTGTGTGTGTGTGTGTGTGTGTGTGTGTTTATTTGGTTCTATGCAATTTTATTACATGTGTAGATTTAGGTAATCCCTCCAATCAAGTACAGAATAGGTGCATCACTACAAGGGTCCCTTGTGCTATTCTTTTATAAACACACTCACTTCCTTTCAATACTTCATTCCTGTCCCTAATCCCTGTCCACCACTGTGGATGGATGATTGTATATGTCAACTTGACTGGACTAAGGGATGCCCAGATATGGGATAAAACATATTTAGGTTATTTCTAGAGGAGATTAGCATTTGAGTTGGTAGAATGAGAAAAGAGGATCATCCTCACCAATGCCTCACCAGGCATCATCCAATCCATTCAGGACTCAGACCAAAAAGGCAGAGAAAGGAAGAATTTGCTCTCTTTTCTTGAGCTGGGATATACAGCTCCTCCTGCCCTCTGGCATTGGTGTTATCACTCCTTGGGCCTTCAGACTTGTATGGGAATTTATACCATTGTCCCTTACTTCTTTGGCCTTGGACTCAGACTGAATTATACCACTGGCTTTCCTGGTTCTCCAGCTTGCAGATGGCAGGAAGATGGTGAGACTTCTTGGCCTCCAGATTGTGTGAGCCAATTCCTAAAATAAACCCCTCATATATATATATACACACACACACATGCACACACACATCCTACTTGTTCTCTTTCTCTGAAGATCCACAACCACTAATCCGATCTCCATCTGTATAGTTTGGACATTTCAAGGATGCTATGTAACAGGACTCATATAGTATGTGATCTTTTGGGATTGACTTTTTTCATTCAGCATAATTTCTTTGAGATTCACCCAAGTAACTGCATGTATCATTTTTATTCCTTTGTACTGCTGATCAGGATTCCACAGGATGTATGTACCATAGTTTGTTAATCCAGGAAAGACATTGGGTTGTTTCCAGTTTTGGGCTATTACAAATAAAGCTACTACAAACCTTCATGTATACAGTTTTGTGTGGACACAAATTTTTACTTCTTTGGGATAAATACCTAGGAGTATAATTTCTGGGTTATATGGTAAGTGATGTTTAGTCTCATAATAAAATGCCAAACTGTTTTTCCAGAGTTTTACATTTCTACAAATAAAGCAAGAGAGATGTGGTTGTTCTACATCCAGCATTTGGTATTATCACTTTTACAAATTTTAGTCATTTTGATAGGTGTGTAGTGATATCTTATTGTGGTTGCAATGCTGAACATCTTTCAATGTTGTTATTTGACACCTGTGTATCCTTTTTGATGAAATGTCTGTTCATGACTTTTTCCCATTTTTTAATTTGGATTTTTTAACTATTGTTTTTTAACTGTTCATTGCATATTTTAGATACAAATCTTTTGTTGAAAGGTAGTTTTAAAATATTATCCCCCAATCTATAGCTTGTCTTTTCATTTTCTTAACAGTTGTTGTTTCGTTTATTTTTTTTTTTTATTTTTTTGCAGAACAGAGGTCCAATTAATCAATTTTTATTTATTTATTTTTTTTGGATTATGCTTTTGTGTCAAAGAGCTCTTTGCCTAGCTCTGGGTCCCCATATTTTCTTTGAAAAATTTTATAGTTGTGCATTTTACATTTATTCTGTGATTCATTTTGAGCTAATATTTATATTATTAAGATTTAGGTTCACATTCATATTTTTGCCTATGGATGTTAAATTGCTTTATCACCATTTGTGGAAAAGACTCTCTATTCTCCATTGAATAGATTTTGTTCCTTTGTCAGAGGACACAGGACTTCAGTTCATGCCACAGCCCTATTGGGTGGGTCAAGAGAGGGAGCAGGACTGGGGATGACCTCTGTCCCACTTTCACTAAACGTCAGAGTTTTGTGAAAGTCAAAGGAGATAGTGCATGGGAGATGAGGTTTGGGAAAATGCAAAATGGAAAGCAAAGTGTGATAAATCTTCCATCTAAGAGGTATCTTGCTAGAGGACTCTCAGAAATGTCTTGGGAGAGGTAGAAATTTTTGAGGGCCATGGGGAGGTGCAGCAGTCACCACTGGCTGCCCATCCTTTGTTCCCACTAGCAGACCCCACCTCCTGGGACTGTCATGAAGGGTCAGGATGGCTCTAAGGCATTCATGGTTGACTCATTTTCTATGACTTCTGAGACAAAGCCTAGAACAGAATCTGCTCAATGAGATGTAAGAGGAAATCAATTGGAAGATTCCTAGTTGAAAGCAACACAAAGGAGGGCCAGGGTCTTTTCTGATCTCTCCATGTTTTGTGTGAGGATATGATGCTTGGAGCTACAATAGTCATCTGACCAATGAGGGACAACTATGGGACAAAAGGCAACAGGCCAAGGAGAGTGGAGAGACAAAAAGGGCCTAGGTCTTTGACGAATGTCCGGTTCCAAATCAACCAAATGCTGGTCATCAGATTTCTCATGACATGAGAGTATAAACCTCTTTATTCTTTGTGTGAGATAGGACACCATGGTGGTTGTGTGAAAGCCATGCTTGACAGTGGAAAACCAGGAGGTGTGAGGTTGCTTCTGAGCCATCTCTGTAGGAGCCCAGGTCTGCTGGTGAGGCTCTGCTATGCTTGGACCCATGCCTGAGACCCAGCAGCCACTGGGTCCTGCCCCTGGGCAGGAAGAAATCCAACCCTAGGTGTACACCCATTTAACTGTCCTGGTTACAAGTGCCTGGAATGGAGTGCCATCATATAAGCATTCTTGAAGAACATCCCTACAGCTCAGGCCCACAGGGTTGCATATGAGAAAGCTGGAGCCCACCCACAGCCTGCTCCCTGACCTCGGGTCAGATCTTGCTTCTGGGAATCTGTGGCATCCATGGCAAGCTTTCATGCCATCAACCATGTAAATGGCAGTCCTGCCCTTCGCTCTGCTGGACTGCCACTGGGATGACCCCTCTTTCCCTGGAGTGGAATTGTGAGGATTAGCTATGTTCCAAATATCTACTAGGCCCTGGTTTAACTAGAGTTTGCAGAAAAAATTTTTAAAAATCCACCATCCATTATAATGGGGCCCAGGGTCCCCACGTACAGGCATTTGGCTGTTGAGGGGGCAGGGAGCTCACATATACTTAGTCAACTACTAATGGATCTGAATGCAACATCTGTTGGTCAAGAAGGTGATGCTGATGAACTGAACCAGAAATGTCCAGCTTGGACAGACTGAACCCAGAAGTTCTGTTGTTTGAATGGACCCTTGGGATCCATATACAAGAGAGGCCCTCCCCTTCTCTTCTCCACTTAGTGATGCCCTTTCATCCTCAGGCTTTAAGAGCACATGTCAGTTCCTTCTCAGCTCTGGATACCTGGGCCTCCCCTGTGGCACTGAGGAGGCTTCTCGCCAGGGCCAGGGCCAGCCAGGGCACATCTCTGCTTAGGGTGGGCTCTGCTGGGCTTGCCATGTGGGTTTGCTCTGCAAAACACCACCTCCTCTGGGCGGCACCTTCATCTTTCCCCTCCAAATTGCCGAATCCCTGGGGTCTTCCTGGTCCCAGGGTTCTTCCCCTTGTGGCCACATAGGCTCTGCAGGTAGGTGCTGCCTGATCTTTGCAGCTTACTGTTTGCACAGTCAATCCTCACCCAGATGTGTTGAGTGATAGTTTATGCTGACTGACTGAACTGCCCTGGAGTAATCAAACCCTTCATTTATTGGTCATAACACTAGTCAGGAAGGATATCAGGACACAGAGAAGGAAGTTCTGAAGGGAAGTGTTAATGCACAGCTTGCATACCAGGAGCGGCCATGGCCAGGCCTTCATGCAGACACTGCCCTTGCTCAGAGCACCTGGTTCCGGCTGGCATCTGCTTAGTAGCCATGTGTGATGAGAGAGGGAACCTCTTTGCCCTCTTTGCCCCGGCATTGGGTCCAGGCTATGGGAAGAGACAGGCCTGATGGTGAGGGATGGTAGAAGAAACTGGGGGGGGATCCCTAGGCCATACCTTTCCTCTTGGCCTTCTCCTGGGGACCAAGACCACCGGAAGATGGCAGGAGCACACTTTGGTCTCTCACCAGTGAGCAGGCATTTTCCTTTCTACCCTCTATAAAAGTTCCAGTAGGCATTTTATTTTTCCTTTTATTCTTAAAAAAAAAAATTAAACAGAGGTTGAAGAAGTCCCAGGTAGGAGTCAGGATACCTAGTTCAAGTCCCACCTATGCCCCTGGTTGTCCAGGTGACCTATATGAGTCCCTCCTGTGTAGGGCACAGCCAGGGTTGGGCCGGCTGACCTTCTTCCCAGCTCCAACATGCCCTCCTTCTGGATGTGGTGGTTCTGTGGGGAATGGGAAGATTAGGGGTGCACAGGGCACCTTCCTCTCCACTGTTTATTTCTCATCAGCTCTGGTTCTGGGTTGGAAGCCAAAGTAAGATGTCATTGGATCTGACTGGTCCTCAGTGGAAGCAGAAGTCCTTCACAAGCTTTGTAATGCCTCTCCATCCAGGTACCAAGCTGGCCTGCTGTAGTGGGTGGGTGGGTGGGTGGATGTGTGTGTGTGTGTGTGTGTGTGTGTGTGTGTGTGTGTGTGTGTCAGGGGGAGATGTGAGGTCACAGCTGGGTTCCATCTTCCATGTATGTGGCCTGGGAGGAAAGACACTCCATAAACATATGGGACACTGCTGATGGGTCAAGGTCTCAGGTGGGAGTCAACAGGACTGTTCCTTGCTCCCAATAAACTCTGAAGATATGCTTAAAAATTTTTTAACCATGTTTTATGGTATTTGCTGATTTGTGTTTAGACTCACCCATTCATTTACTTGGGCTTGAAGACTGGTATTCTCATTCTGTCTGTATTCCTTTCCTTGGGCTGCTATAACAAAGCAACAACAGACTGCATGGCTTAAACAGCAGAAATGTGTTTTCTCACAGTTCTGGAGGCTGGAATTCCAAGGTCGAGGAATCAGCAGGGATGGTTCCTTCTGAGGCCTCTCACCTTGGTTTGTGGATGGCTGTCTCCTCCCTGGGTCCTCCTGTGGTTCCCCTCTGTGTGTGTCTGTGTCCTAATCTCTTATAAGGACACCACTCAGGTGGATTAGGGTCCACCCACATGACCTCACTTTAACCCTTGAAAGGCCTTGTCTCCAAATACAGTCACATCCTTGAGATACAGGGGTTAGGAAGTCAACATATGAATTCAGCCCTTAACAATGAATGCTGTTGCCTCTCCCTTCATGACACATTGAGATATCTCAACTCAGAGAAAAGTCTCCTCACCAGTTCACTGAGGAAATGCAGGATTTGGGCTGATACTTTCCTGCTATTTACCAGTTTCCAAAGTTATGTGTGGCACCAAGTAGAGGTGATGAGTGAGTCTTTTGCCAAGTATCATTATGAATTTGTGGACTAAACAATCCTTGTCATATTTCTACTCATTCCAGTTATGATCTTTACTGTCCCTCTTGTCCTGTGGGAGCCTTGTCTATTCAGCCCAGGAGTCCTTCTAACACCATGCTAGTTGTTTCTGAGGATGTCTTAGTGTCTTCCAGGACAAGATGCTCTGGGATCTTTGTGGATACTTCCTACCTCGATCTGCCCATGCTCTCACACACAGGTGTTTGGGGGGCAAACAGGACATGTGTGTGTGTGTGTGTGTGTGTGTGTGTGTGTGTGTGTTGATGCTGGGACGGTGGCAGTGGCTTGTCCTGCATGGAAGGTGAGGAGGCTGCAGGGTGGGATGGGGGCATGGTCATTTAGGACATTCCTGAAGTGCCCAACTTGTCCCATGGGGCCTGCCAGATTCCAGATGGTTGGGTGTGTGAGTAAACAAACACTCTTCCTGTCTAAGCCATGCTGAGCTGGGTTTTGGTTACCTGCAGCTGAAGGGATTCTAACAGGCACCAGGGGACCTCATGAATGGAGAGAGAGGCATGGCAGGAAAGGGACAGGGAGGAAAAAGATGGTTTTCCCGCTAAATCTTCTCTCCCTCAGCTGCCCATCCTTGTGGGCAAGGATGCTCACTGGGGTGGTGACTTAGCATCTGTAAAATCTTCCTGTTTCAGCAAAGGTGCCCTCTGGAGATAGAGTCCAGTGCATCCTGAAAGCACAGAGCTACAGAGACTTTCTTTAAGGTTGGAGTGAAAAGCCCAGTGCCTGGCTAAGTTCTGATTTCAGAAGAGTTCAGAAGGCTGTGGGTCCAGAGCTGTGGTCCTGTCTGGGAGAGTCCCGGCACAGGCCCAGGGCTTGAGGACAGAAAACCTTTGAGCACGAAACTACCAGGTGGCATTCAGATGTGGGAGGCACACGATCATCTAGTCAGCTGCCTGGCACCGGGTCTGGCTTCCAACAGGACCCCCAATATCTCCCTGTCGTGTGGGGGCCCTGGCCACTGCCAGGACTGCACGGAGCATGTGCCATCCTTTACCTGTGGCAGCCCCTGTACCATAAGACTCAAAGGCATTGACAGGTGCTATAAGACAGCCTGCTTATCTCCCTGCCCTTAAAGAGAACAGGTTTTCTGTTAAGGAGCTGGCACTGACAGCCTCATGCACCATGGCTTTTTAGGGGATTGAGAGCCCAACAGTCAACACTGGTTTATTTCCAGACAAGGGACCAGTTGGTAAAGAATTCATTTCTATCCTTTTGCCTTTCCCCAGACACAAGGTACTCATCACTGCTGAAACAAAGAGGACAATCCAGATGGAACTGCCTAAAACATCACGCCACCCCCTGGATGTGAAGCTGGCTTACTGAACCCCCACCAACCACCTCGCCCCCTCCTTCCTCCACTGTACTCTCTTCTCAGGCTTCTATGCAGCCAGAAACCTGCAGGCATGGTGTTCAGCTTGGGTTAGCAAGAGGCCAGCACAAGTCCTCGGGGATGGTTTTCCTCCCAAATGAAAAGACAAACTTTCAGGAAGAGAAGGTATTTGGATGTGATGCCTGGAGCTGCAGTACCCATCATATGACCATGAGACTGAAACCACATGATAGTAATGGTGGATGGGGGTGCCTGCGTGGCTCAGTCAGTTAAGTATTGATCTCACAGTTTGTGACTTCGAGCCCCGCATTGGGCTCTCTGCTGTTAGTGCAGAGCAGAGAAAGCCCACTTTGGATCCTCTGTCTCCCTCTCTCTCTGCCTCTTCCCCCCACTTTCTCTCTCTCTCAAAAATAAATAAACATTAAAAAAATAATGGTGGAGCAGGGAAAGGCTGGGAGCCTGAATCCCTGAGAACATTTAGAGCTGCTGTGCCAGTCCTGGACCACCCACCTCAGGAAGGACCCCCTGTTAGAGAAGCAGCAGCAGCCCTTTCTCCTCTGAGCCCCTTACAGCCCAATGCTATCCAGGACACATCTTCCTTTGGGGGCTTATAGTATGGCTTTCTATGGTGCTTCCATTTTCCTTGGCATTATAAGGGCCGAGAAGAGAGGCTGAGTCTGTTCCTTAGATGGGCTCCTGACCTCCTCTCAGCTTCTCCCCAACACCCCCAACCATCAGGTAACAACACATGAAATTCTAGGACCTGGTATTTGCAAAAAGGCCCCCCCTGCTGTAGGTCAGGAAAGGACAGCAGCACCGAGGCGCCCTGGGGTTGGCTTCCCCTGGTGATGGCTCCCTCGACAGGTTTTCTCTGTTCCTCCCACCTTTAGCAGGTCCTTTTGGGGAGACACAACACTAATGGTGGCCAGGAAGGGACGCATTCAAGACATTTAGGTTTATCTTTGAAGCAACACTGAAGGATCAGGAGACAGGACTGCCTTAGCGATAGGCAATGTTGTTTCCTAGATAGGACTCCTGATGCCGTACAGCACAGGAGCAGCACCGCCTAGGCCTTTCCATGACCAATGGCACATTCCTTAAGCACAAGCTTGCTCTGCCACATCAGCACCACTCCTTCAGCAGCCTCGCACTTTCGCTCAGGCCTATTCTGTCCCCCTGGTACCAGCTTCCGGACATCACACACAGCCTCCAAGACTACTTCTAACCCACCTCTCTCTTCTGTCTCTGTCTGTTCTTCCAAACTGGAATAATCGCTCTTTTCCTGAATGGAGCTTGTGCCTGCCTTGTGTACATCCTGCCTTGTACTGTGGTGTGGGGGAGTTGCCTGTCTCCTCTATAAGGTAGTGAGAGCCCTAAAGCAGGGATACCATCATCTTTGGGGCTCCCAAACCTGGAAGTAACAGGTGCTTAACATACATTTACTGAACTAACCCTTGGCCCCCAAACAGATCCTGTGGAACCACTGAGCTTCAGGCTGATGGGAGGTATAGGGAGCAGAGCCACCTCTACCAGCACCTGTAAGCCTTACAAGGGGCGCACAGGGATGTGTTGCTGCAAAACTTAAAGCCTCAGAGCCCACAGAGCATTTGTGTTCTCTCCAGATGTATGAGGGTTTGACATGCCACACACAAGTTACCCAGCTTGGGCACAAGCTTCTGCTTGTGCAAAAGGTCACACTGCACAGGGGACCCTGGGTGGCTCAGTCAGTTGAGTGTCCGACTTCGGCTCGGGTCATGGTCTCACAGTTTGTGGGTTCGGGCCCCACATCAGACTCTGTGCTGACAGCGTGAAGCCTGCTTCAGATCCTCTGTCTCCTTTTCTCTCTGCGCCTCTCTGTCTCTCTCTCTCAAAAATAAACAACAAAAAAAAGAAGGTGGCACTGTGGCACTTGACCTGCAGTGGGTCAAGGGGGCTGGATGGGGCCACAAGACATCAGTGGAGGTAGGACCCCCCCGCCCCACCCCCCCACCCCTGCTCAGAGGAGTAACCTAGTGGGTAGAGCTGCAGAAGCCTGTGTCACAGCAACACAGAACCAAGGATTGGGACCCAAACACCCCTTTGGGAAAACCAAGTCATCAGAGGTGAAACCACAGTCACTTTTGCAACCATTCCCCTGAGAGAAGCTGAACCACAGCCCCACCTCATGCGTCCTTTTATTGAAAGGCACCTGCATTTTCACCTTGAAATGTTCAAGCAACCAGGGATGCCCCCTGTTCAGCAACCAGGGATGCCAGCCCTGAGACTTTTATCTTCCCTAACTGCAGAGAGTCTCTGGGGAGCCTGGATGGAGTGGCCTCGATCCTGGCTGTGATCCCAAGTCCTGAGAAAGGGCCCCCACATCGCCCAAGGGCTGTGGTAAGCTCTGAGGAGAGCTAAAACCCACAAAGGCCAAAAGGCTGACAGACAACAGAAAAGGCAAAGATGCCTCTCAGTCCTTCATGGCTAAATACTGTTTTCCATGACCCAAATGAGATGTCTGTCAATGATACGGAAAAATGATGTGATTTTCCCATTACAGCTGGCCACAACCCTGCTTTCCTTTTCCTTCCAGGACTCACATCACTGCCTGGCTAGCCACCATGCATTTCTGGAGACCACACCCAAAGGCAGGGACCCTGAAACTGTCAGTCCTGCCTGTCCTTTAGTCTCTTAGGGATTCTCTGTTTAAAGCAGAAGCAGGATTGACAAGAGGAGGATGAGTTTCCCCCTCTCACTCAGCTAGCCACTAGTTAACATGAGAAAACAGCATCCATTCTAATCAGAATCCTGCCATTTCCGCAGCAAAGACACATATCACAGAGATGGAAGACAGGCTCCACATGAGCATCTGACTGGTGGTGGCCTGAAACTGTGCAGTGCACAGCCTGTGGGGCTGGCCTGGTGGGCCTGTCTGCAGCACTGAAACAACTACTTAGGGAAACAGCTGCAGCAATTTGAAAGAGAATATCAACGTTTTGATTCAAAAGCTTACTCTAGAGCAGAGGTTGGCAAAGTTTTTCCACAAAGCTCTACTTAGTAAATATTTTAGGCTCTGCAAGCCACATGGTTTCTGTGGCTGCTACTCAGTTTTGCCCCTATAGTGCAAAGCAATAGCCACTGATAATATGTCAATGAATGAATATGGCTGTGTTCCAATAAAACTTTATTTATAAAAATAGGCAGTGGGGCCATAGTTTGCAGGCCCCTGCTCTAGGGACCTAAAGAGTTTACATCTAAGATGAATTATAAATGTACATAGATGTGAAAGGGAAAAACATTAAAGGCTATTTAAATGTGGTAGGAATTATTAATTTGCTTTGTATTTGAAATTTAAAGTTGTCTTTGACATTGTTATTTCCAATGACATGTGCATTTGCAACATTTGCATGTGCATACTCATTTATCCATATACACACAAAATCCATTGTTACTGAATGTGCATGGGTGTGCTCCCCACAGACAACCCCACATTCTGCCTCCCCATGCCCTCCTGTGCCCACCCCTGCCCTGTACATTGTGTCTCAGGAAGCAGCAGGCATACCTTGTTCTCTTTGCTGATCTCTCTGCTCCATGGACACCAGGGCAGAGAAATGCGCTTGATCATAGGCAAGAACCAGAGGTGAGCAATGGCACCTGTTGGGAGGTACCTCCAAAGGCAGGTAAATCCCTCCAAATGGGATTGGAGCAAATGCTGTGGACAGAAATGGTGAGAGCATGTGGAGCCTGAAGAGGACCTAAGTGGCATCCCTTACCACCTTGCATGAGGTGGTGGGGCAGAAGGGAAGGTCATCAGCCTTAGATCATCAGCCACTGTTGGGCTGATGTTCTCAAGGCAGTAAGCTAGGTGTTGCCCATCTGGTGATGGATGAGAGAGCTGAGGCTCACAGGTACTAGGTGGATGAGACCTGGAGCCCCATGCATGCTCAGGGAACCCCTCACTCCCTCCTGCCTCCATGGCAGAGTCCTTCTTGCTCATCCTTGTGCCTTGTCAGGCTGCACACTGGGGACAAAAGGGACAGGGCTGAGGGCTTTTCACTGTGATTTTCCCAGGGATGGCCTGCTGCCCTGAGACCTACACAGATGACCAAGAGCTCACAACAGTCAGCAGTGACATGCACTGAACACTGCCTGGAAATCCATGTTTTTCTGGATGAGCTTCTTCCTCTCCTTATGTTCATTAAAGCATTTATATACAGAATGATATCTGTGCTTCTCGAGAGCTTTCTTGTTCTATATTTTGAGAAGCTCTTCTGTTGAGTCCAAAGGAACCAACCAGAAAACTCCAGCACCAAGTTGTGAGTCAGATGGGAAATGGGAGATGAGGATTGGCTTCTTTAGCAATTGGGACACAATCATGTTCATTTCCTTACTCATCAAAGGGAGGGATGAGAGCCTAAACCCTCACTGAAACAGAACAACTTCTGGAAATATCTGCCCTGCTACAGCATCTACTTCTTAATAAGAACCTTGTCTCTCTTGGCCTTGGAGTCAGTGACTCACTCACTGTATTTCTGTGAATTGAATGCAGGCAAAAATAGCTTCTGTGATGCTTTTGAGGAACTCTCAGGTTTCCTTCCACCAGCCCTGCTTTATCCACATTAGATTTAGTTGTGATTCTGCCCACGGGTTGAGAGGTGGGGTAGGCCCACTTGGAGAGGGCTGCTCCATTGAGCACAGGTAGCATTGAAGGAAACATGGACCCAGCCTTGTGGGATCTGATGGGTACACGTCTATGTGTCCAGAGACCCTAGTGAGAGTCCTGGCTTTGTACCCAGAGAGAACAAACACCATGTTGCTGCCTGCACA
This sequence comes from Panthera tigris, assembly GCF_018350195.1. Lineage (NCBI taxonomy): Eukaryota > Metazoa > Chordata > Mammalia > Carnivora > Felidae > Panthera > Panthera tigris. The sequence continues at coordinate 21,872,390 of NC_056665.1, forward strand.
GGGAAGGAGGTGGCACTGTTCAGGACCAATGTCCTTCCACTGTGACAACCATGGCCCCATTAGACTTCCTTTGGCAGTTGTGACTCAGCAAGAAGAGCCTTGTCCTAATTTGTAGGACACTCTGGAAGACCCATGACTTTTGTTAAGGCTCAGGTTTAAATTTAAGTTAGGCTGGGGGATAGTCACTGTCTGGCATTTACCTGGTAAGGAGACCTTTTTGAGAAGTGACCAAAGGGAAACATGGCACCAAAAGGGACTGGCTTGTGCTAGCGATGGAAGCAAAGGGAAAGTGAAAAGTCTGGGAGGGGCTGGACCTGGGAAGTTGTGCTGAGTGGCAGGGGCAGTTGCACAGGGGGTGACCTTCCTGGCCCACCTTCCCTGACCTCTCCTCTTTCCCTACTCTTTTGAGAGTGTGGCTGCCCTGTGAACTTTGGAAGTGGCCTTGCCACTTGCTTGGGCAGAAAGGCTGGAGGGAGGACCAGCCACAGGCACCTACTGCCCTGGGTTGACCTGGTTTCTTCAAGGCTTTAGCCCTCAGGGCTTCATTCCAGCTGACACTCAGCCAGATTTCTCATGGCCACCTGCCATCGACACAAAGCATAGATGGCTGGGTGGATGGCCAGGAGTAAACCCTCCTGCCACTGGGAAAGAAAAAGAAACACATGAAATTGAAGAGAAATACTATAATCTTCATCTTCACAGAATAATGCTCTGTGGCCTTCTGGGAGCCTCAACTTGTACATTAGGCTGTCTCTTCCTTAATAGGGATGTTATGTTTTCTGGGTCATGAGTCCTACATGGCCGTTTTATTACGTATGAACTTACCTTCTCCACCTGAGTCCCTCAACATCGTATCTGCTACGACAACTATTGGTCTTCTTAATATGTGGGCGAGGACAAACACATGGAACTCCTCTAGACTCTCATACACGGGGTCCTCAGAGTTGTCCACACTAGGAGACAAAGCAAAGCAAGCCTGAGTTAGGGTTTGGGATGTCGGGGATGTTGAAGGCAGTATCTTCCATCCAGATCTTACCTCTATGGACCCTGCCTGTTGAGGCCCTCTGAAGCCACCTCCCTGCCATGCCATCCACTGGTGGCAAAGACATAAGCCCCAGCACCTCATCCCACCCTGCATTGAGTGGTCTCAGGGGATGATAGGAAAGAAGCTGCCTGTGATGGCTGCTTGCCACCTTTAAGACAAGGTGGCAGAGGCAGCCCACCCAGAGCACAAGGCAACATGGGGGCTAGTTATCTGGGGCACTGAACAAGGATGCGGTGGGGGCTGGAGGGGTGGAGACTTCCATTTTGGTCCATTACTATATCCAGCAGCTTGAGTTGAACCTTACCCATTAGGGGCACAGGTGTGCCTGCACACATCAGGTGGGCTGGGAGGGAGGCATTGATACAAAGATCTGAGTGCCTTTCTAGGAAATAGTTCCCCTGACAGAAAAGGGAGTGAGAAGGTTGCCTGTGTTTCAATTCTCAGAGCAACAGGGGAGTGACCCTGAATGCCCAACCCAGGCTACTTGGACCCACTGGAGCCCACATGACTGACTCATGTCTGAGGCTCAGAGAAAGAGCTGCCTCCAAGAAATTCTTTCACTTAGAACTCAGATATTGGGGCAGAAGACTGTAGCCTTGATGTCCTTCAACAACCAGGCCACCCCAAGCAAGGAAAGAGCCCAATGAGATGAGAAAGTCAGAGCTCACAGCTTGATGGGGCCTCTGTAGGATCTGTAGTGCTAGCCCAGGTGGCAGCATTGAGACAAGTCTCTCAGGTGGCACTTGGACTTCTTCCTGAGCACTTGGGGCATGCCCAGAATTAACTGAGGGAGGTCTGTGAGGACTGGAGCAAGTGGGACCAGAGCTAGCAAGTGAGGCTCTGTTGGAGAATCCAGGGTTGGGTAGCCTGAGGAAAGAGCTCTACATTCACAGCCCACAGCTTACTGCTTGAATTACTTAAATTTTTTTTTTAATATAAATTATTTATTTATTTATTTATTTATTTATTTTTTAATATAAATTTTTGAGAGAGAGAGAGAGAGAGAGAGAGAGAGCATGAGTGGGGGAGGGGCAGAGAAGGAGACAGAATCTGAAGCAGACTCCAGGCTATGAGCTGTTAGCATAGAAACTGACATGGGGCTCAGACCCACAAGCTGTGAGATCATGACCTGAGCTGAAGTCAGACTCTTAACCAACTGAGCCACCCAGGCGCCCCTGCTTGAGTTACTTCTAGAACAAAAACTATTCAGGAATGCATCAATCACCTGGGAAGTTTCGTGGTTATTATTGTACATATTTTTTTTAAGTTTGTTTTTGATGATTCAAAATACCTTACTTTTATAGTTAAAAATATTTGGCAGGAACCAAAAGATGAAAAAAAGTTGCACATATAGTATAAATTACTTGTTGTCGTTGTTTGGAATCATTTGAAAGTAAATTGCCCATCTGAAATCCTAACACCTTGGAAAAGTTTAGGCACACATTCTATGAACAGAACATTCTCCTACAGCACAGTCATCAAAATCAAGGGTATGTCCAATTACTAATACACTGATAGATCTAACCACCCTGACAGATCCCAATCTGCAAACTGCCCCCAAAATGCCTTTTAAATGAAGACTCCAGCATGCTGCTTTTAGTTGTGGTGTCTTTTTAGACTCCTTTGGTCTGGAACATGTCTCAGGGTTTCCTTGACTTTCACGACTTTGACACTTTTGAAGACTATGGGCCTGGTATTTTGTGGATTGTCCTTAGTCTGGGTTCATCTTTTCCCTGATGTGATCAGATTGTATTGAATTATGTTGTGTCCTCACAGCATCCTATCAGGTGGTCTGGGCCTTTGGGCTGTCCCATTATTGGTAATGTTGACTTGGGCCACTGCCTTCAGGCCATCTGCCAGGCTTCCCCCTACAGAGCTATTCATTTCTCCTCTGTAATTAATAAGAATTTTGTGGGGAGGAATTTCAAATCTGTGCACATAGCCTACTCCTCACCAAATTTTTATGCATTTATTGATATCACTATGTATTTCTGGTTTCTATTTTATCCAATGAATTATAATCTATTAGTGATTATTTTGATGTTCAGATGTGTCCTGATTGTGTTAGTGTGGCTCATTCAAGCTGTGTCCTTGTGACTCAGCCCCATCATTGTTCAGAGTGCTTCCCTGACTTCTGACATAAGAATATGGTCCAGTTTCAGTTTCATCTTGTACCTTCTCTGTCTCAGCCCTGGATTCAGCCATTTCTCCAAGGAGGTTTTTTTTTTAATAGTGGATAATGGTGTGTAGAAGTCAAAATATGATCATCACTATTGGGATGTCACTGCTTCTAGACTCAGTGAATGGATATGTGTGTTCTATGTGCACTCATACATGTACACAGATACTTTCATCTGTCATCTCTAAGCTAACTTTGAGTCCATGGATACCTCCAATTCCAATATAACACCCCAAAGTTATTTCTATTCATAACTCCCTTCTCCAACAGTGAGGAACTTGGTTTCTATTAGTCTTAAACTCTTTTCCTTACTCGATCAATCTCTCCATATGTAAGAAACTCCACACCTCTGGTGCCACCCCACCCCCAAGTTATCCTCTTCACCCTGCTGGCTCTGACACTCTGACTTTGATCCTCTGGTTCCTGCTGATGCCCTGCCTGCCCACTGCAGATACTCACCTTGCTTTGCCACACTGTATAGCTTTAGGGATGAATTTTTCAGGAAGGGAAGAGAAATGGAAAATGAGTGTTTTAAATACACATATACATGGTAAGTCTAAACACAATGCTCATGGGTGTGCATTTAAAAATATCCCAGGTGATTATCCTGCCCAGCCATAGCTCAGAGGGAGGCTTCCGGGTGTGTGAGGTTCAAATGCTTCCATCAGCTGCTTGCTTGTCCCTGTCACACAGTAAGTGAGCAGGCAAGTGGACATTTGAACAAGATAGTAATTAGTAATGGACAGGAGGGAACAAAGAATTATAGCCTGCATACTCAGAAAAATATCCCAGTAAGAAATGTGGAGTGTCATTTCTTCCCTAATCCAGTGGATGGAGAGGTAAGCACTGGAAGGAGATGAGGCATCAGAGAGTCAGATATTAATGCTGAGAAGAAGAAATAGCAAGGTGATGGGTAGCTCTCTCAGCCCTGGGTTGTCAGTTGCACCTTCACTCCATGATCACTCTGGTGTCTGAATAGCTATGCAGAAGGGGCCTCACTGCAGCAACAGCACAAGGGCTGACCTAATATGAGGCACAATTGTACTGCTACACCATTCTGTTCGTGCAAAATTTAAAGTAGAGCCATTGTATTTCAAACTGAAAAACCAGCCAATATCTGCTGAGCACTTAGTATATGCTGGCATGATAAAAGGCACAGCAGAGGCCTTCAAGTGACATCTGTCCCTCTATCTGTCTGTTGAGCCATCCACACACATATCCATCCATCTGTCCATCCACCCACCTGTCCATATATGCCCATCCATCTACCCACCATCCATTCTTCCATCCATCTATCCATCCATCCATCCACCCATCCATTCACTTGCCTATCCATCCATCCACCCACCCATCTATCTGTCTGTCCATCCCTGGTTCTGTGCTAGGGCTGGAGCACAGAGTTGAGTCATTTTGGGAGAGGGTGATGGAGGAGAGCCTGGAGCACAGCGACCTTTCTTCACACCAGTTGAGTCAAAGATCAACTGTGAACCTTCAGTGACCCAGAAGGCAGCAGAGAAGTTCCCAGCTGCATCCTGGAGGCAGCCTGAGAATCATAACATCCTTCTCTCCTTGCTTCCAGCTGCTTGCTTAAATGGTTTAGGGAGTGAGTTTGAACTGGGAGTGGGTGATAGTTCTTGCACTTACGCCTCAAGACCACTGCCATGCTCCAGTGCTTCTGGAGCCCCAGTGTCATTGTTCTGTTGAACGTAGGCTGAGAAAATCAGCTCAGCAACTCCTTAGGCTGTTCCATGGTGCAAATAGGATTTCTGGGACAGGACTTTGGAACTGTGACCTGCCTGTGTGAATTACTGGCATTGAGCCCACTGGCAAAAATCAGCTCTAGTGAAACCAATACTGAATATTCTCTTACACTTTTTACCTAGGGGCTTAACATCATATTTCTGTGAGCTCACTGAACAAATGCTAAACCTGGGATTGTAAACAGAATCTGGCCTTTGGGAAAAGAAATGTAAAAATCCCTAAAGCACTTAATTGGTGTTTGCTGGTAAGAAGGCTAACATGCAAATATAACTAATTCATTCTCAAAGAGACTGCATGCCCCAAGAACTTCCTAACGTGCTCTGTGATATAACACATGCACACTCATCTCGTCTTCTTCAGTGTATACCTGGGAAGAGAGAAGTCCTGAGAATAGGGCCACATCATCCACCCAGTGAAAACCCCTTGGGGATGACAACCAGGGAAGACACTGGGCTGGGAGTCTTCTTCAGGTAGGACCACAAAGCAAAGGTAGTGGAGTGAGGTCCAGATGGTATCTCAGGCCACAGAGGGTGGTGGCAGGAGTGAAAAGTACAGTGCAGATTTGGAGGTGCCCTGGCTTACATGGTAGTCACAAGCCTTGGAGACCACTCAGCAAGAGCCTGTGTCATGGACAAGGAAGCCAATCTGGGAGGCTGGCAGGGTCTTGCCCAAGGGCAGTCATCAGATTACACGGAGGGGCAGCTTGGGCACAGGCCTCCTAGGACCGACACCCCCTCCCCTGTGTGCCTCTCCCTCAGATAGGGTGACCACATCTCCCATTTTGCTCAGGAAAGTCCTGGTTTATGAATCTTGGGTGGATAGTACCCACCTCCCTCTCCAAAATGCACTAGCTTGGATGAGAAGTTGTATAGTCACCCCATTGATGGTGATGTAGTTATTGGTTTTTGGTGTGCCCTTCCATTTAAAGACATAAGATCAAAATATTTAGATTTTTACACATATACACACTTCCCTCTACCTCTAGGTATAAGATGGGGCATTACGCTTGCTCTTCTGACCCCTGCTTTTTCCTTAACAGTGCATCTCAGAGATGCCTTCAGTCCAGTATGTGGGGTCCTCCCCTTCTCCCAGCTGCGCAGCACTCCTCATGCATGTGCATCACCAGCAGCATTTCTGAGTGGTTGGACTCAAGCCTCTCTCCCAGGCAGGGCTTGGAGCCATGACAACACCTTTGATAAACTGGCATGTAGATGCAGGGGGCTAGAGATTAGGAGCCAGGGCTGAAGCCCTGATGTGAACAGCTGAAGCCAGTCTGTGCCTGCTGTGAGCCTTTGCACCTGGCCAGGGGCTGTGTCTGACTAGAGGGCAGCTTCTCAAGAGATTTCCTAAGGCACAGTGTAGGCAGCAGGGGTTCTGCTAAGAGCTATGGCCTGGGAAGCTAAGACTGAAGAATGGCAGACACTCCCAGCACTTTGAAGGGGCCAAGTGGGTTTCAGGCTCTGACAAGAGCTTCTCAACAGCAGCCAGGTGGCTTGGGGTTGAGGACTCATCTTACTGCTTGGAATTGATAACCTGGGGTCAGTCATGTGATGAATATTTACTGAGTATCTGTGAGGGGTGTAGCACTGTCATGTGTGTCTAGGGGTGGAAAAACTCAATTTACAGATGATCGAGGGGTGCCTGGGTGGCTCAGTTGGTTAAGCATCTGACTCTTGGGTCATGATCTCACAGTACATGAGTTTGAGCCCCTTGTTGGACTCTGTGCTGACAGTATGGAGTCTGCTGGGATTCTCTCTCCTCCTCTCTCTGTTCCTCCCCCACTTGTGTTCTCTCTCTCTCTCTCTCAAAATAAATAAATAAGCTTAAAAAACCCAGACAATCAAGTAAGAAACTGCCAGATATTAATAAACACAATGACAAAAGGTGGTTTCTATAGGTAGGAAGCTCCTGATAGATGAAAAGTTGACTTTAGTCTTATTTTTAATTAGGAAAGTCTTTAAAAATTTGACCTGGATTCTACATCTGCAAATGTGAGAACTCCTTAGGTGAACAAATGCTTTTTCTGCTTGGTTTGCTGGTGGAAGTCATAGAACTTTAAGGAATAGTCACAAGAAAGCTTCTTTTCTGATGAGAAGCCAACCCCTGGCTGTGGAGTGCCAGACTGGGGTGTGGGCCCCTTGCAGCAGGGAAACACCCCTTATTTTTCCTTAAAAGACTTAAATTCCTACCTCTGAGACTGTGCATCATGAAATTTAGGATTCTAGGTATTTCTGGAAAAGGCCAATAAAAAAGAAATGCAGTAAACACACTACAAAGTTACATAAACATAACAATGAGATTGCAGAAACAACTTCAGAGGGAAAGCAGACTGAGAAACACACTAAAGAAGTGGGGAACCAGGACACAAGATGCCCTGTGGGGGCTGCCCAGGGGTCCTCAGGCTCCCTTTTCTGTGTCTCTTTTTCTGTTTTAAGAGCTTGTCAGCTTCCACTTAACCTGTGTCATCAAATGGAGAACAAGTAAGCTTTTCTTTTATAAAAGGTTAAAGAACAAGTTATTTTTATTACAAATGTCAAGATAAGTTGTTAATTCCTGCTCTCTATACCTGTTTTGCATTTGTTAAGAGTGTGGGTTTATGTTTTTGGTCAGTTCTAAGTTTGGATTCTGGCTCTCTCTTGTGGGCTGTGGGACTTTGGGAACTGACCTAATTTTTCTGAATCTCAGCTTCTGGATCTGTCATTTGCCATATTAATGACAGCTTCACAGCCCTGCTTGACACATAACATAATGTAACACATAAGTGTGTTCAGTAGATGACACGGCTCTAATTCTCGCCTGCCAATGTTGTCCTTCCCTGATTCCTAGGACATCCAGATCCTTTGAGGTCAGAGCACCCTACTCTGGTTTCCTAGTAGGCCAAAGCGGTGACTACTTGGACCTTCAGGGCTGGCCTTTGCTCCCTGCCTTCTAACAGGTCAGGTTTGGGTACTAGTATTACAGGACCTGGGCAGGAATATCTCCCCTGGGTGTGTGTGGGGGCACAAGTGGTCAGCTCTATGTCTGCTGCTCCTGGATCCAACTCTGTATGTACATACACAGCACAGCAATGGATGACCGGCACTAAGCTGGGGTTGGAAGAGAATTAAAAAGAACCACTGGGTTTAGCTGTACCTCAAGATATTGCAGTCTGAATGAGGAGACAATATAAAACATATATGAGCCCTGGATGAGGCAGGGGCTCAAGACAGAATGACGTGCACAATAGTGCAACATTTCTCTGGGTAGAGCACAAACAAGTAGTACTTTAAAGAGACAGTGCAGAGGTGCTATATCCCCCAGTCCTCTGAGATGTGGGGTCACAGACACAATCCATGTTACTAGAGTTTAAAATACAATAAAATGCATATATCCTTTGACAAAGTAAACTTTGAGAGGCTTATAAACACATTCTTCCTTTTCTTATCCCATAGACCACTTCTCACACAAAAATAGCTGAATCCCTTTCACGATCATTCCATTCTTTTTTTTTTTTAAGTTTGTTTATTTATGTTGAGAAAGAGAGGGAGGCAGAGAGAAAGAATCCCAAGCAGGCTCCATGCTATCAGTGCAGAGGCCAGTGCAGGGCTCAATCTCACAAACTGTGAGATCATGACCTGAGCTAAGATCAAAAGTTGAATGCTTAACTGACTGAGCCACCCAGGTGCCCCATGGTCATTCCATTATTGACATGCAAGTAAACAGGATGAAAATAGAAGCACCTAGAAATCTATGTCTTTAGGGTTATGACTTCCCAAAATTTGAATCAGAATGGCATTGTGGAGCTTCTGAGTTGCTGGTGAGATTGCAACAAAACACATAAAGCTTTAGGGGAGAACTTGGCATATAAGTTACCCTGCGGGGGTCAAAGATGTTCCAGAACAAGAACACCGAATGGAAACATCAGTTCAAGAGAGTGCCCTTCCTAATGGTCTCCAAGTGAGGAAGACCGAGCATATCAAAGGGATTTCCTGCATGGAAAGCCCTGTCATTCATTCAGATTAGTTTTGATACAATGAGAATGTGTAAAAGTCTTGGCACAGGCCACTTACCCCCAACAGTAAGTGCTGGAGCACAGCTGAATCTTCCCCAAATCATATAACTTGTCACAATGGATGTGGCAGAATTAGGATTAAGAAAATGCTCAACTGCTAACTTGATAGGAATGTCTTCTGATGTGTGTACATATTGGAGGGGGCATGTGGGTAAGGAGCAGTGCGGGCACAGGTTGCCAAGGCCCCTCTCAGCCTACCACATCCACCCCACATGCTCTGTTGATCTAGAACTCTTTCTGTTTCATCTCCTTTGCCACATCCAAACTCCAGTCTGTACCTCATGTCTGATTCTTGCTGCCTGTGCAGATGAAGTAAGAATACTCCACCCCTTCTCTCCTCCTGAACACAATCCTCCCACCTGGAGAGAATGCACAGAGGAGTTACCGGAAGTTTGTGGAAAGTATATAGTAGCAAGTGGATTGGGGAAGAACACTAAATTTACTTTTTTTTTTTTACCCTCTAGTGTTCCCAGATGTGAATGCAACACAGCTGAAACCCATGAGTGGACACTGGTGAGGGGGAAGAAGGTGTCCTCTAGTTTGGGAGTGAGAGTAGGAACTACTAAAGCTCAAGTAGAGCATAGAAACACCCATTTTTCTTCTCCTCTTTCTCTCATGCTCCAACTCTCAGAAGTTTCCTGCAGGCAGTAGCTGAGGCCACAAAAGATGACTCTGAGAGCCAAAAATCTAAGAGAGAGGAAACTTCCTCAATGATCAGTGAATCTGTGATGCCAAGAGGTTGGGCAGGGGGATCCCTTTTTTTTAATTTAAATTTTTTTAATTTTTAAAATAATTTTAAAAAAATGTTTATTTTTGAGAGAGAGAGAGAGAGAGTATGGGCAGGGGAGGGACAGAGGGAGAGAGGGGTGGGGGGACAGAGGATCGGAAGTGGGCTGGCATCAGAAGAGCTTGATGTGGGGCTTGAACTGAAGAACCATGAAATCATGACCCAAGCTGAAGTTGGATGCTTAACTGACTAAGCCACCCAGGTGTCCTCCCTCCCTCATTTTGTGTAGCATTTCCCCCCTCTCTGTCCTCTGGCCATCTGACCCAGGATACAGGTGCAGTCTCAGAATTATATGGCAGAGTGCTGTAACTAAGGCCCTAGAATTCTGGCTGGAGGACAGAAAAGGGAGTCCCAGGCAACCAAAAAGTACCTGGAAAATTATGGAAAGGGAAAACTTGAGAAAACAACCTTGTGAGGTTATCTATTAACTCCTGGACTCCCCCCCCACCCCAACCCCAAGTTGAGCATGTATAGGTTAGGTCCTAATCAGAATTCCAAAGGCTCTGAGGACTGACTGAATAGATCATACCCAGGTCACAGACTGAGTTATGCAGCCGAATAGGACAACGAAGGCTTTGAAAACTTAACTGACATGGTAACCATACCCCAGGGAAGGCAGGTTGAACCCTATGGTATGAACCAATATGGTATGATATCAGGAAAACCAAATGGAAAGTTTAGAGCCCCCAAATACAATAAGTAGAATAAAGAAATTCACAGAATGGAGTCAATACCAGATGGAGATGAAGGAAAAAGAGTCCGTAAATTTGAAGGCAGATCAATAGAAATGATTCAGTCTGAAGATGAGAAGATTGAAAAACTGAGACCCTCAGTGACCTGTCAGACAATGCCAAATGTCTAACATTTATATTACCAGAGTCCCAGAAGAAGAGAAAGAGTACAGTACTCCACCCACTAAATTAAAGAAATAGTAATGGAAAGCTTACTAAGTTGGGCAAAAATACAAATCTATAGATTCAAAAAGCCCAGAGAACTAAAGAGGACAAACCTCTAGAAATCCAGACACATCAAAATAAAATGTTATAATCTAAAGATGGAGAAAAACTTGTTGAAAGCAGCCAGAAAAAGGTGATACATTCAACAGAGAAACAATTATTTGAATGACTGCAAATTTCTCACCATGAACCATGGAAGAGAGATGGAGGGGGAGTAAAATTTCTGAAGTGATGTAAGAAAAGAATGTTAAACTAGAATTCTGTACTCAATAAAAATATCCTCCAGGTATGAAGGTAAAATAAAGACATTCTCAAATGAAGGAAAAGTTAGAGAATTCATAAGCAGCAAATCTTTCTAAAAGAATTTAGGGAACATTTTCAGATAGAAAGAAAATGATACCAGAAGAAAAGCTGGAATGTCAAAAATGAAGCAAGGGCAACAGAAATGCTCATGATCTGCACAATATACTAGACAATTCCTTTATTCTTGAGTTCTTTAATATATATTTGAAGATTCACATAAAATTATAATATTGGCTTATGGGCTATTCAAGGTATGTAGTAGATGTAACATATAATAAAATTATAACATAAAGGGAGAGGATGAGGGGCCTATATGGTAGTAAGGGTTCTGAATGTCACTTGAAGTAATTTTCACTGGACGTAAAATATCAATTCCAAAAAAGATTGCTTAAGGAATGTGTATTGCAATTTAAAACCATTTACGAAACATATAAAGAAACATAGTCAAAATCACAATAGTTAAATCAAGACTTTAAAAACACTGAAAAAAAGACCAGGAAGAACAGAGGAACAACAACAACAAACACATGGTGTACAGGGTAAATATGATAAAATGGAAGCTGTAAATTAAAGAAGAAAAACTCCCACATGATCATATTAACTTATGTAGAAAATTCTTTTGATAAAATTCAACATTAATTAATTATAGAAACTTGCAACAAAAGGAGTAGAAGTAAATTTCCTCAGCCTGATAAAAGATACCTACAAAACCTTTATCATCATATTAATAAAGATTTCTGACTAACATTGGTAACCAGGAAAGGATGTCCTCTCTTACCATGCATATTCAGCATGGTACTAGAAGTTCTAAGTAGTGCAATAAGTCAAGAAAAATAAAGGCATAAGGGCTAGAAAGGAAGAAAGAAAACTATCCCTGCTCACAGATGATATGAATTTCTGTGGAGAAAATCTGAAGGAATCTACAAAAAAAGTCTCATAGATGTAATAAATGAGTGTAGTAATGTCACAGAATACAAAGCCAACACAAAAATCAACCACAATTCTATAACTAGCAATGTGCTATTGCAAACCTAAATTAAAACACACACACACACACACACACACACACACACACTATCATTTATAGTAACTCCAAATGAACTGCTCAGGTATAAACTGAATAAAACATGTATAGGACCTACATGCTAAAAACTATAAAACACTGATTGAACAAAGCAAGAAAGATCTAGGGGTGCCTGGGTATCTCAGTCGGTTAAGGCGTCTGACTCTTGACCTTGGGTCAGGTCATTATCTCACGGTTTGTGAGTTAGAGCCCTGTTTGTGAGCGAGCTCTGCGCTGTCAGCATGGAGCCTGCTTGGGATTCTCTCTCTTTCTCTCTATGCTCCAGCTCTGCATGTGTACATGCTCTCTTTCTCTCTCAAAATGAATGCACATTTTTTAAAAAATATCTAAATAAATGGAGAGACATACTGTATCCCTCGAACACATGAAAAAAGATGTGTTAGAAGACTCAACATTGTAAAGATTTCAATCTTCCCAAATTCAGGTATAGATTTAATGCAATACTAATAAAAATGTCATTGGGATATTTTTCAGATACAGATAAGTGGATTCTACAAATTTATATGGGAAAGCAAAACAAAACAAAACAAAACAACCCCTCCCCCAAACTAAAAATACTAAAAAAGAAGAAAGTTGGAGGAATGATGCTAATCAGTTTCAAGGCTTATTACAAAGTAACACCGATTAAGAGGGTGATATTGTCAAAAGATCGACACAAATTCCAGTGGAAAATAATAGAGAATCCAGAAAAGAAATACATACAAAAATAACACCAATTATTTTTTGACAAATGTTAAAGGGTTTTAATGATGAAAGGATAGTCTTTTCAACAAATGATATTGGAAAATTGAACATCTATATGTAAGTATACGAACCACTGATCTGTTCCCCATCCTGATAGTTTTAATTTTTTGGATAATGTCATATAAATGAAATCATACATACAGCACATAACTTTTTGAGATTTGACTTTTCATTCAGCAGAATGTCTGTGAGTTTCATGAAAGTTTTTGTGTGTATCAGTTTGTTTCTTTTTATTGATGAGTAGTATCCCATAATAAGAATGTAGCCCAATTCATTTATTAAAGGACATTTGAGTTTCCAGTTTTTTATGAATTTTGAATAGAGCTGATATAAAGATCTTTGTGTGAACATGTTTTGATTTTTCTGGGGCAGATTTTCTCAACCTTGGCACTACTGAAAAGTCTGTACCAGATAATTCTTTCTTTTGGGTGGCTGTCCTGTGCATTTTAGAATGCTTAGCAGTATCCTTGGCTTCTACCCATTAGATTCTAGCAGTACCTAGCCCACCCTACAGTTGTGACAACTAAAATTATCTCTAGATCTTGGCCAAATGTCACAGGGGGAGAATTACTCTTGGCTGAGAAACACTGCTCTAGGGTAAATACTTGGAACGGAATGGCTGGGTCATATGGCAAGTGCATGTTTAAATTTGTAAGAACCTGTCAAACTACATTTGAGAGTGGTTGTACCATTTTATATTGCCACCAACAATGTATGAGAATTGTATTTGTTCTGCATTTTCACCAGCACTTGGTATTGTCAGTACATTTTCTTTTTGACCTTCTAACACATGTAGTGGGTTTTTCCATTTCCCTGATGGGATTCACATTATATTCTTTTTTTTTTTTTTTTTTTAATTTTTTTTTTCAACGTTTATTTATTTTTGGGACAGAGAGAGACAGAGCATGAACGGGGGAGGGGCAGAGAGAGAGGGAGACACAGAATCGGAAACAGGCTCCAGGCTCTGAGCCATCAGCCCAGAGCCTGACGCGGGGCTCGAACTCATGGACCGCGAGATCGTGACCTGGCTGAAGTCGGACGCCCAACCGACTGCGCCACCCAGGCGCCCCATCACATTATATTCTTAAAACTGAGAGGATCCCGGTTTATTCCCTGCCTCCCAGGTTATTCCCTGCCCTACACAAAATGTAGGGGTTGTGTTGAAAATTGCTTGGTAATAACTAATTGTAAACGCATTTAAGATAATTCCTCTCATTAATTCATTATTGACCTAATATTTACAAAGGTTTTAAACATTTGACAGATGAGTAAGGAGAGACTCAGAGAGCCTGAATTGGAAAATGCCTTTTTGTACATTCACAGAGCAGACAACTGATGGTGCAGGTTTAGTCTATTGTTAGTAAGGGCTGGGATTCAAATGGTGATTGCTTGAAACACATCCTGTAATTGGACTAGAAAACAAAGAGATATTATTCCATTGCCCACAGAACTAAAGTTTCTGAAGGTAGAAAAAATCTAATTCTCCATAATAATGGAGACAGGCTTCTGAGCGAAGGGACAGGAAAAAAAAAGCAGGGGACCTGGGAGGCAGAAGATCTGAGTTTGAACTATGGCTTTATCATTCAATGCCCTGGACAAATAATTTTCCATCCTGAATCCAAGTTTCCTCATATGTTGGGTGAAAATTATAATTTTTATCTCACAAGTTTACTGTGATGGCAGAATGAGACTATATTCATAAAAATGCATGGCAAATGGAAGGCAATTAATAAATGCTAGGCTAATGAATAAATCTTTTTCAGAGCTTATAAAGATGAAGAAGTTGAATATATTTAGTCTTTGGATTTCATGTAATTGTTTCTCATCTCAAATTAGCCAACCTGAGCTGAATGCCAGAAAGCTCATTTCTTTCTGTCTGACTTTTTCTTTGATGATATCATTCATCTCCTGAATTTAAAGTTAGAATTTTATACCTAGCCAACCTATCCACCAAGAGTGAGGTAGAATAAACACAGATTCAGATATGCCAGGACTCAGAAGGTCTATCTGCAGTGCACTCTTAAGAAGGTACTGAGGCTTGTCCCAGTATATGCTCTAGAAAATCCCAGGGCTGTGACTCGGACATACCTGGGTCTATATTCTAGCTTCACCAGTAACTAACTGGAGACAAGTCAATTAATCTCTCCAAGCATTAGTTTCCTATTTTTTCTTATTTTTAAATGTTTATTTATTTTTGAGAGAGAGAGAGAGACTGCGTTCTAGTAGGGGAGAGGCAGAGAGAGAGGGATACACCAATTCCGAAACAGGCTCCAAGTTCCAAGCTGTCAGCACAGAGCCTGCTGTGGGGCTTGAACTAATGAGCCATGAGAGCATGACCTGAGCTGAAGTCAGATGCTTAACCAAGTGAGTCACCTAGGTGCTCCAAGTTTCCTAATTTATAAAATGAGGATAATGTGTGTAAGGCAGGTAGGTGCTCAGCACACATTCCTTCCTTCCTTCCTTTCTTCCTCAGCTATGCCCAGAACAATCCAATAAGCTGTTTTTGTGTGTGTGTGTGTGTGTGTGTGTGTGTTCCTTTCCTGCAGTACTAGGCTCTGGAGGTCAGGCCACAGAGTATAAAATGTGGTGACCTTGATGTATAAACTAACAGGAGGGATTTGCTCCATAATCAGAGAGACTCCTTAAAGCCTCAAAGCCCTTAAGACTAAAAGAATTGAATTTCTAAGGGTGGAATATCAGACATTGAGATGAGCGAGTGGAAAGTCAGGGAGAGGGAACACATTTCAGATATCTAGGAAGGGCCCTTACAACATACCATATAGGCAGCAGGTATGCCAATTTACAGAATAAGTGTGACGATGTCTTAATAAACATTATTTTTACTATTGTAAAAATACCCCTTTCCAAACACCTTTGAATCTGTGATTTTGTCACTCCATACCAAGAACATCTGAGTATGTAGCAGATTGCTTTAGTGGCTACAGATCCTTCCTGTGTACATTCCTTTGTACTTGTCCCTTTGCAATGTGACTTTGCCCCTCTTCCCTTCACGGGTGGAGTCTATCTCTCTGCCTTGAGGCTGGCTTGGCCATGTGACTTGCTTTGGCCAATGGGACATTAGTACAGTGATGCAATCAGAAGCTTGAGAAGCGCCAGCAAATCAGGGGCTGCCCTCTCTTCCTTGCCCTTAGACTGTATTGGGCAGTCTTGGACCTCCTCAAAGATAAAAATCCATGTGGACAGAGGCCCAGGGAGAGCTAGTTTTCAGCCTCAGAGCAGTGAATAAGACTGTCTTGGACTATCTAGCCCCGCCCATACTAATTGCCAGATGACTTCTGCCCCTCGAGTGGCACCAGGCAATTCCAGGGACCCCCAGAATATGAGGAAATCTGACTGGATGCTGTTCTAAGCCACTGTTAGAGTGGCTGTTCTGAGTTTGGGGGTGGCTTGCTATGCAACCATCAAAAACTGATACAACTGGCAGGGAAGTTACTACCAAGTGGATTTTACAGATGAACAGACAGAGGCTCAAAGAGTTTATGAGACATGTCCAAATTCACATGCCCAGCTTGGGACTATAACCCAGTGCATTTAAGTTTGGGTCTCTGGTCACGGTCCACCAAGCTCTTTTATTTGCTCTCCTTATGCAGTTGTCCTGAAACTAGATGAAGTACCCAGAGACCTTCACTAATAGCTGTCAGAGATTTTCATCACTTTCAGAACAAGTAACTGGGTTCTTCTGATCGCACACACCTCTTTTATTGGAGTATGGTGTGGGGCTGCAGGTGCAAGAAGGTGATGGGCAGCCAGATTTAGGGCAGAGTTATTTCCTTGTTACCTCCCTGTCTTCCTTCTGGGGAGCATCCCTCTCCCCGTGCCCCTCATGAGGGTTCAAGCACCCAGGATGGCAACAATGGTGATGGTTAGACAGGGCTATAAAAACCCCAGCAGCAGCCCTTTGGGAGGGTTGCATTTCACGGGTGGTATCTTAGAGGGTCTCTGGAGCAGCAGCAGTAGCACAGGACATCTGATTTCTATTATTTTGGCCATGGAGAAATGGATACATTTTGATTTGCAAGCATCAGAGGGAATTCATTCTGTGGCTTTAAGTGTGCCCTGCTCAGAAGCACCTGGCTCTGCCTGGGTCTTGGCTCTTTACTATGCTTGCAAGTATATGTCTGTGGATGCCATCATCTGTCTTTCTTGTGCATCTGAAGTTCAACAGGAAGCCCATACCCACATTGCCTTCCTGGGGTCTTCAAGGGTGCCCTGCTCTGTGATCATGTACTCTGGGGCATCAGCCCTAAGCACCCTATCCATGGTGGCTATCTAGCTGGTAGCTTTCCCTGCCTGAACACCAACCTGGTCTACACACCCTTCTCCTTGGGCAAGCAGTGGACATACATCTCTGCCTCCAGGGTCTCTTGCCAGGTTCTGCCAGTGAGCCTGGGGGCCAGCCGCTATGAATCGTGCAGGAAGAAGAAAGAAAGAGGGCCAAGCTCATTCTTGAGTCTGCCCTTCAGTCCCTTCCAACCACTTCAGATACATAAACTCCCCATGTTCTGGGCGAAGTAAGGGATTTAAAAATGATATCAGGCCAGTGTCCATGCCAGGGAGAAGCTGACCCCCATCTGTGCCAGTACTAGGAGGCCAGAAGCTGGGCAGGGAGCAGGAGAGAGGGAAAGGCTCATGCTGCTGCTGTTGCTACACTTGTCCCTCATCCCTGGGAACCAGGTTTCCTAATGAGCCAGGTATAGGAGGGAACACAAAGAGGGCCATTTTAGTCTTTGTCACACCTGCAAACTCATTCTCTCTTGCTTAGCTCTCTCCTATCCCCAAATTAAACCTGGAAAATTTGTGTGGCTTGTCTGGTTGCTTCTCCTGGGGGCTGCCAGGCCCAGGCCATTTTGCTGTTTCTCACATCACTGCCTCCTCATTCTCTGGCTGCCATCTGTGACCCCCTGTGTGGTTGCCACAGGCCAGAGAGGAGAGGCTGAAAGTCCTTCTTGACTCTTCTTTTGGGTGCCGACTGGACTTGGTGGAGGCCCAAATGCTGACCCTGTTTTTATGGAGGTGCTTTTGTGGGTCTTGAGACCTCCCCACAGCTCACTGTCTCTGTCCTTAGTTCCCTGGACAGAGGTGGTGGCACCCTAATCTGATGTCTTGTGATCAGCCTTCTGGCCCGGCCTCTTGGGTTTACCCTCATTGTAGGCAGAGTCCTCCTGAAGACAGCCCAGCTTAGGCCTCATCCCAGGGTTCACTCCTGATGCTCGGAAAGCATGCATGCATAGCTCTTAGCACTGCATAATCCTCCATGGCTGTGAGGACTTGGGAGCTGGCCAGCCTCAGCCTTCAGAGCCTTGGGGAAGACAGTGGGTACTAGTCTCTAAGGCCCTCAAGCCCCAGAGATGCCCCACATCTCTTAGCTCAATGTGAGGAGGCAAACCTCTTCCCTTTGCCCAGGGAAGATTGAGGCAAAATGCAGATACTGACAACTCACTAAAAAACAGTCTCTTTTGAACTTCTGAACCCCAAGGGGAGGTGGGAGCTCCATGGCAGGGGAGCCTCTCCTGGAGGGAGACAACATACTGGTATTCTTGTTAGCTTGACCATATGAGAGTGGTCCAGAATGAAGGGAAAGGTGAAAAGACCAGGTGAGAGAGACTAAAAGCTGGTGTCTCACGCAGAGCTCACACACGTTTACCAAAGTAACATGTCAGAACCAAAAAAGCTTCATTTCTAGCAGTTCCTTGCCTCCTTCTGAGATTCACCTGTTGCTGTGGGATACACGTGACCATCCCAAGCCCAAACATGGCCCTGTTGGCTGCAGACATCAGGCCAGAAAACTCTGAGCTCTGGCATGGGAGGGGCCATGGGAGTAATATTTGAGCTCCTGGAACCATTAAAAACTCAGGAGAAACCAGCCATGAGGGCTTGGACACCATCCTGAAGAGCATTTCCTTATTGTGGTCTGTGCAAATGGCCAGCAAAGAGGAGATGCTCCTGAAGGCCTGGCAGGTGTCAGAGTTCCCACCTGCATCAGGTATTGTCCACCCCTGCCTACTACCTCTGTGCCCCTGATGGAAGAGGACGCTGGTAGCTTGTGTGATGTTTATTGGCTCCCCAAACCTGCTGGTCCAAGTTACAGTGGAGGGGGTTAAAAAAAAAACAAGGGATCTCTTGTGGGGGGAATAACATCTTTCATCTAACACTCACTGCCTAGACACATTTTTATCTTTACAACTGAGGCCAAATTTATGGTGAAGGGGTCCTGGGTGTGTGTGTGTAGGGGGGTGGAATTTGGAAATGCATGAGAGCTACAGTTGGGTTGGCAGGTATCAGCCACCCCAGAGCCCTCTTTTTGTGAGCTGGGGAGAGTGGGTAGCTAGTCCAATGCCTTCTCTCTCTTTCCCATTCCCTCAAAGTTTAAGAGAAGAACAGAGCTGCGGCCCAACACCAAGGAGGCCCCTCTGCTATGGTCTTGCCCTGACTGAGTTGGCAAACCTGAGTCCCATGGGAAGGAGACAGAAACGAACACTAGATACACCACTCTTTCAGCCCATAACTCAGCTCTGGGTCCTCTTGGTTCCCAGGGAGCAGGAGAAGCTGAGACCTTAAGAGCTAAGATACACCTGATCAGCTGTGTGACCATGTCCCAAGTGCCTCCTGGATGGGGGGGGGGGACTCTGGGGACACAGGATATGGTGATGGTCACCTATTATTATTGTACCCCCCCATCCCAGAAGACACACTGGGGTAGAGTCAATCCACCTGCATCTGTGGCACGTGCCAGAGAGGCAACAATGAAAGGGATGCCAAGGAATTCTTTAGGCACATCTCAGGCATGGCTCAGGAGGCATGGAAAAGCAGAGTGTGGAATTTTCAGGAATGAATTGAGTGTTTAGAATTTTGTGTCCTTAAATGTCCTAAATAAGACAGACTTTTGGGACTGACATGTCATATTATTAAAACAAAGTGAAAAAACAACCCCGTGGGAATTGTGTTTATGGGTTTCTGTACTGAAGGGCTTATCTTTGAGGGTCCCCAATATAGTGCCAGGCCTGGGAAGCCCCAGGCCCTGCTTGCTGGTGGCTGAGGGCCCAGAGGCCAAGATGTGGGGCCAGGACATAGTCCCAGCACAGGCTGTCTACTGGCGTCTGATCCTTTCTTGGGTCTCCTCAGTGTCAACACTCAGGCTTTCTTTCTTTCTTTTTTTTTTTTTTTTCAAAGAGAGTATGTGATGTGTGAGCAGTGGAGATAGAGGGAGAGGAAGAGAAAATCTTAAGCAGGCTCCATGCTCAGCGTGGAACCTGACACAGGGCTTGATACCATGACCCTGGAATCATGACCTGAGCTAAAATCAAGAGTCAGATGCTTAACCGACAGAGCCACCCAGGCACCCCAAATGCTCAGGCTTACTTGTTTGGCTGAGACTTTTTCTAGGGTGACAGCTTGGCCCTCAACTTCAGTAGGTGTGAACCAAAGCACATACCTCCTTTGAAATGCTATGGCCACAGGTTTGGTGACTGTTTTGTTTGGCCACACTCTTCATTCTCATATTGGATGTTTAAGCTGTGTCTTTAGGAACAAGTTACTCCCTACATGTGCACAAAGCCAAAATCTTTTTGCCAGTAATGTGCATAACATCTATGGAGCTCATTGGGGGATGCTGGACTCACTTAATGACCTCTTGCTCTCAGTGTGATTTATTTATTTATTTATTTATTTATTTATTTATTTTTAGTGTTTATTTATTTTTGAGAGAGAGAGAGAGAGAGAGAGAGAGAGAGATAGCATCTGAAGTGGGCTCTGCGCTGCAGCAGCCAGCCTGATGTAGGGCTTGAGTTTACAAACCATGAGATCACGACCTGAACTGAAGTCAGATGCTCAACGAACTGAGCCACCCAGGCTCCCCTCAGTGTGACTTCTTGAAGTCAGGAATTAAATAGATACTTATGTGGAAAAAATCCAAACCCAACTGCTTGAGGCTTCTGAGCCTGGTGAGTACAACAGCAGTGGTTCAGGATCTCCCAAGTCACATGCCTCCTACAAAGGCTGGCTGAGCAGGGAGTCCTCTCTCCAGGACTGCCTGCAATGAGGAAGGGAAAACACTGGTGACCTTCATGCCTCTACCTGCAAAATGCATGCAAGGCTGTGTAAACTTTCCCCCAAATATCTGGCAGGGGTCCAGCCACGCCTCACAACTGTGCCCTGAGTCCTTGAGGAGAATGTAGTGTCTGAAGGCAGGAGTCTTTGTGTTTCCCCCAGCCTGGGGTTACCACGTGCTCCCTCAAGCCACTTCCCATGCTGGGTGGCCAGGAGCTCAAGGTGACCATTGGGGAGGGGAAGGGGCAGCACTTACCCCCCGCCTGTGCCACCGTTCTTGCTGAAGTGCGTGCGTGGCTCGCTGGATGCCAATTTCAGTAGCTCAGTCCACTCCCGCTCCCATTCCTCCTCGGTGTACACCAGCCCTGACTGGCACAATGGAAGCCGGCTCAGGAGGTGGTGGGCCAGCCTCCTCACCCGCCCCCCACTCCAGGTGAGCCTGGCAGCCCTGCTGGACCCCTGGTTCAGTCCAAGCCCAACCAACACCCAGGCTGGGCACCACCTGCTAGTGGCCACTGACTGTCCCCATATGCTATCGACAATATTTCTTCAGAATGCCCAGTCTCCAATTTCAATGCTGTTGGGGGTCCACCCAGAAACAAGGGTCATTCCCAGGGGGTAAGAATGACAAAACACAATCTGCACACACACCAGGCTTGGGGTTGACCATTAAAAAGTTTAAAGGGATGATGGGCCAAGTTCAATCAGAGAGCAGGCAGATTCTTCTTCTAGGACAGCAAAGTGCTAATGTCCCTCATCATCAGGAGGACTGGGATTCTCTCTGGATAAAGTACAAGAGCTGGGGCTGTAGACTGTGCCAGGACCGCCCTGTGGCTACACCTGGCCTTCAAGCCACCACCAGTAGTGACCAGACATAGGTGACCGCATAATTCATCATCGAAGCCAGGACACCTTTTGAGAGTGAAGGTGGTTGGTTTTCATAACTATGCAAGGACAGGAGGTGAGAGTGGACATGTTGTCACTGTGTGTGTGCCAGGGTCTGAGCTTTTGTAATGGGCACCTCTTCAGTGGGTTTAAATGGGGAAGGCTTTACTACTCCCAGAAGCCATTGCTGCCTGACCTCACAAGACGGACATGGCCTTGGGGCACAGCTCTGGACTCCACCATGGCCCATGGCTGTGCTTGGTGTGGGTCCCAGGCTCTGGACATCCCAGCAGGTACCAACCTCCTTGTTTTGCTGTGTCTGCTGCCACCTCCACCTTCGCTTTAGGGCTTCCCTTTCAGCCCCTGTCCTCATCATGGTGTAGAGAGCTTTCCGCAAAACCAGGTCCCGGTCGTGAAACCCCCACATTCCTGCAGTAGGAGGCCCATGAGGAGCAGAGGAGAGAGACAGGATGTGAGGAGGGGGACAAGTCAGTAGGTAACTCAGACTGCCACAACTTACCAGACGTGGCCTCCTGCATCTGCACACAAAGATAACTCATTAGTTAGCCATCAATTCCCCCCGATTAGCTAGCAATTCCCCTCGGGTGTCTTTCCCCATTTCCCCTTGAAGCAGGTTGGTAAATGAGAGAGGATGTCCCCTTCTCAGAGAAACAACAGTGGGTGAAACCAAATGCTGCCTCTTTCTGGGACCCTTGGCAAGACACTTTGAATTTCACAGGTTTGTTTTGAGGGACCTCATGTTCACCATCCAGCTCTTGTGTTTGAGTGAGAGATAGTCTCTGTGGATAAACTGGTGATGTGTCCTCACATGGGGTCTCGAGCCAGGATGGCAATCAGACCCTGGTTTCATCTAGGGTCTGCCACATCTGATGTCTCTGCCCTAAGGCATCTCAGCCTCCTGAGAAGCAGAGCATCAGTGGACATCACTGCAAACATCTGGACCTAAGAGAAAGTACCTGCTTTTGAGGTAGAAGGTCTTTCTCCTTCACCCCTTCCCTGGCCTTTGCTGGGTATTGAGGGATTATAAGGAAAACCAACCATTTCTGAGTACATTCTTGGGGAAGGTCAGATGTGGTCAAGAGACTCAACAAATGAAACAAATAGTAATGAGAGGTGCAGCTCTTGCTGTGGGGAAAGAGTGGGGGAATCTATCCATCCATCCATCTATCCATCCATGCATCCATATCCATCCATTTAATTAAATGGCATTAATTCTACTTAATTAATTCTGAACTCATTTCATGAAAGGGATGAGACACCATTCTGGTCATTGGCAATACCCACGGCAGCAATCAGGACAGACTAAGTTCCTAAAATCTCACAGAGCACACACTGGGGGAAGGTGGAGCAGCCATTGAATTAGCACATAACAAACCACCTCAGGGGCAGCGGCACCATAAGGGGAGATGAAGCAGGCCAACGGGATGCTGGTTGGCATTGGTCATGGTGTGAATGGAGACATCAGAGCATAGACTCGAGTGGGTATAGGAGGGAACTGGGTTGCCATTCCAGGCAGAGGGACAGGCCAGGCACCAGCCCCAAGGGGCACCCACGTGGAATACTTGAGAAACGGCAAGAGGGAAAGGTGGCTGGGGGGAGAATCAAGCAGACAAGGTGAAGAGTGAAAAGGTGGACTTTTAAGTGAGCTGAGGGCCCCTGGAGAGCTTTCATAAGAGGAGTGACCTGCACTGACCTAATCTTTAAAGGCTCAATCTGGCCATGCATCCTTTAGTGCAAAGGTATGCAATAACCAGGGGCTGCTATGGGCTTTCCATCAAGAGAGGCTTTTGTCTTTTTCTACAACATAGAGGGCAGTGGCCATTAATGCTTCTGTTATAAACAGGCCAAGCTGATCTTACTCATCCCTCAGACCTGCCTGTAGTCGCCTCTCAGGACTCTCTCAGGTAGGGCAAGTCCAGTCTCAGCTGGACTCCACGGCTCCTTGTTCAGGTCTCTCTTGCAAAGAGGGTCTCTCTGCCCCATGGATGTTTGCTTACGAGTCTGGCTTTAGGATTACTGTCATTTCTGTGTGTGCCCCCCAACCCTAGGTCAGTGTCAGGCCTGGTCTGCAGGTTTAACAAGCACTGCTGGTCAGTGTTGTGTGGCTGCTTTGGGCAGTGCTGCCCCTCCCTGTGGGGTTTAGCAATTGGAGTACAAAAGGAAAACAAGGTGCCAGGAGAAAAGAACCAATTGGCCATGAGCCCCAGACTCAGCCATGGCCCAGCCTCTTCAGCAGCTGGAACAAGGCTGGCCATGGGAGGCTTTCTCTTCCTAGGCAGACAGTAGGCCCACTGTGCTCACTGAGAAAACGTCTGCCCTTAGACCAGACCACAGTGGCATGTGACCTGATTTGTGTCTTTGCCCACCTGTAGTGCTGAGAGGAGCAGTGCCTCTGCACACTTCAGTTTCTGAGGGCCAAAGGCATTTCCTTTGTAATGAGGCAGTTGTTTGACAAAGATAAGAGATTTCTTTTGCGTTCTTTCCAGATTTTACACACAACAAAGTGAAGAAATGTGTTCCACAGCAGGGGAATAGTTAATACATTGTGATGAAATATGACACAACTACCAAAACATAAGAAATTCACAATATGATTTTAAGGGAAAAATGCTGGATTCCAAACTGTGAACACTGTGAGATCATAATTTCACTGGAAGAAGAGACAAAATACACCAAAACATTAAAAGTGGCCCTTTCTGGGTGGTAGAATTGTTGATTTTTATTTTCTTACTGTGACGAATGTGGAATACTTTTATAATGCCAACAAACAGAAATGTGTTCTCTCTGGAATGGAAAGGAAGCAGGTAGGTGGGAGCCTTTGTGTCCCCCATCACCCCTGGCCAAGCCTGTGGAATGTGGCCCCTTGCTCTGGGGCTCCATTCTCCCCGGAGGCTCTCAGGCCCCTTTGCAGACCCAATGCATTTCCCTCTGTGGGTTTTAGGCATCTCACTTCTGTCCACTTGTTGCTGGAAAGGCCTCACCACAGGGCCAAAGAGAGGTTTGGGGTCCAGCCCTTGCTCTGGGTCATAGCATCAACTGTATTTACCTGGGGAGGGGAGTTTGACCAACAAGGAATATTCCAATATGCCAACTAAGAATATTCTCATTTGAAAGTCCCATCTATGGAGAGATCCTTCATTATAGGACTGAGGAGGACAGCCAGCTCTTGATGCCTGGGTCCCTGGCACAAATCCAGCCCTGTCTGTTAAAACTGATCTGGCTTTATGTGTATAAGGCTGGGTCTAGAAGGGGTGCTTGAGCTTCCAGAAAGTCTACCATGGGCCCTCAGTTATTCAAATAGTGCCACTCATGCCTGTGCACCTGCTGGGATGGCTTTTTGCAACCAGGAAGCACACAACTCTGCTGAAGGTTGCTGACCTCTCTGCTTTATATTCCAATTACATAGATTCCCCTATGATTTCCCCAAATGATATCTACGTCTTTTTGTCAGTCCATGTGCATGGACTGCTGTCAGTGTGGTGGCTCTGTACTTACCCAACCTAATGTACTGCTCCTCAAACTTCCTGCTCAAGCCCAACCAAGCTCAGACCTGCTTCCAAACATCCTGTTAATTCCTGCCTTCATGCTTTTCCATGCAGTCTCCCTACCTGAAGTGTCCTTTTTTGTATTATTTCAAGTCCTTCAAGTCTCAGTAAAATCCTGCCTCCTCCAGGAAGTCCTCTTATTGCTCTAGGTCATGATGTCTAATCCCCATCACTGCAGCTCATGATTAGGCCTCTTTCTTTTATATTTTTACATATAGGTCTTTTCTCATGTGTGCTCTGTGTTCTCACCAAGCCTGCCAACTACTTGACAAGAAGGGCTGAATTGTGGTCTCCATCCCTTGGGGACTCTTCCAGCTGAGTGATGTGCATGGCTCTACTTAGCATAGGTCTGTCCTTTAACAATGAGCAGAGCAGGCCTGGGGTGCTGCCACCCTCTGTCTCTGTTGTAGAGCTTACCCAGAGAGGCGGCGTGTAAAAGGCAGTTCCCATCTCCTGTAGTGGCCAAAGGAAGAAGCCGTTTACAGCTCGTGCACACGGTGGACCACCAGTTCAGGCGACCTGAAACAGAAGCTCACTTTAGAAGAGAATCCCAGAATAGACCATTTGAATGTTTGCTAAGTAAGCATAGATATCAGCAGATGATTTTTGAGAGGGTTCTAGAAAACTTCAGTGGGAAAGTAGAACATTATGGCTATTTTCTCTTTAAGATAAGAAACGGTCAAATCCTCCCATCAATTAGCAAGAGGATTAAGACACTCAAGGGCAAAGCCTTTTCTCCTTGAATTTGGGAACATTTTACACACACACACACACACACATACACACACACACACACACACACACACACACACTTTCTCTGTGTGTAATTTCCTTGAACACAATTTCTCTTTCTGAAAGTTATTTTTTTCTCTTATACCATCCTTTTTTGATGCATACATACCTCCAAAAGTATGGTTTACATTTAATTTAACACATCCAAACCATTATAGCTACTTAGGTATATTCCTGTTAAATCTCATTAACACATCCAGAGACTTCTGCTTCCAGGAAGATGGAGTAGACATACTTTCTCCTATTCCTTATCTTAAGTACAACTAAAAATCATGGACATCATGTGTAAAATAACACAGGAAGACTTAAAAGTGGAGGAAGGGGCAGACTGACCGGGAAACTTGGGATCTGAGAAGCAACATGGTGGTAGGCTCTCTGGAGTTTCTTTTTGCCCCCAAATCCCAGACCAGGTACTGGAGAAGTTGGCAACCTGGAGACACCAGTGGGGGCAAACGAATCACACTCTCTCTAGACAGTATTCAAGGAAAGAGGCAGCTTAGGAATACAGACAGTAACTGCTCTATTTCAGTCAAGTGCCACAGAAGAAACTATACCTCATCATCGTCTCTGCCAGCAAAGGGCAAGAGGGGAGATGAAACTTCCAACCTTAAGAGACATAATGAGCTACTCACCACCCGTTCCCCCAGTGCCAGATGGTGTCAGAGAATGTTGAAAGCATTGCCAGCAACTCAGCCCTGCTGGGTGATAATATGGACTCCACCCCCCACCAACTGAGAACATATGGAGAACTTGGCCTTTCACACTTCTCTGGTGGCAATGAAGTTCCTCTGCTCCCTCCCAGCAGTACAAGAAGCCCATGCCTTCACAGGTGTCAACAGAGGCAGAGTGGAGAACCTGTGCTTCTACCCTATTCTGGAAGTTATTACCAATCTACAACTCCAGACATCAGATGAACAGAAAAGGAGAACCCATCCGACCTGCAGTAAAGAATACTAAAGGGATTCAGTAGAGAATACTGCAGGGTGCAAAGAAGGAATAAATGGGCTTTAAAAGGCATGTATGTCGATAAATGTAAATAAATATTAGCTGTTTAAAGCAATATCATAAATTCCTTTTTGAGGATTAAAGTATATGTAGAATTAAAGCACATGACAGCAATAACACAAAATACAGAAATGTGTAATAAATGACATAAATCCTAAGACCCTTACATTGACCACCAGGAAGTGGTAAAAGGGCCAACTTAAAGTAATTCTAATAGCTTGACAGTGGGCTTTGGAAACTATAGGGTAACCACTACAAGAATAATAAAAGAATGTATAACTGACAAGCAAGTAGTGGGGAAACCAGAATAATAAATATTCTTCAATAATTCAAAAGAATATTAAAGAGAAGAAAAAGGAGACACAATAAAACACAACATAATAAACAGCAAGATAATGGATTTGAACCAAAATATATCTGTATTTATATTAAATGTGAGTGAGCTAAATACTCCAATTAAAAGATACTGTCAACCTTGTTTAAAAAAACAAGTATATGCTGCTGACAAAAGACACCATAAACATAATGACACAGAAATGTAACAGTAACTAGGTAGAGAAAGATACAACATTCAAAAACTAGGCAAAGGGGCTCTTGGGTGGCTCAGCTGGTTAAGTGTCTGACTTTTGATTTCGGCTCAAGGTCATGCTCTTGTGGTTCATAAGATTGAGTCCCACATCAGGCTTTGCCCTGACATCATGGAGCCTGCTTGGGATTCTCTCTCTCCTTCTCTCTCTACCCCTTCCCCCTCAAGCTCTCACTCCATCTCTCAAAATAAATAAATTAAAAAAACTTTGAAAAATCAAAAAAAAAAAGCAAAAATAAAGCTAGTGAAGTCCTATTGATATCAGATGTAGGTGACATTATTAAGGCACAGGATAAATGGATATTTCATAAAGATGGCACAATAAAGTCAAATGGAAAATATAACAACACTTAATGTGTATATACCTAAGACTTAGTCTAAAATATATATAAAGCAAAAATTGATAGACTCAAGAGAGAAATAAACAAACCCCAAATTCAAAACTGGAGGTTTTTAACCAAATTCTCTTGATAAATGATAGACTCAACAAACAAAAACTTCAGTAGAGATTAAATAGAATTCAAGAATTTGACATATATATAACTTGACATATATATAACACTTCACCCACAGACTGCAAAATAATTACACTTTTTTTTTCAAGTCACATGGAATATTTTCCAATATTGACCACATATTGAGCTATAAAAAAGTGTCAACAAATTTCAAAGGATTTGAAATCATTCATAGTATGTGCTCTGGTCATAATAAAAATAGATTAGAAATCAATGAGAAAATCAAGAAAAGTAGTCATCTTGGGCTGCTATAACAAAATACCACAGACTGGGTAGCTTAAAAAACAGACACTTATTTCTCACAGTTGTAGAGGCTGAAAGTCCCAGACTGAAGTGCTGGCTGATGTGGTTCCTGATGAGAACCCTCTTCCAGGTTTTCAGGTGGCAGACTTCGTGCTGTATCCTCTCATGGTGGACAGTGAGCTCTGATCTCTTCCTCCTTTTGTAAGGACACTAATCCCATCACGGGGGCCCCATCCTCATGGCCTTATCTAAACTTAATTACCTTTCAAAGGCCTTACTGCCAAATACCATCACACTAGGGATCAGGGTTCCAACATAGGGATTTAGGGGGGACAAAAACATTCAGTCAATAGAAGTACCTTAATAAAGCAGTTTGTTCACTGAATGTGGCTGTCCCCCAAGGGGACTACCCTTTCAACTGCTTTCTAGGTAATGAGCAAGATGAACAGTATAGGAGTTATATAGACCTGTTTTGAAAATTCAATTCCTCCCTGGCCATTTATAGCTATGTTGCTTCTTTCTTTTCTGTAGTGGAAACCCTAGGCTGGTCTGTCTGGCACACCCTCTGGGTGGCAGTTTAGCCAAAAGGGAACCTAGGGGATTCATACTTAGTTATGATTCAGTTTTATAAAAATACTTTGTCCTTCTTATGGCTAACCTTTGTGGATGAGAGGTACAGTTGTGATTAGGAAGAGATTGAAAAAGAAATAGGTAAGTTACAGGCATTGTGATGGCATATGCCAATCTTGTGATAGAGGGGAGAAGCAACAACTCTAGCATGTGGGGAAAGAACATATCAGACTGCAGAATGTGTAGGGGAGGGAAGTACATTGATCATGTTTTACTTCTTAGGACCACCTTGTAGGTTTCCACATGAAGAAAAATGCTCCTGTGGGATATCCCAGATGTTGCACATGCCTCAAATATAACAGAATCTTTCTCCTGTGACTGAGAAGTCTCAGGGTTTCTGCCAGCATCCATGAAGCCATGGAAGGCTAATTTATTAGCTTTCAAGTAAAACTTTGGACATCTCACAGTTATTGACAAAAAACATAGGCCTCATAAAATACAAAGTTTACTATCCATCAGGGGAGGAAGGTCCCACAAAATACAATAGGATAGGTTGAAAATATTAGAAGAACAGGAATGAACACAACGTAGCCTGAGCCTTACCAGGACTGAAACCCGGCCTCAACTCATCGTTCTGTGACCAGAGTAAGGTAATCAGCCACAGAAGGTTAAGGGTGAGCCCTCCTGTCCTACAGGAGGACAACATCATTTGGAGTCTCTGAAATTTTATATTCACAAGGTCTATAAGGCAAGCAAAAAATTATTAGGTATGCCAAATCCAAACAAAAACAAAAAAACAAAAACCAACCAAACAATAAACCCCAAGAGTAACTGACTGAAAACCAAAAGGGAAAAATGGGGTAACAGAAAAAGGCAAACAGATTATCCACATTTTGAAGTTATCTGACAGAGACTTTAAGTCACTATAATTAGTATGTTCAAGAAAATAGAAAAAATGAGGCAGAAGCAATATTTGAATAGATAATCATCAAGAATTCTCTAAAATTGATTAAAGACACAATTTTTAGAGGGTCTGTAAATTCCAAAAAGAATAAATACAAAGTAAATGGCATACAGTGAAAATTAGAAAATTAGAGAGAAACTCTTAAAAGCAGAGGAAAAAGAGAACTATTACATACCTAGAGGAATAGTGATATAAGCCTACACAGAGTGGAATGAGAACATCAAAGTGCCAAAAGAAAATAACTTCCAATCTAGAGTTCTATACCCAGCAAAACTATCCTTCAACACTGAAATTGCCAGGAATGTAAGGTAACTTCCTCAATCTGGTATAGGTCACCTATGAAAAGCCTGCAGCTAACATGATACTTAATAGTAAGATATTGGATGATTTCAACCTCAGATGGGGAACAGTACTCAATATTGATGATGGTCTGAACCTGTGAAATAAGGTAAGACGTTATGATAGAAAAGAAATGAATGGAACTGCACTTATCAGTAGATTACATAATTGTTTATATAGAATATACTTAGTAATCTACCAAAACACTCCTAAGCCTAATAAGGGAACTTATATTTAGCAAGATCTCAGGAAGCAAGGTTATCTACAGGTATCATTTATATTTCTATTAAGTAGCAATATATGATTTAGAAAATGAAATAAAAAATGTAATACTTAGACATAACTATCATGAAAAATGTTATATCTAGACTGAAAATTATAAAAATATAATACATTCCTGAGAAAATGTAAAGATTTAAATAAGTGGAGAGGGTAATTGTGCACATAAACTGAACTCCTTAATGATTCTGCATTCTCTCCAAGTTGATCTATAGATTTAACAAAACCCCATGCAAAACTCCAGAAGCTACTTTTTAGAAGTTGACAACTTGATTCTAAATTTACATGGATAAAAAAAAAAAACCTAGAACAGCCAAAATAATCTTGAAGCAGAACAAAGTTGGAGGGCTTACAGTTCCTGATTTGACAGCTGATTATAATGCCATAGTAATCAAGACAGTGTGCATATAAGAGAGACAACTAGATCAATGTGACAAAATATACAGACCAGAACAGACCCACACATTTATGGTGACTTAATTTTTTTTAATGTTTTTATTTTATTTTTGAAAGAGAGAGAGACAGACAGAGAGACAGAGAATCCTAACAAGGCTCCACACTCAGTGAGGAACCTGAAGAAGGGCTTGATCCCACGACCCTGGGATCATAACCTGGGCTGAAGTCAAGAGTCGGATACTCAACTCACTGACCCCCCAGATGCCCCTTATCTTATATTTCTAATGTTATGGGAAATTACTGTTGATGTATCTTTGTTTTCTAATGAACCATAGTTGACATACAATGCTATATTAGTTTCAGGTGTATAACACAGTGATTTGACAATGCTAAACATTAGTCAATAATCACCCCAGTAAATGTAGTCACCATCTCTCACTATGCAACGTTATTACAATATTATGGACTATATTGCTTATGCTGTATTTTTCATCTCCATGATTTATAACTGGAAGTGTGTAGCCCTTAATCCCCTTTACCTATTTTATCCATCCCCCTCCCCCCTCTCCTCTGGCAACTACCAGCTTGTTCTCTGTATTTAAGTCTGTTCATTTTGTTTTTGTTTGTTTTGTTTTCAGATTCCACATATAAGTGAAATAATATGGTGTTTGTGTGTCTGGGAAACTATCTCTCCTTTAAATACGAATGGTAATCTTGCCACATACAGTATTCTTGGTTGTAGATTTTTTCCTTTTAGCATTTTGACTATATCAGGCTACCATATGGTATTTGTGACATATTATTTTTTATTTGGGGAACAGAATATAAAAGCCACCTCTTGGGCCTTCAACTCTGTGGAATTTCCATCAAGTGAGAATGTTTCTAATAGATATTTCCAAGAAGTTGTGAAAACATTTGGTTATTTTTTTTAAGAAAGGGAATAATACTAATAGGATTGGAAGCGCTGGGGGGCATCACACTATTTACATTCCAACAAGCCTTCTGTCATTACTGAGAATTAATTTTAATAAAGGGTGTTACTGCTTTCAGTCATCAATAACGAAATATGAAGGGCAAGAGTTACAAGTAATGCTGGGTGTTAAGGCTCTCAAAAGTACATTTAGTCCAGAGTTGGGAGAGTTATTGCTTAACAGATTACCACATTAACAAAGTTTAATATAATAAACCGTGTCAATAATGTGTTTAAACTGGATACCTATCTCCTCTACAGTGCTTCTTGGTTAAGATTCAGTAACTGGATTTTAATGGTAAGTGGTTTTATTCATATAAAATAATTGTACCCTTAATTCTAAATGAAAACATGTACTGAAATTAACACTACAAAATTAAATGGACAAGCCTCTATTATTGATGATGCTAATGCTTATGTTAACAAATTGGTGTATTCTCACCACTTGCAAATCATCTTATTAAAGCTAAATGAGAAATGCAATTAAGGGTCTTAACTGACAGTGCCACTGGATAACCAGTCATAGACACAATTAGAAATAACATGCCATCAGTTGGTAACTTCTTTTTCTTCCAGGCTATGAAATAGCAACTTGTCTCACCTGACTTTTTCAAAGCCTTTTAAAACATCCAGGCTGGGAGACATTAAAACTGGGTTGCCACAGAACGGAAGAAAATTACAAGATTCTCGCACAGCATTAACAGAGCAGCTGTCACCTGAAAACCCAACACATTTAATATTAAAGTGGGATGGCCCCATTCATCCTCTGAATTTGTTTGAGGCTGACAGAGGCTCCTCTCAAGAGCCAGTGGGTACAGGGGTGTTAGCAGAGAAACAGAGGAAGGACAGGGAGGTGATATGCTAATGAGGCAGGTGATCTGCATTACTGGGCAGACTCCATGGTATGCTCATCTAATAGTATTCCCTTCCATTCTTGCTCATAGAACGCTGCTATGTCTGGTGTTTTTTAGGGAAGACAAGATTCCTTCCCTGTTCTGTGGAACAAATGTTGCTAGGAACAAGACAATACATGCAATTCCATGATCCTTGCCAGGGACCGTGTTGGTGTGGCCACATACTGTCACTCAGCCTAGAAGATGGAAAAGAAATCTGCTGGGGCAGCTACTAGGAAAGTGTTGTTCATCCTTCAGAAGGAACATAGACAGGGCCTCTCCATCCCTTCCCTGAATGCTGTTGTGTGAGGATATGTTGCCAGATGCATCTACAGCCATGTTGTATCCTGAATGGAGGCAGCACTGACCTGCTGAGGATAGAAGAGCAGAAATCTGGGTCCTTGCTGACACTGAGGAGCTGCCAGCCTTACCACGAGCTTCCTGTCCTCAGACTTCCTGTTCTGTGGGATAGTGATGGATTCTTGGCTGAAGGTCCTGCTGGTTTGGGTTAGTGTCTCCTGCTCACTGCAGGGCTGACAATAAATCACTCAGCTCTGCATGGGAGGGTGCACATTCCCATTTTACAGACAAGGAAACAGGCTCAGGGAGTCAATGAACATGCCAGGGTGCACTGAATCTTAAAGGGGCCATTGCTCTTCCAGGGCAAAATCAGATCATGAACAAAGCTGATCTAATTTACTTGGACACGGTTGAGTTTGTCGGCAAGACAGTTTTAACTTCTGTGAGCTGGTATGATTTCAAAAAATATATTCTTCAAATAAGTAGTGGAGCTGAAGCTCAAATTTGTTACTCTGAAGTCATAGACCTAGTCTTTCTACTATGCTTCCTTAGAGAAACAAGGGTTGCTCATTCTCCTTTTCTGGCTCTTGCTCTTGCTGTGTCTTGCTTGATTTTCTCATTCCATTTTTTTTAAGTTTACTTATTTTGGGAGAGAGAGCATGTGCATGAGAGCTGAGGAGGGGCAGAGAGAGAATCCCAAGCAGGCTCTGAGCCGTCAACGTGGAGCCCCATGCAGGGCTCAAACCCACAAACCATGAGACCTGAGACGAAACTGAGAGCCTGATGCTTAACCGACTGAGCCACCCAGGCACACCTCATTCCATTTTTACTATTAAAATTTTGAAGAGTGCCGAGGGAAGTACACCCATCATGCAGAACCAGGCCCCTGTGAACCCTTGAACCCTCTGTCATATTTACTTCAGCTCTTGCCTTTTGATGTAAAAGAAAAAATTAAAGATTAAGTTGAAGTTCCCTTGATGTGTCTCCCCAGTTTTCATTCTCATTCCTCCTTCCCCAGCAGTACCACTACATGACTTTGGTGACCTTTGCATTATAGAACATAAAAAAGATACATTAAAGGTTGAAAAATGTGTGTTGTGCACGAGGCTTATTCCTCTGCCTCTGGTTCCCACAATCAAAACCATGCTATTTCCTTCTTTCTCATATTCCTTCCTCCCTCTCTCCCTTTGTTCCATTCCCTTCTGCTTCTGTCTCTGCCCACAATGCCACTTGTTGGGATTGCCAGTGTTCAGGAAGAGAGGGACCATTCCCTTTCTTTTCCCATAGAGCACACAGATCAGACAGTCCACTGCTCTGACCTCTCTTTGTTCCAATGACTCTTCCAGGAACTGGGAGAGTAAGCCAGGGTCATATGGCCCCTGGGGAGATGTGGTGGGGAATAAGTCCCATTGGGTCATTCAAGAATGGGTTATGAAATAATAGGCTGGTACCCTTGAAAAAAATCACTATCTTAAAAACAAAAGAAAAGATAGGGGCATATTCTTTAAAAGAGGCAAAAGAGATATAACCAAAAGCAACGTAGGAATTTTGGTTGGGTCTTGGAATGAAAAAAAATTAGAAATGAGATTTTGGGGCTAATTGGGAAAATGTGAATACAGACTCTATGTTAGATAGCATACTAAATAAATGTTTATTTTTCTAAGGAGTGACAGTGTTCTGGCTTCACAGGAGAATTTTCAGATACTTACAATACACATTCAAAAGGTTCAGAAAAAAAGTTAGAGGCCAGGTTCTGTGTGGTAGGTGTGCTTCCCTTGGCACTTTTCAACACTTTCACAGTAAAAATAGAATGAAAAAAAAAGCTGAAGCAAACATGACCTAACTGAAAACTGGTGACTCTGGCCACAAAGTAAATAGGTACTAATCTTTCAGCTTTCCTGCAGATTTGAAAATGTTTAAAACAAAAAGAATGCCATGTGAGTTTGTTTTGGTTTTACACTTGTAAATGGAGAAACTCTATTCTGGTGCCAAAGACAATATCTATATAAATTAACTCATTTGTCTTGATTTAGTTTTTAAAAAGTGGTTGAATTCAGTTAAACACACTTGGGGGGAATCTAACTGGTGCAGTGACTAGTTTTACTAAATTTTTCTCTTCAATAGATGAGTTGGAATTTTTACAGTTTGGTTATAATTTTTGTATTTTTCAGAGACACAGAGCCCTGAAGCTTACAGGTGATTTCTCTGATGTGTCTCAGGTCGATCCCCTTTTGCATCCATGAGGACAGCATTAATAAATCATCATCCTTTTCAAGGCAGACATGCTAATCAATCATCAGTCTTTCCACAAAGGAAACAGAAGACCACTCATACTTTTCAATTCAGAGCTCTGTGCGATAATGACCAATTGCTTCATGTTGACAATGGGGACATAATGAATTATTCACCCAAAAAGTAGGCTTTGGAAATCCTACTCCTGTAGATCTGAGGCCAGAGTATGAGATAGTCAAGGGCTCAGAGAGGTAGCCAGCGGAGTGGTTAAGCACAGGGACCCGGAACTAGATTTTCTGAGTTCAAATCTCAGTTTCACTATTTTTTAGAAGGGTGACCTGGAGAAGTTATTTTGACTAATGTCTCAGTCTCCTCTTCTGAAAAAGAGTAGAATTTTTATGAACAATATGTTATTTACTATTTGGGAAGCACTTAAAACAGGGCTTGGCATATAGAAAGTACCATATATGTGTTTTTCTCAAAACAGGTCCAAAAACCTGGGTTACAGTAAGGAATGTATTTATGCATAATCTAATGAGTGAATAAGTGAACCACACCCTTTTGGATTAAAAAGTACCTTCACATACCAAGGTCCTTTTGAGGGTAAGCAAAGAGTTGCTTTTGCATTTATGGAGAAGTCTAAGGGAGACTCTTTGCACTCAGACTACCCAGGGCTGCCCCGTGAGGTCTTCTGAGGCACAATGAGGCAAGGACCAGAAATTAGAGGAGCTGTTTAGAAGCTTGTACAGCAATGGGCCTTGCTGCTATACTTTCATTGAATTTATAAAAGTATTGGTTCAGAATGAATTGAAAGCTTAAAAAATGGTCTGTCAGTACAGAGAGCTTGAGAAACCCTACTAGAGGTCCCCAGAAATGCAAATTACACCCTTGAATCAAGTTAAACTTTTTGCCTACATTCACTGTTTAATTTGTAGTATTGGTAGAAAGACGCTTTAAAGAAAAAAGTTTAATAAGTCTGAGGGAAAAGGAATCACATTAGGAATATAAGAAAAGAGGAGGAGCCAAGGTGGCCTTACAGGTTATCATGTCCGAAAGACCAAAGAAAATGACTGTTTAAGAACACTTTACTATTTCTCATATCCCTAAAACCTCATATTGATTTTTACTT
Source organism: Panthera tigris (assembly GCF_018350195.1). Classification (NCBI taxonomy): domain Eukaryota; kingdom Metazoa; phylum Chordata; class Mammalia; order Carnivora; family Felidae; genus Panthera; species Panthera tigris. Next base: position 21,909,031 of record NC_056665.1, read on the forward strand.
GTTATTCTCTATTTAATTATTCTTAATTTCTTTGTCATACTTAGAGAACCCAATTTGAAATATGATCTTGTGTGCATGTGTAAAGAACAGCCAAGAAAGCGGGAGCTGAATGTTTTGTCCTCAGTCATTAGAAGACAGAAGCCCCTCTTCCTGAAACGAGTGGGAGGGACAGATTTAAAGAGAAAAAGGAGTCAGAGGAAATAATCCTCCTTGTCAACACTCCTTTGAAATGTATATCCAAGCCTGAAATAAAGTGTGGTCAATCCCCAATGACCAAAATACAAATATGGAATGAAATTAGAATATGCACCAACTCTGCATCTCCTGTGGGTGAAGATATTTTGCCTGTTTAATTACTTCACAAGAATCTGCAAAAAGGCTTTGAGGTTCTGTGATGTGGGGAATTGGGACCAGGGATCCCCCTCACACCACGTGAAGTTAGGAACCTCAAGAACTATCCCCTAAGTGTAAAGATCAGAAATTATTTTCCTCCTGGCAAAGGAAGCTGAGAGGGAAATATGTCTCTTATAGGCTGGGCTTAGCAGAAAAACAAAACAAAACAAAACAAAACAAAATAAAACAACTCTTTCCAGACATGTTGTAACTATTGACTTGGCTCTGACTTGAGCCAAAACTGATTTGTGGCTTGAAATGTCTAAGCAAAGAAATTAACATAAAGATTGGTTATAGGATGGTAATTTCCTTTGGGAGTCTGGCATAAACAAAGAAACAAATATATCACTCAACATGGTTGAGAACACCCTCAAGTCAGGCCATCAGACTCCCATGGATAATATCCTGCTCACAACCCCAAATTACAAACCCAACAGGAAAGCAGACATCATGAATAAGAGTTATAGACCCCAAGTCATAGCTACCTATGAACTTGAAGATAAAAATGTACAGCTACAGACTATAAACAAATATGCTTAAAATGTTTAAAAGACATAAAAGAAGGAAACAATTAAGACCAAAGCATAGGAAACAGATTTGGAAAATAAAAATAGGACTTAAAAATGGAAGAGGATTGGGGCACCTGGGTGAAGTCGGTGAAGCATCTGACTTTGGCTCAGGTCATGATCTTATGGTTTGTGAATTTGAGCCCTGCACTGGGCTCTGTGCTGACAGCTCAGAGCTTGGAGTCTGCTTCAGATTCTGTGTCTCCCTCTCTCTCTGTCCCTCCTCCACTTGTGCTTTGTCTCTCTCTCTCTCAGAAATAAACATTAAAAAAATTTAAAAAAAATGGAAGAGGATAATAGAAATAAAACACAGTTTTACATTGAATTAGACAATGTCAAAGAAAAAAGATATGAATCTAAGTCAGAAGAAATTATTTAGAATGTAATTAAGAGGGAAAGAAAGAATATGAAAGACAGGCTAGTAGACATGAAGAACAGACTGGAAAACTCTAACATTGTCTAACTGAAATTCAGAGGCAATACTGAGGAGATCTCAATGGAGGAATTTTTCAGAAAAAATATATAGAAATAAATTCAAAGATTTAATAAATGTAAGACATTCCAAGCAAGAAAAATAAAACTAGTTTACTCCTTGATATACCCTAGTGAAACCACAGAATATAAGAGAGAGAAAATATCTTAAAGTAGAATAGAAAAAAATCATCTTCAAAGTAGCAGACTGACAGCCGATGTCTCAAAAAAAAAAAAAAAAAGAAAGAAAAGAAAAAAGGAAAATAAGCCAATGCAATATCTTCAATGTGGTGAATGAAAATAACTGGCAACCTAGGGTACTCTGTCTAGAAAAAATGTTTTTCAGAAATGGAGGTAAAACAAAGGCATTTTAAGACTAATAAAAATGAAGAGAGTAAAATCAGCAAGATGCCCAAGGAAATTCTAAAGGATGAACTTCAAATGGAAGAGCTAATATGTAAGAAGTAAAAAGAAACACAAATGGTAAATATATGGATAAGTCTAAATAAACACTGACTGTATAAAACAACAATAATAATGTCTGATGAGGGTAAAGCATAAAATTAAAATAAATGACAGTAACTTATAAATCAAGAAGAGGGAGGGTGCAAATAAAATTAGACTAGTCTAAGGTCTCGGTATTGTCTGGGTATAGGTTGAGATGTTGATGAATCTGGGATGTGATTCATATACATGTTATATGAATTAGGGTAACCTCTCAATAATAGAAAGAGGAAAAGAATGAAGTAATTTAAAAAAAGACATATCTAAAACATGAGAATACAAAAGTACTAAATGCAAAAGTATGGCAAATGGTGCTTCAGACCAATTTTAACCTAAAGAAAGCTAGGATAACTGAATTAATTATCAAATAAAATAAACTGAGAGGAAAGAAAGCATTACTAGTGTTAAATAACACTAAACACTAAATAAGCTCTCTTTAAAATGTTCAGCACCTCAGTTCATGAGGAAGACATAACTTTAGTTGCTGTATTTAATGACACAAATCGATTTAAAAATCCATTAAAATAGAAGGAGATATAAACAAATGCACAATCATAATGGGGAATTCTCATGCATCAGTAATTAAGAGTTCCAGTAAAAAATAAATACACAGATTTTAACAACATAACAAACGACCAAATGTACATATATAAAATAATGCAGTCCACAATAGAAGACTATGTTCTTTTCAAGAAGACATGTGACATTAAGAAGACAGAAAGATCATATTCTGGTCGTTAAAGCAAAAGGTCTCAATAAATTTCAAGTCAAACAGATCATGTTCTCTGACTATACAACAATTAAGGCAGAAATCAATAGTACAAAAGCAACCAGAAATATTTAATGTCCTTTCCACATATTTAGAAGTCAAAAAATACTTCAAATAATTCATAGGTCAAAGAATAAATAAAAATAAAAATAAGAATACTTTTGAATTGTACAATAACACAAATGCTATATTTCAAAACTTGTAGAATGTGGCTAAAATAGTAATTGAGGAAAATTAATAACCTTAAATACTTATGAGAGAAAAGAAGAAAGATTAAGAATTAATGACTTGAATATTCATCTCAAGAAGTTAGGAAAGGAACACAGTAAATAAATCCAAAGTAGAGGATAATAATATAGATCAGGAGTCAGTAAACTTTGGTCTGTGGGTGAAATATGGCCAGTGGTCTATTTTTATATGGCCTGAAAACTAAGAATGTCTTTTGTATATTTAAAAGGTGTGTGTGTGTGTGTGTGTGTGTGTGTGTGTGTGTGAGAGAGAGAGAGAGAGAGAGAGAGAGGGAGAGAGAGAGAAAGAGAGAGAGAGAGACGGGAAGGGAGGGAGAGAGTGGTGTGTGTGTGTGTGTGTGTGAGAGAGAGAGAGAGAGAGAGAGAGAAAGAGAGAGAGAGAGACGGGAAGGGAGGGAGAGAGTGGTGTGTGTGTGTGTGTGTGTGTGTGTGAGAGAGAGAGAGAGAGAGAGAGAGAGAGACAGACAGACAGACAGACAGAAAGGAAGGGAGGGAGGGTGAAAAGAGAGATGGGTGTGTGTGAGGGAGAGAGGAGAGAATGAAAATGTGATAGAGACTTATGTGACTGGCAAAGCCTAGAAATATCCCTCAGATATGAATGGGAAATAATGGCACTTTCAGACCAATAAAAACAGAGGGTTAACTGCCATCAGGCCTGCACATAAAAACAAAACTAAAATCATATCATACCAGGATGGTATAACAAGTCTAAATCTGTAGCTTCAATGTATATAAAACAAAAGTTGATAGAATCAAAGGTGAAATAGACAAACCCACAATCACAGGGGAGCCTTTAACATACCTCTTTCAGTAGCTGGTAGAACACATGGATAAAAGTTCAGTTAAAGATAGAGAAGATCTGAACAACAAAATCAACAAAGTTGATATAATTAACACATATAAAACACTATACCTGAGAAGGATAGAATTCAAAATTTTTTTAAGCACACAGGGAGTATTTCCCAAACTTCATCATATGCTGGGTCATAAAGCAAGTCTCAATTAAATGTCTGAAATCATTCATTGTATATTCTTTGACTATAGAGGAAGCTAGAAAAAAACCACTAAAATATCCCACATTTTCTTAGTCATTAAACAATATACTTCCAAATAACCTAGGGATTAAAGAACAAAAATTGCAAGAGAAATTAGAAAATGTTTTAAATTGAATGATAAAGCAAACAACACATCAAAAATTGTAATATTCAGCTAAAGCACTGCAGAGAGACACTGCAGAGAGATGTGTTGCATTATAGCGTACTGCCAAAGATATAATGGCATAAGCTTACATCTCCTGAAGCCAGGAGAAAGAGTAGCATATTTAACCCAAAGGAAGAAGATGAAAGAAAAAAATAAAGAGCAGAGATTAATTAAACAAGAAATAAATGTACAGTAAAAAATCCAACAGAGGCCAAAATAGATTCTTTGAATAGATAAGTATAATTTTTAAGTCCCTAGCAATATTATTAATGCAAATAAAAGGGAATTACTAAATATCAACATGGGAAATGAAAAAGGAGGCATCATCACAGATCCTATATACATTCAAAACTAGTGAGCTTAACACCAATAACTAAAATGAAAAGACAAATAATATGGAGCAACCAGAACTCTAGACAGTAGAGGAGCAAACTGGTACATCTGCTGAAAAATATTATAAAGCTAAACATGTGTAAAATCCTATGACTCAGCAATACCACCCCTAGGTATGTTTCTGCAGAAATGTATACACATGTTTACCAAAAACATGTATAAGAATGTTCACAGCAGCACTATTTATAATAAAATACTGGAGACAACCCAAATGTTATGGACTGAATTACCCACCGCCCCAACCCTGCAATTCATATGTTTAAGCCCTAACCCCTAGTGTGGCTGTATTTGGAAATGGGGCCTCTGAGGAAGTAATTAAGGTTAAATGAGGTCATAAGGTTGTGGCCCTGATCTGAAAGGATTAATGTCCTTATAAGGGACACCAGGGAGCTTGTTCTGTTTGTCTCTGCACCTATGTCCTGAGGAAAGGCCACATGAGGGCACAGCCAGAAGGTGGCTGTCTACAAGCCAGAGAGAGTCCTCACTGAGAAAACTGCTTTGGATGGTACCTAGGTCTGAGATTTCCAGCCTCTAGAATTGTGAGAAAATAGATTTCTATAGTTTAAGCTGCCTAGTCTCTGTTTCTTTTTTTTTGTTTTGTTTTGTTTTTTTGTTTTTTGTTTTTTGTTATGGCAGGCTGGTCTAAGGCACCAGATGTCCATCAACAATATAACAGATAAATAATTTGGAATAGATGCATACATTGCAATATCAAGAGTGGTAAGAATAAATTATAATTACACTTAACAATATGACTGAATCTTACAAGCTTAATAGTAAGTGAAAGAATCCAGATTTAACTCATTTATGATTCCATTTATATAAAGTTCACAAAGAGGCCAAATAAATCTATGCTGATAGAAGTCTGCTTTCTTTTTTTTTAAAGTTTTAAAATGTTTATTTATTTTTGAGACAAAGAGAGAGAGAGAGAGAGAGAGAGAGAGAGAGAGAGAAAACACGAGTGGGGGGAGGGGCAGGGGAGACACAGGATCTGAAGCAGGCTCATGAGATCATGACCTGGGCCAAAGTCAGATGCTTAACTGACTGAGCCACCCAGGTGCCCCAGAAGTCTGCTTTCTTGATCTGAATTTCTAGATAGGAGTCCTTGTTATAGAATGTGTTGTTATGCACTGAACTGTTTTCATACTTTCCTGTATGTGTGTTATGTTTCAATGAAGAGTTTATTAAAAAAAAAGGGTATTGGGCCTAGCTCTGGAGACTACATCAAAAGACAGAGACAGTTGGAAGACGCTGGCACCTGAGAGGGCATTTTGAAGGCAAAAGAAAAGACCCAGGGGGTAAGATTCCGGAGAGCTCGTGCTTGCTGGATAAGAACCCCACTTTGCAAATATTTACATTCCACATTAATTTCCCCATACACTGCAGAGGAGTGTTTCTGAAATGTCGAAAAGGCAGTTTCAATAAAAATAAGACTATAAAGTCAATAAAAATAAGACTAAGTCATAAAACCACTAACACATACTGTAACTAAAGTATATTTCAACACAACATTTTTCCTATTTCTACACTGAATTGTTGATAGACTGGCTTCTCATAGATCCAGCCACCATCAATTTTATTTTACCACTTTTTAAATCATCTGACAATTCTGTTTTCTAACCATTCCTTAGATACCCTCCTTCACTTTCTTTTTATTTCCAATATTTGGATTGCCAAATCGAATCCGTTTTGTTGCTTTATTTTTCCTCACACAAATAAAAATGAGAACAGTGACAAAACAATAGTGATAATGAGTTTTTTTTGATCGTATGAGATCCGTCCACTAGATATATCACATGAGTTTCATTTATTACTACACATTATTAAACTCTGGGATCAGTCACCACATGTCAATGCAAAGATTGGGAGCTGTTGTAATTTGTGGGGCCCCCTCACTTTGTCTCCTTGTCCAATGCTTCAGCTCAATGCCATCAGCAATATGTTCTTCTATGACTGAATGAACTTTGCTGCTTACTTCATATTTGGCCTCTCAAAGAGCAACCCCTTGGAGATTTTCTCTGGTATTGGTGATTTGCCCTTTTAAGAACATTAAGAAATCATGCAATTATTATTTGGAATGAAAAACTCAGCAGAAAACAGCCTGAGGGAAAAGGTGACAGTTTGCAAGGTTCTGAGTAGAGCTGAAGAGGTGTGGTGGAAAGAGCAGGGTGGGAGGCACCTAGAGCCAGTTTCTGATGGCTCTGCCATTTTACAGGCTAGGTCACAACAGGTGAATGGAGATGCTTCTCTGAGTCTTCCCTTCCTTACCTGTAAAGTGGATGGATATCAAACAGGCAGCTGATGGGAGATGTGGAGGTCAATAATGCCAAATACTGCACAAAGCACACTGTTGATGCTATGAAAATACATTGTGGCTATTATTATCAAAAGCACAGTGTCATAGTGCCTACTCCACCCCACTTCAGATACCACACCTTTCAAGAGAGCCCAATAAGAGGGTCTGCTTTCCTCAGAGGACTCAAAAACATGCTGTTTGAAACCTGAAACCATCAAGAGTGGGATTCAACCCAAACATACTACTTATCCAAGTGAAATGGCTAATAAAGGCACATGAGGAGGTTGAGAAAATCCCTTTGACCACAATACATTCTACATGATTTAATCTCCCAGTCTGGATCTTTAAGCATAGCAGGATTGTCAAACTTCAAATAACAACATCGCATCTGTGGTAGGCAGACCTCTTGGGTGGCCTCAAGTTACCCACCTCCTGGGGGAATCCTCTCTCCTTGAGTGTGGGTGGGATGCCACCCCTATGACTAGATTACATTTCCTGGCCATGTGAGGGGTTTTGTATATGTAATCAGTTGACTTCTCAATTGACGTCCAAGGGAGATTATCCTGGGTGGGCCTGACCTAATCAGGTGAGGGTTTTAAAAAGGGATTTGATGGTCAGAGAGGCAGAAAGTCAGAGAGAGGAGAGAGAAGAAAGGAGGAGAAGGGATGAGTGAAGAAAGGAGAAGAGGGAAAAGGGAGAAGAGAGAAGAAAGAGATGCCCTGGGTGGTCTTGAAGAAGTAAACTGGAATGTTGTGTAGAGGGCCATGTGCCAAGCACCTAGGTCTCTAGAGTGGTCTCCAGATGCTGAGAGCTTCCCCCACCAAGAGCTATCAAGCACACTGGAATCTGAGTTACTTAGCTGTGAAGAACTGAATTCTGATAATAACCTGAGGTGTTCAGAAGTAGATCTCTCCCTAGCTGGGCCTCCAGCTGAAGGCAGTCCCTGACAAGTGGATTTCAGGCTTGAGGGGCCCTGGGCAGAGGGCCCAGCTAACACATCCACACTGCTGATCCACAGAAACTGCGGGACAATAAATTTGTAGCTGTTAACTGTGTGGTAATTTTCTACTTAGCAACAGAAAATGGATACAGCATCCTTTAGCCAGAAGACATGCAAATCAGAATTCTGTCCATTTGTCTCACCTTCCTACCCTGGGAGAGTTTAAAAAAATTTTTTTAATGATTTTTTCACTTGAGAGAGAGAGAGAGAGAGAGAGAGAGAGAGATACAGAGACAGCATGAGGGGGGAAGGGGCAGAGAGAGAGAGGGAGACACAGAATCTGAATCAAGCTCCAGGCTCTAAGCTGTCAGCACAGAGCTCAACATGGTGCTTGAACTCAGAAAAACTCACAGACCACAAGATCATGACCTGAGTCAAATCAAGAGTTGGATGCTTCATGGACTGGGCCACCCAGGTGCCCTTCTTATGGCCACTTCTAAACCTTCTCTCCTCCCTCAAGACAAGCAGCCCCTTGGGAACCTGCACCAGGAAGCTTGCTGTTCATACTTTTCCTGTTATAGTTCTGCCAACTTCAGGTCACTGCCTCTTGGTCCTGGAGACATTGGCCCCTGGCAGAAGGACTGCCTCACCACCCCTTCCCCAGGCAGGCTTAATTATTGTCCTCAGGTCGCCTTATACATATCATCATACACTACCCATGTCATTAGGGTTCTCTCTCACAATGTCTCTTCCCTCTGGTCTGTGAGCCCAGAGGGCAGGGCCATATCTCCTCTGTGGGGGCTAAGACACAAGGGGATTGAATAGGCACTGAACTGATCTTGGAGATGTGGTCCCAGTGGCCCCAGGCCTCCCCTGCACTGGTAGGAGAAGGAGCAGAATGGCCCAGAGAAAGCATGACCTTCTGATCTGAGGGAGATGGTGACATTGCTTTACATGCACAACATTGAGCCTGTCACTCCAGGCCAGGTGAGGTGCTCTGCCCAGAGGTAGGAGACCAGACTCCGTAAGTTTTGGAAGCCCCTTTGGTAGGATTCCATTCTCATCCTCCAGATCTCTTTTTTTTTTTCTGTTTACTTCATGAATCCAATGTAAATAGTGCCATATCCCCCCACTTATGAAAAGATTTCCAGGGGCGCCTGGGTGGCTCCAGTCAGACTAGTGTCTGACTCTTGGTTTTGGCTCAGGTCAGGATCTCACAGTTTCGTGGGTTTGAGCCCCACATTGGGCTCCATGCTGATGTTGCAGAGCCTGCCTGGGGATTCTCTGTCTCTCCCTCTCTCTGCCCCTCCCCTACCTGTGCTGTCTCTGTCTCTCTCAAAATAAAGAAATAAACTTGAAAAGAAAAAAGCTTTCCAACATTCTCAGCAACCTGACGCTTTGCATAAAACAGGGAAAGCACCTGAAGCTACCTGAAAAGGTGCTCATTTTATACAATTTAGATAACGCTTTTGCCTCAATCCTACCTCCCTGTCTTCCTGTATGCTGCCATGTTCACTTTCTAGAAAATATGTCATAGGATTGGTCACCAATGTTGTGCTCTTAGGGTAGGGAGAGGATACCCTGGAAAGCAGCACATGTGTTAGATATCTCATTATCCTCAAAAGCTTAAAACAAATAGAAATTCAGCACATTAACTGCTCATCTACCTCAAGTAGTGCACACTGTGAAGCCGTGCTCCAAGGGACAGAATCTGGCTCATGTCAGACCCTAAGCAGCTTGCTCTTCCGGGGGGTTGGGGGGGGCTGCTTTCCACCTTGTCATGGGCTGTTCCAGGACTCTGAACCCAGAAGAGGAACCACAGAGGTGTAAATTCACCACACAGCTGGCAGTCATCTTGCATCTGGAAGGAATCCTACGTATCTAGAAATTCTTTCTCATCTAGAAGGAATCTTGTATACCTAGAAGTAATCTTTTTAGGTCTGGGAGTTAATACCATCTGAAATGGGGCACCCTCCTCTTTCGTGCTACCTTCATTCAAATTTCTTACAGGGAACATTATCATTTTCTAAATCTCAGTCGAGCCCACGTATTTAGTCCCACTTGGAAGGTAATTGAATCATGACAAAACTTAAGTATGTGCCTGGGGGATGGAAGCCAAGGCTTAGTGGTTTGATTTCAGTTGGCTTCCAGGTGAAAGCGTTCTTAAGGCTGTTAATCAGATGTGACCACCCTGGGAAGGTGACCCAGCTATGATAAATGCCAGTGTTTTCCAGCCTCTGCAGAACCAAAAATGGCTCGTCTCCAGTCAGACCCAGGATGGGATGCCCAAGATGAAGGCATTCTTCACACAAACAGTGTGATTGGGAACAGGGTACAAAGCTCCTATTTCTAGCTTTGACAGAAAGGTCATTCAGTCTCCTCACACAATAACTTCACTTAAGAACTGAAGACAGACAAACAAACGTGGGAACTGGCACTGTGAATAAAGAAAAAGAAAACAAAAAAAACAAAAACTTGAGCTCCTGCAAAGGAGAAAATCATGGGTGAACTCCATCAAGGGAGGCTGGCGTATTACGGGGGAAGAACTATTAGTCACTCATTCTGCCTTTTCCAAGCATGCATCCTTCCTGATTCATACATGATAATGGCACCAATTAACTTGAGCTTTGTAACAGATGGTTACCACACAGTTTAAAAAAAGATGTCATTTTGCTCATCACCCACTAAGACACTGAGAGGAAAGAAAACAAAACTTGTTAATTCTCTAGGAGCAAGATTAGCACATCTTGCCCTAAACGTGACCCTATGATTCTTTTTAATGTCACTCACAGAGCGACTCCACCCACCCAGGGTCACTGACTGATCCCCCTTCTCTGGGCATCACTGTGCCTTGCCTGTACTTCTGTGAGTCCCTCCTGCGGGACTGCAATGTTTTGCTCTAGGTCTGTCTTCCCGGCATTTCTGCCCAGCTCCAGACCTCCTTATCCACCTGGTACTCAACACAGAGCAAAGTTGTGTCGGAGGTGCAGTGGGAGGTTGCTATTAAAGCTCATCTCCTCTCCAGGGATTTCTTCTCCCACTTCTCCCGTTTCAAACTCCCATATCTATATCCTTAACCCAGGCCTCTCCTGACCTCCAGACTCTCATGTTCAACTAGACAGCAATGTCACACAATGTCAGCAAAGTCTCACTAGAATCTCTGACTTTGCCTGCCCCTCCTGGCCCCTCCATCGCCCCCCCCCAAGCCTGCCCCTCCCCCAGGGTGTCCATGGTGTCCATGATGGTCCATGGCACCATCATGCTAAGGAAGGGCAATATTCCTGGGGTCATGCTTGACTCAGCTCTTTCTGCTATGCCCCCCATCCAGTCCATCAACAAGTCCTGTGGGTCCACCTTCAAAACAGATCTTGCTTCAATATCTAGCTTCTAGCTTTTTAAATATTTTTTAAATGTTTATTTATTTTTGAGATGAAAGACAGAGAGGCAGAGCATGAGCAGGGGAGGGGCAGAGAGAGAGGGAGACAGAGAATCCAAAGCAGGCTCCACACTCTGAGCTGTCAGCACAGATCTGGACCCGGGGCTTGAACCCACGAACTGTGAGATCATGACCTGAGCCAAAGTTGGGCACTCAACTGACTGAGCCACCCAGGTGACCCATCAATATCTATCTTCTTCTTGTTACTTCCACTGCTACCCCTACAGCACTGGCCACCTGTCCTCCCCTGGGTAAAGTAGCCACCTCCTCCCAGCTCCTCCTCCTTCTCTTCCCCCTTAGAGTCCATTCTCAACAGAGCACCAGAACACATCAAATGTGTTTCTAAAAATGTCACTCCCTGCTCAAAACTCTCCTGGGACTGCACATCCTACCTATGGTTATGCCCAAAGGCTCACAATGGCTCCAGGGGCCCCTGGCTACCATTCTTCTGCCTTCCTTTCCATCTCCTCCAGCCCTCGTTCCATCTGCCCCTATGCCTGGCTTTCCTTACATGTGCAAGCCTTTGAAGTCAAGCCCCCTCTGCCAGGAATGCCAGAGCCCCATGTCTCCATCTCTCCCTCCCCTGCTGCCCTCAAGAGACCTGCCTCGGTCTCCTTCTCTTCACCTTATATCCCCTACCTTGCTTCTCACTTTCTCCACAGCTCACCACCTCACTTCCCATTTATGTTCTACCTTTGATTGGGTTTCTTTCCCACTAGAATTTAATCTCTATGAGTACAGGAATTTCAACCCAGCACCTGGAATGAACAGGCTGTTTCATGGGAGCACAGTGTTGTGTTGGGTGACCTTGTCTTGGTTTGGCAGCTGTCACACATCTCTGACTACAAATGGAAAAAAGTGAGGCTCCAGAGGGTCAGGTAACTTGGCCAAGTTCTCCCAGCTGACGTGACACAGCCCAGGTTGGGCTGACACTGGACACCTTCAAAACCATCCACACACCTTACCACTTCTCTGGCAGATTCGCTTCAACATGACTACCTTCCCATGGAGACAAGACTCAACGCCACAACTCAAAGGTATCCCTAAATATTTTTTGACATCTGTATTTCAATTTCTCAAGTACACAGTAACGACTGTATTACACAAATATGCCCTTTGGGTTCACAAGATCACAGAAGCACCGCATACCATCTTGCCTACACTGTGGTGGGCTTTTGGACAAGGCATGAGTAGTTACTCCTCAGATCTAGAGACCTATGGTCTCTGAGTCTTCTTACACATAAATGAAGCAGATAATCTGATTGAGAAATTAATGGTGTCTTATGTTTTCCATGGCAGGTAATCACTAAAGAATGAAAGGCATTGTCCTTCATCTCTCAGGAGGTCAGCACTTGTATGTACTGAAGACCTGGTCCTTCTTTTTTTTTTTTTAATTTTTTTTAACGTTTATTTATTTTTGAGACAGAGAGAGACAGAGCGTGAATGGGGGAGGGTCAGAGAGAGGGAGACACAGAATCTGAAACAGGCTCCAGGCTCCGAGCTGTCAGCACAGAGCCCGACGTGGGGCTCAAACCCACGGACCGCGAGATCATGACCTGAGCCGAAGTCGGCCACTTAACTGACTGAGCCACCTAGGCGCCCCAAAGACCTGGTCCTTCTGATGCCCCAAAGACTGTCACAGGGTGGGAATAGGTTTACCCTCCAGGTTTTAAGGCTCAGGAGAATGGCACTGTGGGTTCTGTGGGAGGTGAAGACTGGCACCCCACTCAACAGAGAGGCCCTTCAAATAGATGGACTGACCCATGCCTTGCCAGGCACTGAGGGTAGAGCCTACCCTCTGTGATGCACCAGGTGAAAACTAACTGAGTGAAGATCATTTTGTTGATGATTTTCTGGACAACATGAGCCCTGGGTTCCTGTAGAGTCCCAAAGGCAGGGAAAGCCCCCAACCCTGAGACCCTGTGACAAAGTTGATGTTTCCTTCCCAAGACAGCTAGAATTATGCCTCTAACAAGTGGATTTTCAGGCACCTATATTAATCTCCATGTATATAGTGTATGTGTACACATGCATATCAATAGCTTACTAACAGCTATCCTGAGCACTAAATTACTAGAAGGGGGAATTTATACTTTATACCCGGCAATACTGAGTGGCTTTCTCAAATCACTGTTCTTATTAGAGCTCTGTCTTCCCCATGGATAGTAATGGTGGCACCTGATAGTTAACAACAGGACATAGCATGGGTGGGAGGGAACAAGGCCACCTCCCAGTGGGCGATGCTCATCACCTAGATATGGTGGGGGACTGTGAAGGGCTTGCCTGACACCAGCTGGGGTCCCAACCATAACCTGGGCACAGAAAGGGCCTGAGGGATGATCTAGTCTACAGTCCTGCTCGAGAGCTGAGGAAAAAAGTCCAGAGAATTTATATGGATAGTGGGGTGGGGTCAGTTCTTTAAAAAAAAAAAAAAATTAACGTTTACTCATTTTTGAGAGACAGAGAGAGACAAAGCATGAGTAGGGGAGGGGCAGAGAGCGAGGGAGACAACAGAATCTGAAGCAGGCTCCAGGCTCTGAGCTGTCAGCTTAGAGCCCAATGCAGAGCTTGAACCCATGAACTGTGAGATTATGGCCTGAGCCAAAGTCAGACACTTAACTGACTGAGCCACTCAGGTAACCCCTTTTTTTAAACAAAAATTTTTAATGTTTATTTATTTTGAGAGAGAGAGAGAGACAGTGCATGAGCAGAGGAGGGGCAGAAAGAGGGGGAGATACAGAATCCAAAGCAGGCTCCAGGCTCTGAGCTGTCAGCATGGAGCCCGATGTGGAGCTTGAACTCATGAACCGCGAAATCAGACCTGAGCTGAAGTCAGACACTCAGCTGACTGTGCCACCCAGGTGCCCCGGGCTGGGGTCAGTTCTATGCTGAGGAAATGAACACATTTATTCTTTATGTCTACATTATTTTCCGGTTTCTCATTTCCATGTACCAGGCAGAGCCCTGGCATTCAGGCTCTAGTGAGAGCTGAATGTGCTTCTAGAGTGTGCTCTAGAAGCACACTCCTGAAGTGTGGGGTGGCTGGCCAGTCTCCCCAAGGCTTCCTGCAGCATGGATGGGGTGCCTCCCCAGCACTGAGTGGGGATCCCTGCTGCCCACTCTTGCTACTTTTGATGGCAGAAACAATGTTGGTGAATTCAGGATCTTCAGTCAGTAAGTTTGGGTTCTTAATAGGTGCTTTCTAAGACTGCATGGTTGGAGTAAAATAGTACCCTTTAAAAATACTAATCCGGGAAGTAAGATGTAGGTGATAAAAATTAACATGCAGTGTATGGAAAAAAATAACAGAAAAGACATTCCATAGAAGTAAAAGATTTTGCTAAGCATGGCAGGGTCAAAGAAAGGTGCTATCGTGGTGCCAGAGTGGGACTCTGTGTCCTTTACCAGGACTCTACCTTCAAAGGAAGCGGCTGCCATTAATGGTGCTACTAGCCATTGACAGGACCTAATGTCAGCATTCAAGAGAAATTAGCTCATGAAACGCTTTTCTTTCTAAACCTACACCAACTTTCCTTTCTGTATGAATAGTGAATCCTTTGTTCAAAATATCTTTTCTGAATTATTCACACAGAAACAGCTTTAAAATAGCCAGCCTCCATAGTGAGTGGTTTAGGATTATTGCTAACCCAGGCGAATTGTTTTATGGTTGTGGATCAGTCAGTGACCCTGAGGTAAGACAGAGCAGGGCTGTGGGCGTCAGTCTGTGGGTTGCTTTTGACAGCTTTGCAGCAGCTGAGGAAACAAGTCATTGGTGGTTACAACATCAGATCCAACACTGCTACTGCAAGTGCAGACCCTGTTCTAAAACCAAGCCTGCCATGGGTGAGGACCCCTGAGTCCTGGGGCTGAGGCTGACCATCAGGCTGCCCAACACAAAGAAGTCCCCACTAACCACTACCCCTTCCTTTGTCTATGTTCTTCTTGGACCAAGTGGATGAGGACATTTCCTGGATTGCTCTACATGAAATGGGATGAAGCCAAGTATACACTGAAGCTTGGACCTGATAGAAAACACCCAACTGTCAACTTTCTGGGTGTTTCCCATTTGCCCTGCAGCTTTATGCTCCCCCTACTCTGCACCCTCAGGGCAACCCGCCTGGAGCCCTGTAATGGGCTCTCTGCTCTCTGCCCTTTTGCTGATGAGAGGCACTGGTCAAAGCCTGTGCCAAAGAAGGTGGTCAGAGTATTTATTTTTCCATCATCTTCTCTCCTCGAAGCCACACCTTCTTGTAAGTAGCTTTCTCCATCAGCTCCTTTCATCATTTGCCTCTTTGCCAGGCCCAAGAGTGGCAGTGCCCCTGTAGTGCCATTTCCAAGCATGACATTATCCTTTGCTGGTGTTCTTAACACCTTGCTCATTCTTTCATCAGCATTCCCTACCGATGCTACCAGGATGGGTAGGGGATGCTGATGACTGGTCCATCTGCCGATGTCAAGATCATACCAACTATAGATCCTTCTCTTCAGTCTTCTGCAACACTCCAAAGGCCTAGGAATTTTCAGTTTGGTCTTGGTGACATGCCAAGTGTGATTCTCTGACAGAGAAGCACTTACTGGCTGAGGGCTTGAACACACCCTCTATCCACTATTCTCAGCCAAAGGCTGCCCATCTTTCTTCCCTAGCATGTGCCGCACAGGAGCACCTCCATGTGCCAGGCCTTTGGAAGTGGAGGCTCCACTCTGCAGCAGCCGGGAATAGCTGGCTGACAATGGAATCAGAGTCAGAAGTCCTTGCTCCCCAGTCCAACCAGCTGAGGGTACACTCCAAGTGCACTGTCAACTCATGCTGGTGGGGAGGCAGTGCCCATGGGAGATGTATGCTGGGCCTGAGAAGGGCAGGGGCACAGAGTCTTCTGCGTGTATATCTGAGAAGCCCTGAACATGTGATTTTGCAAAGATTTATAATGAAAACGGTTATGAGTAAGATAGGATATTTGCTCTGTCTCAGGAAGAACCTGCATCTGCTTTAGACACTTGTTTTGAACGAATTATGTTATCTTTAGGAACTCCAAAGGAGACAAGTTTGGCTTGCTCCCCAAATCTCTTCTTCATTGGGATGTCAGAAGAAATGCAAAGAAAAAGGAGAAGACCGAAGTCAGGTTTTGTGTTTCCTCAACCCTGGAGGCCAGCAAGGCTGGGAGGGCAGGAGTTGACAGACACACTCTGTTCGTGCCATTTAATACTTAACTCCACCAGGCGGCTACCTGTCTTCTCGTCTTTGCAGACAGGAAAACTGAGGCTCAGGGAGGTTACATAACTTGCTCATGTACATAGGAAGTGACAGGGTCTCCTATTTTCCCCAAAGTCCATGGTCTTTCTTACCTTAAGTTCAACACCCACAGGAGGGTTGTATGGAAAAAGGAGAAAAGTCAGGCAAAGCCACAGAGAGTGTCTTTAGAGGGGGCTGGCCTAGACAGGTTGGATCTGGGAACAAAGGGAAAATTCAAGGGATCTCAGCACCAAACAGCCCTGCCAGTCAGGGCTGGGTTGGAACAGACCTTATCTGCAGAGCAGGGGGTTTGCTGCAAGCTTCCAGAGTCTGAGTTGGAAACACCGGACTCAGACAACACACGTCCCTTCCTCACTGATCTAAGTTAGGCCAGCCTCACTTGCTCCCTGAGCCCAAGGAACACGGGCCTGCTGGGGCCAGCAGCTCACCTGCCTGCTCCAAAGCCACCATGGTCGCCTGCTCGATCAAGTCCCGTTCGATGAAACTCCTGAAGTCTTCACTGTACACGCTCAGATCCGGCAACTGGAATGTGTAGATGGGCATCTCCAGGGGGAACTGCTCATTGTTGCACTCACTGGCCACGTGGGACCTGGCCAGGGAGACGATAGCCGAGCTGGCGTGGGAAATTCCCCGAGAAAGTCGCTTTTCTGCAGGGGGAGTGGGGAAGACAACCACAGGAAATGAGTGGAGTGGCTGTGTGGCTCAATGAGCATGCATGTCCACGCACGTGCATGCACAAATCTGCTCACACACTTACACACACATACACACAGGCGCTCACACACACATTCACCCACACACCTGTCACTCTTTTCCCGCAGGCCTCCCTGCTGCTGGGGCTAACATTACCACCACCTGGCATATGGCACTTACTCACTCTGAGTCATAAGACCATTCAGAAAGAGGCAAGCTGGGAGTCTACCACACAAGTATGCATCAGCATCATTAAAGATCACCAGGCTTCTTTTTGGGTCTTAAGTTACATCTAACTCCAGTCAGCAGAGCTGTCCCCTGCTAGCTCTGAGGGACACGAGCCAGACTGCTCTTCATTTCATCCATTTACATACTTCAAGCAAGAAGCAATTGGTTCAGGCTTTCCCCACCACGGCTTGGATGGTAAGAGAGGTTACTTTACTAAAGTTACTCTGATAAATGCATCTCGCATGACAATGCTCCACATACAGATATGAAGCCATCACATCTACTTCTCTTCTGTCTGGTTTTCCTTCATCACAGCACTCAAAAAGTACTGGGCTACTTTAGTCTTATTCTGCCTAGGCTTTCCAACAAAAGGGTGAAAAGCACCGTGTAGAATTCCTCTGATGGACATGATGTTACTCTGTTAAGAAGTTAATCATGTGATCTCAATGCCACAGCAAAAATGTGGATGTCTTTGTTTTCCTTCACTCTTGCTTTTTTTTAATTAAAATTTTTTAATGTTTATTTTTGAGAGAGAGACAGAGAGAAAGAGAGAGAGAGAGAGAGAAAGAGAGATAGAGCATGAGTGGGGGGAGGTGGAGAGAGAGAGGGAGACACAGAATTTGAAGCAGGCTCCAGGCTCTGAGCTGTCAGCATAGAGCCTGACATGGGGCTTGAACTCATGAGCCATTAGATCATAACCTGAGCTGAAGTCGGACCCTCACCTAATTGAGCCATCCAGATGCCCCTCTTGTTGTTGTTTTTTAATGTTTATTTATTTATTTTTAGAGAGAAAGAGATCGAGAGCATGTGGGGAGGGACAGAGAGAGAGAGGGAGAAAGAGAATTCCAAGCAGGCTCCATGCTCAGCACTGAGCCTGACACAGGGTTTGATCTCATGACCATAAGATCATGACCTGAGCTGAAAACAAGAGCTAGATGCTTAACCAACTGAGCCACCCAGGCTCCCCCCCATCCTCGTTTTTTTAATCCCTGTCCTTAATAGCTAACATTTACCACGATACAAAGATTATTAAATACAGGGTGTTAGGGAGAAGTTTTCTTTTTTACAATCAATATCTGTAATAACAGAGTTATTTTAGCAAGACAGAAATCCTCTTTCAATCATCTCAGGAAAACAAAATTCAAACTGCTGTTTGGATGAGTATTGTCTAAACCCTGTGGCAAATTCATAAAGTATATCCACTCAGGTCATGAGGACTCCCACTTCATTTCAGATTAGCCTGCTCACTGATCAGGCTCTGTGCTCATGCTGATGCTGCTCTGAAGCATGTCTCTTCCTGCCTGTTCTCAGAGAAGACCCACACCTGTGTCTTCATCCCGAATGGGAGCTTCTTACTTTCCCATGGGCAAGAGCAGTGGACAAAAATGTCATTAAAATAATTTTGCTACAGCAAACTGAAAACAAGAGGCTTTTGATCCTGAGGTAGGTTGGTTTTAAATTTAAAGTCAATTCTCAGAAGCCTCAAGTATCTGTGCATTAAAATGCATAGCGAGCCCCACAGAGTATTTTAAAATGGGTAATTTTGATACACCTTCAATTGGATTCTGAGACCATGATGACTAGTTATTTTGAGGAAAGGCAAAGAGAAGTTAAACCATAGCAGCCACGGGAAAGAAGAGAAATGGAGCACATAGGGCCTGGCCTATCTACCATGGGGGATGGCCCCAGTGCTTCCTGCACTGTCCACATTCTGAAGAACAAGAACAGAGTAGACTCCAAATATTTCTGCCATGTTTCCAGGTCTTGCAAGCCAGGCTGATGTCTTGTCTCTTGTTACAATCTACCATGTCTATATCTGGGAAAGAAGGAACTGCCCCACCTACTAGGATCTGATGGAGATAGGAATCAGTTGTTCTTTAATACCTGAGGTGCTGCGTGGCCTCACGATCCACTGGGCAGACTCACAATGCTGCTCTCAACAGTGGGAATTTGCCGGGAAGGGTTATCCATACTCCTTCATGGTTTATCACTCGGTACCTATTTGCTAGTTAATGACATGCTATTAGGATCTTAGAAACATTGCCATTTGTAGTATAGTATGATGCTATTTAGCAGTTCCAAATATTAAATATTTGGAGTCTTGGGGTGCCTGGGTGGCTCAGTTGGTTGAGCGACCGACTTCGGCTCAGGTCATGATCTCACGGTCTGTGAGTTCGAGCACCGTGTTGGGCTCTGTGCTGACAGCTCAGAGCCTGGAGCCTGCTTCAGATTCTGTGTCTCCCTCTCTCTCTGCCCCTCCCTCACTCATGCTCTGTCTCTCTCTGTCTCAGAAATAAATAAACATTAAAAAAATTTAAAAAATAAATCAATATTTGGAGTCTGAAAGAAAAAGCCTGAAAGAAAAGGTCTGAAAGAAAAGCCCCCAAAGGGGTGTGTGCCTGGTTGGTTCACTCGGTTAGGCATCTGACTTCGGCTCAGGTCATGATCTTATGGCTTGTGGGTTTGAGCCCCGCGTTGGACTCTGTGCTGGCAGTTCAGAGCCTGGAGCCTGCCTTGGATTCTGTGTCTCCCTCTCTTTCTGTCCCTCCCCCCCCTCTCAAAAATAAACATTAAAAAATTTAAAAAAAGAAAAATCCTTTTTGAACTAAAATTAAATTATGTTAAAGCTCATATAATGACAAATATGCTCCTAATTCTAACATTTCCCCATCACCATCTCCATGAATGCACATAATCACACACAAACATACACATGCACATACACATTGATTCTTTAAACATGAACTCAGTGATCTTTCTTTTAGGGGAGTATAAATGAATTGTGTTACAGGAATTACCATGTTCAAAGTTATGCCCCAGAGAAATATAGAGATTAAAAAATCATAGAGAATGCACAGAATTTTACAACTATTGACAAAGACAACTGTGATTTAGGCCAGGGTGGGTGTTTTAACTACATTTCCTTATTTTCTGTATTCCTGATGCTCTGGCATGTGGGCATCCCTGACCAGGGAGAGGCTTTCCCTACCAGGACTAGCCAATTCTGAGAGCAAGTAACTCAGAGGGAAGGAGCATGCCTTTCCTAGAAACTGACCAATCCAGAGGCCATACTCTGAACCATCTCTTCTATCTGGTTCTTCTACTCCAGCAAGCACTATTCCTCTGCATCCCAGGGCAAGGTACAAGACAATCAGGGATAGCTTCAAATCCCCAGAGAGCCTGCTAAAATTATTCAATCTTGCCAATCCTGTATCTGTTTACCTTGCCTTGCCTTTTCCAAGGAAATCACAGTAAAGGCTCATGCCCATGTTTTTTCTCTTTGTCTCCTTTGCTTCCTGACCAAACTTGGTGCTTCCTCATGTGGCCATGGTGTGCCATGCTTCCTGCTTTTAGGGAACTGTGAGTATAAAAATTTCCCTCCTGAAATTCTTTTCTATGTTTGCATATTTTATCATACCTGGTTAAAACAAATCCTAGGTATTTTTAAAACAGGTGCACAAACCTTTTATGAAAAGGACAGATATAAGTGCTTTAGGTTTTGTAAGTCATGCAGTCTTTTTTTAGTATTTATTTTGGGGAGAGCAAAGTGGGGGAGGGGCAGAGAGAGGGGTACAGAAGATCCAAAGCTGGCTCCACATTGACAGTCTGACTCCAGTGAGCCTGATGTGGGGCTTGAAATCACAAACAATGAGATCATGACCTGAGCTGATCATACACTCAACTGACTGAGCCACCCAGGTGCTCCATAAGTCATGCAGTCTTGGTCACAACTGAACTCTCTAGCACTAAAGCAGCCATAGCCAATGCATAAACGAATGGACATGAGGATGTTCCAACAAAAACTTATTTAAAAAATAGTAGCCAGAGTTGGCTCATGGGCCATTGTTTGCCAACCCCTAATTTATAACATGGAGATATTCATTTTCCATGTTAGTGCACTATGATTTCAAGAACTCAATTAAAGGATACATATATCTAATTCAGAAACTATAATTTTTAATTTTTATTAAAAAAATTTTTAATGCTTAGTTTTTTTTTTTTTTGAAAGAGAGACAGAATTCAAGCGAAGAAAGGGCAGAGAAAGAGGGAGACAGAGAACCTGAAGCAGGCTCCAGGCTCTGAGCTGTCAGCACAGAGCCCAATGTGGGGCTTGAACTCACAGACCACAAGATCATGACCTGAGCCAAAGTCAGACGTCTAACTGACTGAGCCACCAAGGCCCCCTCTAATTTTTAAAAAGTAGATAGGATTGTTCACAAAACTCAATAGAATTATATGACAAACATGTTTTTTAATTCCTTAAGTAATATGTGATAAAAATTACATAGCAGCAGGTATCAGGTATGTATTAGGCTCTGAATCCACCAAGCTCTCTGGAAGCAGAGAGAAGAGTCCTTCTAGCCGCCTCAGTGGGAGGATAAAATAATAGAATGGTTGGTTTGCTGCCAGTCAAAAAGAGTAGGAGCAGCCATGTTGTCATCTGTCTGGATTGTCACTGTGTGAGAGAGCCCAGCAGCCTCAACTGTGCGGTGCTGAAAGAACAGTCATAGAAGGCCCTGAGGGGGAAGACTACAGGGAATGATTAGAAGTGGTAGTCTCTCCAGAGTCACACCTAATGGCAGCAATGGAGGAGAACTTAACAACAATATAACCAGATAGACAAGAAGTGACAGAGCCTTGGTGTCCTTTCCTAACTTGCCTTGGAGGTCTACAGGAGCAGAAGAGGGGAGTGGGCTAGGGTTCATGGATAGAGGCTCCAGGTGGGGGGCAGGATTCTGGCCATGCCTTTCCTCACCCTGGCACAGTCCTGGGCAGGTTACTGCTCATACCATCACCTCCACCGGGTGGGCAAACAACAGTGTTGGCCAATGGCAGCTGGAAGAACATCAGGGCAATGCTGAACCACAGCTGGGGGTGAGGCACCAATAACAATAACAGGTGGGCTGGCCAGGCCCTAAGCCTTCCCTCCCCTCTCCAACACATGCTGTGAGCTTGATGGTTACAACACATGGTTGCAGCTTCTGGAAATGAGCAATTGCTAGAACAGAGGTGCTGGAGGTTCCCTATGGAGTGGAGCTAACTGCAGAGGAGGGAGCAAGCAGGGAACATTTTCAGCCCCTATTAAAGCATTGAAAGATCTCCAACTTAAGTGAATTTCCCCTACACTCTCATCCAGAGGAGCACAAGCCAGAGCCCATGTCTTTGTCCCTTTCCCTGATATACAGTATGAGCAGAAATGGCTGATAACCACAGGTGCTCTGCAGTCACATGGAAAATTCAGGACACACCTGAGGAGTGTTACGGAAAGTCTACAACGTACCTGTGCCAGACGAAGCAAAGTAAATAGACTGGAGGGCAAGATTTTAAACTAAGCCTAGTAAATGTGTTCAAAGAGATAAACAGAATATTAGGATGCAAAATAATAATGGCAAAGGGCTAATTTGGAATGAAAAGTGTGAATGCTGATTAGCAGAATGGATTCAAATAAAGAATGAATTAGGAAGTTGGAAGACTGGGTCAAGGAAATCTCTTAGAAAAGGTGAAAATGCGATTTAAGAAAACAATGGAGGGATGGTTTTAAAGCACTCAAGGAACATAATTTGGATCTAGAATTCTTGTTCCACTAAACAAAAATTTAAGAATATCATGTAAACACCTTTAGGAACCCAATGCTTAAGGACTAATTACGTAAAAACTCTTTATGAAAGTAGTCTTTGAGAAAGTACTCTTCCTGCAAAAGATAAATGTGAATAAATAAAGTTAATGGTTGTCTAAGTAGATAACAAAATGAACCTAAATGTGATTGAGGACAAGTGGAGGTAGGAAGGGAGAAGACAAAACACACTCATACTAAGGTATGTACCCTGTTTTCTTCAGGGTAATATTTAGTTGTTAATACATTTTTTAAAATGATAGGAAGAAAACATAAAAATAGGTTTGCATAGGTTAGGGGTAACTATTACCTAAGTAGAGGTAGAAAGTATAACTTTCAAATCAGTAAAAAAATTTAATTAGCCAGAGGATATAGAAAAGGAGAAAAACACACCAAAAAAGCCTGGCAAATAACACATGCAACATAAAGAACTACACGCATGACAATAATTACAATAAAGTAAATGGATTAAATTCACTGTTCAAATGACAGAGACTCATGGATCAGATAATAAAATAATATCTGATGACAAATTATTTATAAGAATCACATGTAATATAAAATGATAAGGAATGATTCAAAATAACAGCAGACAAAATTATATTCCAGGCAAATCTGAGCCAACAGAAAGGCAAGATAGAGATTTCATATCAAGTAAAACAGATATAAAGATAAAAAACATTCTAGGGCGCAGAGAGACACTTTATATGTCGGTAACAAAAGAACACTGGAACAAGATGCCCTAACAATTACGAGTGCATATACATCTAACAAGATGGCCTCAAAATACAGTGGAAAGAATGAAACTAAGAGAAAAAAAACGGATAATGTGCATTAACATTTCTAACTCAATTCTGACTTTTCCAGACAACAGAGTAAGCATAAAATAATAATCCAAGATATGGGTTCCAATGTAGCTTGAATAATAAGGCTGGGCTAACAGAAACAAAGACAACATTCATTCACAACAGTTTGGGAGGGCTAAGCTAATGCAATAGGATAAGAAATGAAATTCATTTAATGTAATTACATTTCATATGCATGTTAAGAATTTAAATTATTTCAGATATTATGATCATATATATTTAGAAACCTCAAGATATTGTCTTATAAAAAATGATTAGTTTTAATAAGAGAATTTATGTAAATTACTGCATAAAACATAAATATGTAAAAATAAGTTGCTTTTCTCTGTGCCTAAAATCTTAGAATCTAAATGGGGAGGCATATTGAATGTTCTTGGATGGGAAAATGATATTACAATATGCCAATTATTCTTAAAATAAAGATTCAACCCAATCCAACCAGAATTCTAAGTTTAAGGTTTATATGGCAGAATAAATATCCAAAAATAGTGAAAAATTTTGGAAAAGAATAGCAGTAAAAAAGTTGCCTTAACAGAAGTTATACTACATAAAACTACCAGAGTCAAGGTAACAGGATGAGTGACCACACGAACTGACAGACACAGTCCAGAAACACATCCAAGTATATTTGGGAATTTAATATATGGCAAAGTTGACATTTTAGTTCAGTGGAAAAAGGATGCTTTATTCAATAAATGTGCCAGGGTAAGTCAATCTTGATCCAGAAGAAAGCAAGACTAGATTCTTCCTTACTACTTACAAAAAATTCAAATCAATCAAAAGACCTAAGAACAAAATTTTATTTTATTATTTATTTATTTATCTATTTATTTATTTATTTTTATTAGAGAGAGAAAGGGCACAAGTGAGTGAGGGCACAAGTGTGGGGAGAATCCCATGAGAGTCCGAGAGAGAGAGAGAGAGAGAGAGAGAGAAGGAGAGGGAGAGAGAGAGAGAGAGAGAGAAGCGGGGCTCACCCCAAGTGGGGCACTAGTTCACCTGGAGTGGGGCTCAAACTCACCAACTGTGAGATCATGACCTGGGCCAAAGTCAGATGTTTAACCCACTGAGTCATCCAGGCGCCCCCTAACAACAAATTTTTCAAACAAATATAGGAACTTTGTATTCCAGGAGATCTTCTACAGCAAGAGAGGACACCTATCAGCCATGAATGCATAGTAATACAAACATTTTGTTGGCAGAATACTCTGTAAACAAAATCATAAAGTAAATGATTCACTGGGAAAGACATACACGTATATAAAAATATATGTTTGTCGTCTTCATCACAAAGAATGTTACAAATTGATAAGAAAACTGAAAACAAATAGAAAAATGGGCAAAGTATGTGAACAGGGATGTTGCAGAAGGGAAAATCCAACTGGCTAACCAACAAATGACAAGATGAAAGTTAAAACAGGAGACACCTGTTTTTCACCCTTCACAGTAGAAAAGCAATGTAAAACCATCACAAAAACATCCAGGACTGCTAAGAGTGAAGGGAGACACCTAGTTTTGCACATGGTGTTGGCACAGCAAATCCATTTTGGGAATGCTGACCCATAGAAATAAAAGCACTAGTATGTAAGATCATGGGCATAAAGTTGTTTGTTTTGGCATTGCTAGGAGTATTGGAAACAAAACACCCAAGAAAAACCAGGATAACCATTAATACAGGAGTAGTTTAGAAATGACTGTGCAGAACAATATATTGAGACTATACTCATGATTGACTGTTCAGTGAAACAAGTGATTTGAGAAGCATTATGTGCATTTGACTCTGATGCATTCTGAATGAGTGTAGCAAAAGGACAGACCAGGATGCCATCATTGGTTATTATGTCAGTGAGATTTGAGATGGGTGGAGAAGAAAACTCTGAAGTTTTCTTTATATCTTTGCACTGTTTCTTCCATTACAGTAAACACATCTGATCCTTAAGAAAAAGAACAGAAAGGGGCGCCTTGGGTGGTTCAGTTGGTTAAGTGTCTGATTTTGGCTCAAGTCATAATTTCACAGTTTGTGAGTTTGATCCCTGAGTCGGGCTCTGCACTGACAGCATGGAGCCTGCTTGGGATTCTCTCTCTCTGCCCCTCCCCCATGCGCGCACGTGTGTGTGTGTGTGTGTGTGTGTGTGTACATGTTCTCTCTTTCTCAAAATAAATAATAAATAAACTTTAAAAAATACATAAAAAAATAAAAAGAACACAGAAAAGGGAGCCCTTGGGACACTGAACACTGATGATGAACAGATCTGGAGGCTATGCTACTTAGGGAATAACTGAAGGGACTAGAGGTGCTTGGCATGGAGAGACTCAGGTTCCAGGAGGAGTGCTGGCCCTCAATCACATGGGCTCCTAGGGGACTGGACTGCCTCTCCTGCTTTTCTGAGGCAGAGAGAGAAGCCAGGAACCAGAAGCAGCAACGCACATTTCAGCTTGATGAACCGAGAGCCCGATTTGCCTGCAGCTGAGAGGTGATGACCTTGCCATTCTTTGAATGCCACCCCCCCCACTACCCCCTGCAAGCCATGGAACCCCAGAGAAGCTGTTTCTGAGCTCATTTCCTTGCCAGATACCTTGGGCGATGTCGTCCTGCCTCTGAAGGCAGGGCCGTTCCACCTTGTGCCCGGGCTGTGGCAGCTCTCGCTCTGGCTGCTTGGGACACCTGCCCTCATTGAACACATGTGGCAGGTTGGCTGTGTGCACCTGTCGGAGCTGCTCATAGTCACTCAGAGCGGCTGTCAGGTCCCAGTTTTTGCCTGTGGACAAGAAATGACAAGAAATTACAATATGAAGGATCTCACTGTGGAAAAAAACTGTACGAGAAGCATTCTTTAAAAAAAATTTTTTTTTTTACAGTTCTTTATTTTTGAGAGACAGAGAGAGACAGAGTACAAGGGGCAGGGGACAGAGAGAAGGAGATACAGAATCCAAAGTGGCTGCAGGCTCGGAGCTGTCAGCACAGAGCCCGAAGCAGGGCTTGAACTCACAAGCCGTGAGATCATGACCTGAGCTAAAGTCGGACGCTTAACCGACTGAGCCACCCAGATGCCTCATGAGAAGTATTTTTAATTATCACTGTGACTAATGAACTTTCCACCAGCGTTCTTGTTTCTCAAAAGGGTAAAATGGCTTGATGCATAATCTCTAAAAGCAGAATTTCGCACCTGCGGCTGATGTCCATATGCAATATGTGACTGTATCTACTCTCAGCCTTTAGATTCACGCACACACACACACACACACACACATACACACACACACACTTCAGAACATTACATTCCTAATTATCATGCCCCCCTCCACCCCTTTGAAAATCAAGTTGTAGAGCTTACTCTCTGAGAGAAGCAAAACAAAACAAAACAAAAAAATCAATAAAAAGAATTCCCAAATTTTCTTTGGGCTTTTGCTTAGAGTTTTACTTTTCTTTTTAAGCTTAATATGTGTAAAGGAGAAGCTTTGGAGGAATTCTCTGTGTAAATGCCTTAGCAGCAGGCAGACGTCCGAGCTCTGAACCTGAACTGGGTGAGAGATGCTAGTCCCGACTGGGGTGCTGGCCTGGGAGAGTTGTAAGCAGGGCTCCTGGGCACGGAGATGGGTGTGGTGTTGAAGGGGACTTTCTGCAACGCTAGGGGGAGCTGTTCTGGGAGCTGGAACCCTGTGGGTCTCTAATTCCTGAGCCTGAGTCAATGGACTTCTAATGGAGGCATGGAGTCTTCTGGCATCATGATCTTTTTAAAGACAAAGAACTAAAAGCCTAGCTTTCATGTTAAAGAGAAAATAAAATCTTATCCTCTTCTGGATAACTTCAAATTGCAGGTATAAGCCATATTGACCCAATTACATGCTAAATTATGTTGTATATACAATATAATGAGGCTTTAAATATACGAAATAATATCAGGACATCTTTTTTACCTCTTCTACTTCTAGTGAAGACTTGATACCATCAATCATCATATGTAAGTTATATGGCCACTTGTAATGTAATCACATTTTTTTTCTCCATAGTTAGGTAACAGAGACACAATAGTTGTATCTTTGTACTATCTTAGTGGATAAGAAAAGCAAACTAAATTATCTGGGTCACCCAACAGAAAAAACAGCGGGAGTGGGTGGTTTTGTAAGTGATAATAAATAGCTGGGGCATTGGTGTAATGCAGCCTGGTTATCATTAGTAATAGAAGTGGAGGGTGGTGGTTGTGGCTGTGGGGCTGGGGTGGTGGCCATGACAGGGCTGGTTTTGGGAAACTAAATTGAAGCATAAATGTCATAACACACTTTCACACTCACATAGGACTAAACATCACAGTGTACAAATATAACCCACATGATCTAAACCTGGCATTTTCAAGCATAAGTGTTAGTGATGATCCAATGGGCATTAATGTTCCAAGAAGGCAAAGATAAGACTCTTGCCCTTAGGGAAATCATGCCTAAGCGGGGGTGATGACCTGAGTGGGCACTCTGCTCTAAGGCACGGCTGAGGGGGCCACATGCCCAAGGGAGGATCAAGCCTGTGTGGAGGAAGAAGGTCAAGGAGAGAGGAGGTGAAGGAGGAGATACAGGCCTGTCTTGATTAAAACCCACACTTTTGGGGCTATAGTTTCCTTGAAGCTGGTCTTGTTTAGGGCATCACAGCTCCTGGTTATGGACTAACTTTCACACCTCCACCCTGCCTTGCCCATTCATCATGACCCTCCAGAAAAGGACTTGTCCTCTTCTTCTGCATCCCTCACTCTCTGTCTCCAATTTGCCAATGTTTTCAGCTGCTGGGTCCTTACCCCCATGCACTTACCTGCACCATGTGAAATTCTCATTCAGGTGTCACTAGGTCCATCTAAACACAGCAGGCTATCAGGCCCATGGGGGAACAGCAGAAAGCCTCACTAGAACAGGGACATTTAACAGTCCCTTTTATCCTATGCCTCTGAATACTTCATGTACCCTTTTCTTGCTGCTTTGCCCTTTTTTGCCCTTAAAACACATAGGTTCCCCTATTTTTTCTTTCTTTTCTTCTCTTTAAAAATTTTTTTTAATGTTTATTTATTTTTGAGACAGAGACAGAGCATGAGTAGGGGAGAGGCAGAGGGAGAAGGAGACACAGAATCTGAAGCAGGCTCCAGGCTCCAAGATATCATCACAGAGCCTGAAGTGGGGCTCAAAATCACGAACTGTGAGATCATCACCTGAGCTGAAGTCGGACGCCCAACTGACTGAACCACCAGGTGCCCCTCTTTTCTTCTCTTAATTTATATCCTCTTTTGAAGGTCAAGACCATCCCTATGTGAAAAATCTTAAATCTAGTTGTAATTTCTATCCTAAGCTTCAAGGCCAAATGTCTAAGTATGACAGAAGCTAGGTGACTATCCAATTTCTATTCTCCTCTAAATCTTGATGCACAGAATGTTGATTTCAGATTGCAATCCACACAGCTAGAAATACTAATTTTTCTCCTGTAGCCAACATGAGATCTTCAAAGTATGTTCTTGTTGTCATATCTCTCTGTATTTGCTTACTCTGTTCCTTTTTCCAGAAATATTTCCTCCAAGCAGCAGAATAGTATAACTGTATGAAAGAAGACCTCAATCCAAAGACTACAGGGAATAATGAAGTTGCCTGTTAAATTTTTTCCTTTAGGCTATGCCTTACTTTGTGCATATCACAATACATTAGGTTACTGGATTAATAATAAGCACAGGTTTTGTGGTAAGTACCAAAATCTCTAGTACAGTTTACTGATGAAATGTTTGTGATTTAAACTTCTAACTCATTTGATGTATTCTTAAGAGTAACATCAAATGAGGCCAGATCTCAAGTTAAACTTAACATATGCATTTTGGCTCTCAGAGTGTGCTGCTTTAATTTAGCATGAAAGTATCACATTAATAAAGGGAAACTACAAGTCAGAGATGCATGGGCTTATAGGAATATATGAAACAGGAAATGACTAAACTCAGGGGAAAAAGCAAAAAAGAGGCAAAGTCATTTCCAAAATGAAGTTAAATTCTAAGGGCGCAAAGAAAAAACAGACCACAGATAGCATAGTAAGGACCATAAAAATGGAAAATAAGCGAAGTGGAAAAAGTAAAGAAACAAAAGCTAACAGAGAAATGGCAGATATAGAATGTAGGTGAAAGACATAAAACATACAAATAATTGTAGGTTAAAATAAGAAATCTAAAATAATGGAAAAGAAAAAAATAATTTAAAAAGTAAATTAAAAAAAAAGCAAACTTCTCATACAAAGATTTGATTCTACATATTGAAAGGGCACACTGCATAAAAGGAAGTTGTCCTAGTAAAATACCAAGACATATCCTTATAAAATTGTGTTTTAAAGATAAAGAGAATTCTTTGAATATTTAAACAAAAAATAAAGAAAATCAGGATTGTAACATACTTCTTGGCAGCCACATTCAATGCCTGAAGTCAATGGAGTCACATCTACAAAATACTTAAAGAAAGGAGTGTGAGCTAAGAAACTTTTATATTCATCAAGGCTATCCCTTCATGTATAAAGGCTACAGACAAACCATTTTAAACAAGAATGCATCCAGGAAATACTACTCAAATGGATCTTTCTTGAAAAAACTATTAAAGGATGGGCTCCAGCCAATCAAGAGATGAATGGAGGTTTGGCAAAGGACATTAGGCAGCAGTAAATTTATTTAACTGTACATCTAAGAAAAAACAAAGGTACAGATACAAGTGCAAGAGGAGAAAGTCAATATTCTGCCAAAGCAAAAATGATACAATCAATACAATGGTAGAAGGCAGAAAGTAGAAATAACATATAGTTGCCTCAGTTATGATACAGGGGAGTTAAAAGATCAAATACAAATATGTAAACATATTTAGCAATACAGAGGTGAATGCCAAAAACCAGATAAAAGATATGCTACTAATTAAATTGGATGGGAGGAGACAGAAAAAGAGAGAAGGGAAGAGGAAGATACAAGCTAATTTTATTGAAGCAGATCATAAGAACTAACACTGTCTAAAGTAAAAAGGAAACAGAATATTATATAAAGGTATAATTTAAAAAAGTAAACCATAGATAAAAAATGCAACTATCAGGGCACCTGACACCTGGGTGGCTCAGTTGGTTAAGCGTCCAACTCTTGGTTTCAGCTCAGGTCATGATCTCAGGACTCATGGATTCAAGCCCGCATCTGGCTCTGTGCTTCAGATTCTGTCTCCCTCTGTTTCTGCCTCTCCCCCACTCACAGTCTCTGTCTCTCATCTCAAAAATAAACATTAAAAAACCCTGCAACTTATCTAATTACCAGAAAAATATTTTTTTAATGTTTGTTTATTTTTTGAGAGAGAGATTGACAGAGTATGAACAGGGGAGGGGCAGAGAGAGAGAGGAAGACACAGAATCTGAAGCAGGCTCCAGGCTCTGAGCTGTCAGCATGGAGCCGGACGCAGGGCTTGAACCCACGAACCGTGAAATCATGACCTGAGCCAAAGTCAGACGCTCAACCGACTGAGCCACACAGGCGCCCCCAGAAAAATATTTTTTAAGTAAAAAGCTAATAAAATATACTGAAAGACATTTGAAATATTTATATACAAACATAGAAAATATGATACAACAGAACTAAGAACCACCATATCTGTCAGCGCGATATATTTAAATAGGCTTAATGCAACTATTTAAAGAAGAGGATTTGCATGTTATCTCACAAAGCAAAGTCTAGGTATTTGCTGTATATAAGAGATCTATCTAGAGCAAAGTGATTCAGAAAGGTTGCAGCTAACAGGGAAGGGCCGTGGTTTATCAGGGTTACCAGGCAAAGATAAAACAAAAATTTTAGCCTAAGATCACACTGTATACACTGTATGTTATCTAACTTGAAAATAAATTATATATATATACATATATATATATACATATATATGTATATATATATATATTAGAAAAATAAAACAAACAAACAAACAGACAAAAACCAACATAGGGGACATGATCTTATATCTATCTATCTATACACATATATATTATATATATGTATATATGTATATACATATATAAGTGTTTATTTTATTTTATTTTTGAGAGAGAGAGAGAGAGAGAGAGGGAAAGAGAGAGAGTGAGGGATGGGCAGAGAGAGACATAGAATTTGATGCAGGCTCCAGACTCTGAGCTATCAGCATAGAGCCCCATGCAGGGCTCGAGCTGACGAATTATGAGATCATGACCTGAGCCAAAGTTGGTCGCTTAACACACTTAGCACCTGGGTGCCCAATAATGCACAATGGAGATGTATATTAATTATGCTTTCTTTTCTGTAGTTTTGAAGTCTTGCTGAGCCATGAGGGACTGACTGCCCTTCTCAGGCCTATCTGATTCCTCATGATAGCAAACTACCTCCCTGGAAATGTGCCTTTCATGTGCAAACCAACCAATCCAAACTCTGACTCACACTCAGGGCAAATGCTCCCCTTTGCTAATCACTCAGGGCCAGGTACCAGACAATTTGGGGTGGCTTCTCCACCCTGGAGCCTGCTAAAATTCAAACCAGCTAACCCTAAAACTTATTATCCTGCCTATCCAGCCTTACCTGTTCCTTCCTGCAGAAATCACAATAAAGGCTCTCATCATATTTCCCCCCTTCTCTGTGCCTCCTGACTGACCCTGATACTCCTGTGTGGCCCTGCATGGCATGGCTCCTGTTCCTAAAGAACTCTTTCCTTCATGAGAGTGATTTCCATGCCTGTGTGCCTTACCATACCCAGTTAGAACAAATATTAGGTACATATTAAAACAGAAGACATAAGAAGCATGAATATATGCATACTAAATAAAAAAGTAGAAACTGTACAAAACAGAAATTGCCATGAAAGACTAAAATAAACACACTGACCTTTCCTATTAACAAGAGAATGCCATGAATAGCAGATTGCATTGTAATGTGGGAATAAACAGCCTCCAAACTCCTGAGGCCCTAACAACAGAATCTTATATTTTACTCATACCATAAGTCTGCTGTGGGTTGGAGAAGCTCTGTCACGCCTTCTCACTTCAAGATTCAGGTGGACAGAGCAGCTGGTCTTAAAAACTGCCTATCAGTATGGCAGAGGGACAAAAATCTCTAGGGTATCTCTCATTAACAATCAAATACCTTGGCCCAGTAGTGACTTCTCACTTCTGTTCCCAACCCAAGGCTGAAACTAGGCACAGGGTCCCTCCCTCCCATCCAACCACAGGGGCCAGGAAGGGCAATTCTCCCACACACCCACAAGGGGGAGGCAGAGTGCTGGACACAGTCTTTGAACACCAGATGTAACATTAACATACAGTAAAAGAAAATAGCCTTCAGACATAAACAAAAACAAGTTAGATGACATAATGGAAGGAAGTATTCCATTATGCAATTTCATAATTGCAACTAAAAGACAAAATACTGAGAAATAAGTTTAAAAGAGATATGTAAGAGATCCATGTTCTTAGTTTGGAAGACTCAATATCATTTCTTCCTAAGCTAATTTATAAATTTAACACGATCCCAATTAAAAAAAAAAAAAAAACATAAGCAGGGCTTGGAATCAGACAGGCTCATTTTAACCTTCATCTGGAAAACTAAGCAAGAATAACCAGGGACTCTCTGAAACAAAGGAACAATGAGGAGACAGGGGCACTCACAGACATAAACCTGCTCTACTGTCTCGATAATACTACATGAACCATCTGATAAAGCAATGGAACATAAGGGAAAGTCCCAGAGAGACTTAAATTCATACAAAATGTCAAAAGATGGTATTGATCTGGGGAAATATTTGCACTTCGTACCACACACAGGAGTCGTCTCTGATGCAGGTCAGATGCTAAAAAAACCAAGGCGGGAGCATGCTGGCAGGAGGGCTGGTGGGAATGAGGCAGGGTGTCTGGGGGGAAGCAGCAGCAGACCCACCCTGAAGGTGCAACAGAGCCTTCCCTGAACTGACTGGCATTGCCTTTCAGAGGAATTCGCATTGTGGTAAGGGGCACAGACATAAAGAAGGCACTGGATGGGCGCTGACCCCAGTAGGGGACTTGGTCAAAAAGTGACTTCCTTCCACTGGGGGACCACTGAAGAGGGACTCAGCTGTGAGCCATCAGCAGCCTGGCTCCCTGCTTCCCACTCTGGCAAGAGTCCCTGGGTCCCCGGATGAAGGGGTCTGAGCACAAGAGCAAATGCTACACCCTCTATTTTCTCCTGTGCACACACGTTTGTGTTTTGCCCAGAAACCAATAAGGGGGAAAAACAGAATAACAACCCAAAGATAGAAACAAAGGACGTGAACAAAGAGTTCACGGAAAAATAAACAACTCTGAAATAGATGAAAAGATGACAAATTCCATCACAAAAGAAATGCAAATTACAAATATACTGAGGAATCATTTTACACATATCAAAGTAGTGAATGCAAAAGTTGGCAACCCACCTGGTTACCAATCCACTTGCTGCTAAAAGTACAGAATGACAAAACCCCAAGTAATTTGTCAAAATTACATTGCATTTATCCTGTGACCCAGACATCCCACTTCTGGGCTTTTGTCCTTTAGTTAATACTTATACACATAAGATGAGGTATGTACAATATAGTCACTGCAGCATCATTTATAACAGCAAGATAATGGAAACAAGCTAAATGTCCATCTCTGGAAGAACATTTAAATAAACTACGGTGCACTCCACTTAACATAATGATATACCTTTGCATAAGAGAATGAAGCCCCATGGAAAGATCTCTAGCACACATCTGGGAGTGAAATAAGCAAGGTGTTGAATATTCATAATCCTACCTTTTGAGTAAGGATAGAATAATATATAAATTCTCTCTATATACATTAAAACATACAAATAAGTGTGTGCTTGTATCTGCATATGCAAATGCTAGACAGGTAAACAAAAAACTAACACAAGCAATGATCCCGAGGTCAGGGGGAAGTGGGGTCCAGGGGACAGAGAAGGTACAATATTGTCAATTTCTTCCTCTTTTGAGTGTTGAACTCTTTAGATAAATCACTTATCTAAAACAAATAGAAAACAAAACTAAATGCAAAAAATTTTAAATGATTAAACAATAATTACCAGTATTTTAAGTGTACCAAGGTAAGAACTCTCCCTTAATATGTAGTGTGCCATAACTACAGAATGGAAGATTTCATCTCCTTCACATTTGCAGGCAAAATTCTGAATTTCCTGCTATTAAATACAGATGGAAATAGAAAGAGCCAATTGAAATAACGGAACTTCTTAGCTAGCTGATATTTATAAGACTGTTTTAATTAGCTTATTTTTATAGAAATGTGGAGAAAGAAATGAGCCCAAAGGCTGCCTCAACTAATCTTCCAATAGGTCATAGTTCACCAGATACTTGTGCAATATAACAAATATGATAATAAGGTAACCAAATCATATGGCTGATATTTGGATATCTGGTTTTTTTTTAGTTTATTTATTTATCTTGAGAGAGAGAACCAGTAGGGAGGGGGAGAGAGAGAGGGGACAGATCTGAAGCAGACTCTGTGCTGACAGCAGAGAGCCTGATGCAGGGCTTGAACCTATGAAGTGTGAGATCATGGCCTGAGCCAAAGTTGGATGCTTAACTGACTGAGCCACCCAGGCGCCCTGATATTTTGATATGTTAAAAAAATGTATGTACTCTATTGCCAGCTATATAGAGGCTGGTATGTGCAGTAAATTTAAACAAATGTTGAAAGAAAAAGTAATATTTATGCACATTCACTCTTTGACCCACTGTGAAATGGTTTTTGTGATCCCCTTTCTACTGAAGCATTCTTTTCAAGATTACCAATAAGCTTGATGTAGATAAATCCAAGGTCACTTCCCTGTCCCCCATCAATAAAGGCCTCTCTTCTCCTTGATTTACTCTCCTTTTTTGGGGCAGAGGAAAAGAGAAAGAACTAATGTGCAGCGTTAGACTGTGACTCTCTTTTGACTTCTAAGACATCACACTCTACTAATAATCATCCTTTTATTTCAATGGCTGCTCTACTCCTTTCCTTTTAACAGCACCTCTTCCTCCTTCACTAAGTCCCTAGATGTTGTCATTTCAGATCTGGGCCAAACTCCACTGGGAGGTATTTGAATGAAATTTTTACTTCTGACTTAAAGGAATACAGACTTAAGAGGAGGGTTGACCTGTGCTGTTATTCCCTGTTCTCACTGACTGGAATGCAGACATGATACCTGGAGCTGTAGCAATCATCTTGCAAACACTAGGTAACAAGCATGAAAAGGCCAATAGCTAAGAATGCTGAGTGAGGAGAAAAAAGCCTGAATAAGAATCTGGACAGATTACTGCCAGCAAACCCCTAACTAATATAGGGAAAAAACACAGGACAGAAGCCTACACTGAGACCTAATTCTGACAGGGTACCCAGGTCAGGATGTAACTTGGGACCTGGAGCATGACCAGAGGTGCTCTCAGGAGGATGTCTCATTTAGGCCGAGACCTAAAAGAAGTGTGAAAGCCATCTTGTCAAAGAATCAGGGGTAGGGGGAAGAGGGGTGGCATGCTGGGAAGAAGACAGCACATCGATAAACCTCGAAGTGAAATGACCTGGCACATAAAGGCAGTTAAGTGTGAATGCAGCACAGAGAGGAGACTGGAGAGGCTGCCTGAGGAGATTGAAAAATACAGGAAGAGAGACAGAGGTGTTGGGACAAGGTACACCTTTAAGGGTCTTGTGAAGTATGTGCTGGGATCTGAACTTCATCGCAAGGGTAAACATGAGCTACTGAAGCACTTCCAAATGAGTAGGGCCTGATCCAATTTTTATTTTAGAAAAATAAAGTGTTTGCATTAAAAAATATCTCTGGTTAAATAGTAGAGACGGCATTAGAATTGGTGAAGCTTGTGGCAGAAAGCACATTAGGTGGGGCCTATAGCAATATTGATGTGAAATGAGATGGCCTGGTCCAGTGACACTGAGGATGGAGTAATGGGGGGGGGTCTCCTAGGTGCCAGACGAGGGGGAGAGGGAGAGGTGAAGGCAGGTGTTCAGGATTCCGGGGACTGCTCAGGAAATGTCTGGCTCAGTTATGGTAATCCACATCTGGAAGACTACTCAGCCATTAAAAATGAATTTGCATATACAACAGATTTGAGAGGATTTCAATGAAGTAGTGTTGAGTGAGAAAAGCAGTATGATGACAGTGTATTCAACACAATCACCTTGGCGACACAGAGCAAACACAACTCTGTCTGGTCCATGTCCAATGTTATCATGCTTTAGCATCCAAGGTCAATTCTACACCCCTGCTGCCTTTGCAGGAGAGGAGCGTGAGTGAATGCTCCTGGAAGGGATTCCCAGTAGAGTTCTGGTAACAGCCTCCAATGAGAAGCATTCATGCAAGATTGATTGGAAGGCTGAGCACAGGCTGGTTTTCCATGGAGTGTTGCAAGCAGATGCCTGGGCAGAGAGCAGATGGAGATTGGCTGTAGATTTGGGGAAAACTCCTGAGAAACACCTGCTTGGCAATCCAACTGCTAGGGTGGGTGGGTGGTGGGGGTGCCCTGTGAGTCCTGAGGCTTCAAGGACTTCCAGAGTGGATCTCCTCAGTGAGAACACAGCTTCTCTAGTTCCCTTTCCTACTTGGAATATCTAGAATGACTTGTGTCTCCTTCGCCAAATGCTGACAGATACAGAATTTGGTATTAGAAATGGTTCCCGGTATTAGAAACACAGAGATGACACTAGTTCTCTGACACTTTAGGAAAACCAACAGCTGTTATGCACAGATGCTGTGATGCAAAGAAGGGGTACAAAGAGCATGGTAGGTGAACTCTCTTGACCGCACTGGGTAGCATGCAGGAAAAACGGTGAGCATTAGGACAGTAAGCAGGAAAGATTGGGCTTTGAAAGCTGGATGGGATCCTAAGAACACTAAGTGGGTTCTGATGATTGAAACCTGGTGCTCTTAAAAGTTAAATTAATCAAAAGTTAGTTACTTAATTAGTTAAATTAATTTAAAAGTTAAATTCATAACTAGGAATCTATTCCATGTAAAATGCCATGTATCCTGGATTCCAGTAATCCCATTTCTAGGAATATAGCCTCAGGACATATCTGTACCTCTGCCATATGCATAAGGAGTGCCATGAAAAATGGGCACAGCAGCCTGCTGTGTAACTTTTAAGCATTTCCAAATGCTTGGGCTCTCTATACTCAGGATGCTATTAATCAATTAATCTAAACTGTGATATCACAATATGTGATAAACCATTTTCATAGTAGCTGAAGGAATATCTAAACTGAATAGCCAAAAGCTACAGGACAGGGGTGGCTCCCACACTGTACTCTAAGGAAGACCACGGATCTGCTCTGTAGGCTCCTGGTTCAGGCAGGTACCCATGGGTGCTGATGATATACATATGAATGAGGACTCCTGTGTGCTTTGTAAGAGGGTGACAGAACAAGAGGTGACATGAGCATGCAAATAGCTGCTGTGGACTGAGAGCTGGGGGTAGTCTGCAGAGGGACCCAGGTGCCCCATTATTTGTGAATGAGGCTTGGAGCTTTCCAGAAGAGAAACAGGAAGGGCAGTGCAGGGGAACAGAATACAAAGGCTTGGAGGCTTGCAAAACCATTCTCTGCCCAGTGAACTATACAGATGTGCTGGGGTTCCAGGGATATGGGAGTTGACCAAGAAAAAAGAAATGACTGTTATGGGGTGATGCTTACATGGGGGAAGTTTCTCACAGGAGGAAGCTGTGCATCAGAGACCACCTATGTGTCTCTACTCAGAGAGGGGGAAGGGCAGGGAACTCCTCCCAGGAGAGAGAAGCACACAGCAGCAATGGTTTCTGTGTCCCAGTGATGTCATTCGGCAGCACCATGGGGAGTCTGGGTCAGAGAGGTCCTAAGGGCAGCAGCAGCCTGCTGTCTCAGAGCCATAGACTTTGTCTTATCAATGGCGAGCAGATGCTGGGGGAGGATTTGCAGGGAATGCAAAGCAGGAAGGCTAAATGTATAGAAATCTGCTTACATGAGCTATGTTTAAAACAAATGGATGTGTGAAAATGTAAGTTTGGGCTGGCAGATTTGGACTCAGTCTGCAATAAGGAAACAACCAACCTAGGAGGCAATACACAGATCTGTGGTTCATTTATAAAACAAGAGGTCAGCAGGGCTGCCCTACAGAATTTGACCAGAGACGACCAAAGTGATACTCTCTTAGGTGGAGTTTTAAAAATACATAATTTGATTTCAAAGTCTTAGATGAATTTTGTAAAAATATCATTTGATTTAGAAGACAAATAAATGAACTCAGTGGCTGTCTGTACCCAGTCACATACCCTGCCATGGTCCCTGGTCGTCTAAGCATCCCTACTGACTGCTTCCATCGGGGCAGAGATCTGCCTGGATAAAACCTCACGGTGCAGGAAGCATAGCTAACTTGTGGCTTGGTCTTTCTTGCTGAACCAAACCCTCTTCTCTGCAGCCAGCCCCAAGCTACTTTGTGCAATCAGCAGCAGCAGCAACTTCATCAACTCAAGTCAGGTCTCTCAGCCTTTAATCTTAAAATCGTGTTTTAAAAAGGATCTGAAGATTGACTTTCATAAAGTCAAAGATAGTTAAGTCCACCCCCACAATGAAAGACTGACTTCTGATAATTATGGGGTGCTTTGCTGATATTGATAGCTGTCCTTTAAAGTGGGTTACTGTCCACCCTGAGCAGGCAGCCTGGCTCTGCATTCTGTGTCTTCGATCTGCATGGTATTTAAGAAAGAAATGGACTTTAATGGTTTCAGTTAAAAATCCTGAGGCAGTTTTTAAAAACAAATCAGAATGAATGCTGAAGTCTCTGAGGAATAAATCACTGTATGTCTCTTGGATGTTTGCCAACCTGGTAGAGTCTGGTAGACTCCAGGAAGAACCTTGATTATTTGTGGCTTCTAAAGAAAGTTTTCTAGCTCCTTCCATCCAATTCTACTAGGAAGCCTGCTGCTACCCCTCTCACAACAATGGACATAATGGCAGCTAGGGGGGTCCAGGCTTCACACTGCAGCCAGGTCCTTCCCTGGAGAGTTAGGGGGCTCTGAAGGAGGACTGGCTCCTCCAAGCCCCTGGCATAGACAGCGGCCATGAGCTGTTTATTAGTCCACACAACGAAGAGAGAAAGGCTGCTTGGCCTCCCAGGATATTTTCTGCTTGCTCAGATTCAGTGAAATCCTGCCGGGGACCTATGTCTACAAAATAGTCAAATTATAACCATGTGAAGATTGAAGATTGGGATTCAGGACAGCAGTGTCTGCCCCCTGGTGGAGAAGGCAGCGTGCCCAGAAGAAGCAGGACAGAGCTGGCTGCAGGTGCAAAGCCAGGCCATGCTGTGTAAGGCCTTTGGGCCAGGGGGCTGGACTTGCCTACAAGGCCTGTTCATGCGCTCAGCAGGGATTCAGGGGGTGCTTACTGTGTTTTGCTTTAGTAGTACTCTGGCTCCAAATCATTCCCTGGTAAGGTGAGAGACCCAAACAAATAAGGAAGGAGTCCTGTGGCTGTTTGGAAGACAGCATTTTCAGTCATGAGAGCAGCAAAGTCAAACCCTGTGGTGGGCCTGCATGGCTATAGTGTACATAAATGAGCAAGGTGGCCTGTGCATAGAGTGTGCAAAGTGGAGCCTGGCAAGGATGCAGGATTTGATTTGGGGAGAGACTAGACCATTGGCAGATTTGCAAGCTGCGGAAAGAATGTTCTGACATTCTTTATTTAATTAAAAAACATTTTGTGGTATCATTTATACACAGTGGAGTGAATGCCCAGATCCATGATCAGTTTGAGGACTCTGGTCGGGTGCACACATGTGTGTAACCACTGCTGCAGTCCAGACCTGGATCATGTCTGTCATACCTAGAGGGGTGTTGTGTGCCCTTCCAGCCAATCCCTCTTCAGCAGTTTCCTGCTGCTGTGTAATGAATCGTCATGCAGGTAGTGGCCAAGACCATGTGGGCTTGGTTGGCTTCTGTGTTCTGAGACTCACAAGGTTGTTGCAGTCACGGTGTTGAGAGAACTGCATTTCTTTCTGGAGTCTCTAGAAAAACATCCACTTCCAGGCTCATTCTGGTCGTGGCAGGATTCAGGTCCATGCAGTAGCATGGAGTCTTCAGTTCCTTGGGCATTGTCAGCTGAGGGTCATCATCACCCCAGAGACGACTTTGTTGCTTGGCCCATGCTCCCTTCCTCCATCTTCAAGCCAACAATGGCAGTTGAGTCCTCTTCACACTTAGAATCTCTCTGATCATTCCTTTCACATCTCTCTGAATCTTCTGCCTTCCTCTTCTGGTTTCAAGGGCAGAAGATTAGTGTGCCCACTCCCCTTCCCCAGATAATCCAGGAAAAATCTATTTTAAAGTCAGCTAATTAGCAACCTTAATTTTATCTGCAAAGTCCCTTTGCAGTAGTACCTACATCAGTATCTGTATATCAGGGAACGGGAATCCCGGAAGGCATCTTTAGAATCCTGCCTACCACACAACCCCCATTTTTGAGCTCCATTAAATGGAGTCAGGTAATACTTTTTTCTGTGTCTGGCCTGTTTGCTCAGAATAAGATCTCTGAGATTCATCCATGTTGTAGCATGCATGAATAGTTCATTTCTTTTTATTGCTGAGTAGTATTCCATTGTATGGATACACCACACTTAGTTTATCCATTTACTTTTTGAGAGGTTTGTGGGTGCTTTCTATATTTATGTGATTATGAATGAAGCTGCTGTGAACATTTAAGTACAATCTGTTTTGTGGACATAATGTTTCTTCATTAAACACCCAAGAGCAGAATTGCTGCATCAAAGGGAAGTATATTCTTAATTTTATAAGAAACAACCAAACTGTTTTTCAAAGTCGTTTTATTATTTTGCTTTCTTACCAGCATTTATTCCACATCCTTCTACCAGTTGGTATTGTCAGTCTTTAATTTTAACCATTTTTGTGAGTGTGTGGTGATATCAGTTTTAATTT
The DNA here is from genome assembly GCF_018350195.1 of Panthera tigris. NCBI lineage: Eukaryota > Metazoa > Chordata > Mammalia > Carnivora > Felidae > Panthera > Panthera tigris. The sequence goes on from NC_056665.1 coordinate 21,950,878, forward strand.
CTATTTCCCCAATGACTGATTTGAAAATCTTTTCTTGTGCTTACTGGTCATTTCATGTATCTTCTTTTTTTAAATGTTTATTTATTTTGAGAGAGAGAGAGAAAGAGAGAAAGAATGAATTTGAGAGTGCAGGGGACAGGCAGAGAGAGAGAGAGGGAGAGAGAGAATCTCAAGCAGGCTCTGTGCTTGTCAGTGCAGAGCCCGATGTGGAGCTCGATTGCACACACCATGAGATCATGACCTGAGCCAAAATCAAGAGTTGGATACTTAACTGACTGAACCACTCAGGCACCCCTCACGGATCTTCTTTTTAAACGTCTTTCACTCACTTTTTCATTGGATTATTTATATTTTTATAATTAATTTTCAGTTGTTACATATTATTTATACATTTGTAAAGTATATATTTATAAATTACATTGTGTTATCTTATATATTTATAAATTATAATTAATTTGAAGTTGTTATTTACATACATATATAAGTACTTTATCAGATATATGTTTTAAATATCCCAGTTTATGGCTATTATCTTAATAGTGTCTTCCAAATGAACATTTTTTATTTTTGATGAAGCTCAATTCATCATTTGTTTTCCCTTTCACAGTCCTTTTTTTGACCTCTCTAAAATATGTTTGTAAACTCCAGGGTCATGAAGATTTTTTCGTCCATGCTTTCTTCTAGAAGCTTTGTAGTTTTTGCATTTACACTGAGGTCTATAACCTACCTTGAAGTAATCTGTATGTATGGTATAAGGCAGAGGGTCAAGGCTTTCCCCTTCTGTCTTCCCTCTCTTCCTTTCTTCCTTCCTATATTATTTTATAGTTGTTCAAGTACCTTTGGTTGAAAAGACTTTTTCCTTTCCCTAATTTTTTTTTAAATGACCTCAATTGATGATCGGTTTGGGGCTCCATCTAGACTCTCTCCTGTTCCACAATGCACTGCTTGTCTCATCTGACATGAGTGCCACACAATCCTGATGACTGCAGCTAGAAGCCTGTCACTGTAGGTCCTCCGGCTCAGCTCTCCCACTGCACAGCGGTCTTCAGAGGCTCAATCTCAATCAAATCCCAGAACTTTTTTTTTAAACTGATAAGTCTATTGGACCAGATGGACTTGACAGATATATTTAGAACTCTACATCCCAAAGCAGCAGAATATACTTTCTTCTCAAGTGCACATGGAACATTCTCCAAGATAGATCACATGGTGGGTCACAAAGCAGCCCTCAGTAAATATAAAAGAATTGAGATCATACCATGCACATTTGCAGATCACAATGCAAGGAAAAAGTCTGGAAAACTTCCAAAAGCATGAAGGTTAAAGGATATCCTATTAAAGAATGAATGGGCCAACCAGGCACTTAGAGAAGAAATTAAAAAATATATGGAAACAAATGAAAATGAAAATACAACAATCCAAACCCTTTGGGATGCAGCAAAGGCAGTCCTAAGAGGAAAATGCATTGCAATCCAGGCCTATCTCAAGAAACAAGAGAAATCCCAAATACAAAATCTAACAGCACACCTAAAGGAACTGGAAGCAGAACAGCAAAGACACCCCAAACCAAGCATAAGAAGAGAAATAATAAAGATCAGAGTGGAAATGAACAATATATAATAAAAAAAAAAAACAAAAACGAGTAGAACAGATCAATGAAACCAAGAGTTGGTTTTTTGAAAAAATAAACAAAATTGATAAACCTCTAGCCAGGCTTCTCAAAAAGAAAAGGGAGAGGACCCAAATAGATAAAATCACGAATTAAAATGAATTTATTACAACCAATCCCTCAGAAATGCAAGAAATTATCAGGGAATACTATGAAAAATTAGAAGCCAACAAACTGGACAACCTGGAAGAAATGGACAAATTCCTAAATACCCACACAATACCAAAACTCAAATGGGAAGAAATAGAAAACTTGAACAGACCCATAACTAGTGAAGAAATTGAATCACTCATCAAAAATCTCCCAACAAATAAGAGTCCTGGACCAGATGGCTTCCCAGGGGAATTCTACCAGACATTTAAAGCAGAGATAATACCTATCCTTCTCAAGCTGTTCCAAAAAATAGAAAGGGAAGTAAAACTTCCAGACTCATTCTATGAAGCCAGCATTACTTTGATTCCCAAACCAGACAGAGACCCAGCAAAAAAAGAGAACTACAGGCCAATATCCCTGATGAATATGGATGCAAAAATTCTCAACAAGATACTAGCGAATTGAATTCAACAGCATATAAAAAGTATTATTCACCATGATCAAATGGGATTCATTCCTGTGCTTCAGGCCTGGTTCAATATTCACAAATCAATCAATGTGATACATCACATTAATAAAATAAAAGATAAGAACCATAAGGTCCTGTCAATAGATGCAGAAAAAGTATTTGACAAAATACAGCATCCTTTCTTGATGAAAACCTCAAGAAAGTCGGGATAGAATAAACATACTTAAACACCATAGAAACCATTTATGAAGAGCCCATAGTTAATATCATCCTTAATTGGGAAAAATTGAAAGCTTTCCGCCTGAGATCAGGAACGTGACAGGATGTCCACTCTCACCACTGTTGTTTAACATAGTATTGGAAGTCCTAGCATCAGCAGACAACAAAATGAAATAAAAGGCATCAAAATTGGCAAAGATGAAGTCAAACTTTCACTTTTCACAGATGACATGATACTCTACATGGAAAACCTGATAGACTCCACCACAAGTCTGCTAGAACTGACATGTAAATTCAGCAAAGTCGCAGGGTACAAAGTCGCAATCACAATTGCACCAAGAACCGTAAAATACCTAGGAATAAACCTAACCAAAGATGTAAAAGATCTGTATGCTGAAAACTATAGAAAGCTTATGAAGGAAATTGAAGAAGATACAAAGAAATGGAAAAACATTCCATGCTCATGGATTGGAAGAGTAAATATTGTTAAAATGTCAATACTACCCAAAGCAATCTACACACTCAATACAATAACAAACAAAATTGCACCAGAATTCTTCTCAAAACTAGAACAAACAATCCTAAAATTTGTATGGAACCACAAAAAGACCCCAAATAGCCAAAGTAATATTGAAGAAGAAAACCAATATGGGAGGCATCACAATCCCAGACTTTAACCTCAATTACAAAGCTGTAATCATCAAGACTATATGGTATTGGCACAAAAACAGACACATAGACCAATGGAATAGAATAGAGACCCCAGAATTGGACCCACAAATGTATGGCCAACTAATCTTTGACAAAGCAGGAAAGAGTATCCAATGGAAAAAAGGCAGTTTCTTTAACAAATTGTGCTAGGAGAACCGGACAGCAACATGTAGAAGAATGAAAGTAGACCACTTTCTTACACCATACACAAAAATAAACTCAAAGTGGACTAAGGATCTGAATGTGAGACAGAAAACCATCAAAACCCTAGAGGAGAAAGCAGGAAAAAAAATCTCTTTGACCTCAGACACAGCAATTTCTTACTCGACACATCTCCAAAGGCAAGGAAATTAAAAGTAAAAATGAACTATTGGAACCTCATGAAGATAGGAAGCTTTTGTACTGCAAAGGAAAGAATCAGCAAAACTAAAAGACAACTGACGGAATGGGAAAAGACATTTGTAAATGACATATCGGATATAGGGGTGGTATCTAAAATCTATAAAGAACTCACCAAACTCCACACTCGAAGAACAAATAATCCAGTGAAGAAATGGGCAGAAGACATTAATAGACACTTTTCCAAAGAAGACATCCAGATGGCCAACAGACACATGAAAAGATGCTCAACGTTACTCATCATCAGGGAAATACAAATCAAAACCACAATGAGTTATCACCTCACGTCAGTCAGAGTGGCTAAAATTACAAATCAGGAGACTATAGGTGCTGGTGAGGATGTGGAAAAATGGGAACCCTCTTGCACTGCTGGTGGGAATGCAACCTGGTGCAGCTGCTCTGGAAAACAGTGTGGAGGTTCCTCAAAAAATTAAAAATAGAACTACCCTATGACCCAGCAATAGCACTGCTAGGAATCTACCCAAAGGATACAGGAGTGCTGATGCATAGGGGCACTTGTACCCCAATGTTTACAACAGCACTTTCAACAATAGCCAAACTATGGAAAGAGCCTAAATGTTCATCAACTGATGAATGGATAAAGATGTGGTTTACATATACAATGGAATACTCCTTGGCAATGAGAAAGAATGAAATCATGCCATTTGCAGTAACGTGGATGGAACTGGAGGGTATTATGCTAAGTGAAATAAGGCAGGTAGAGAAAGACAGATATCATATGTGTTCACTCATATGTGGATCTTGAGAAACTTAACAGAAGACCATGGGGGAGGGGAAGGGGGAAAAAGTTACAGAGAGGGAGGGAGGCACTCTTAAGGACTGAGAACAAACTAGGGGTAGATGGGGGGTGGGGGAGAAGGGAAAATGGGTGATGGGCAGGGAGGAGGGCACTTGTTGGGATGAACACTGGGTGTTGTATGGAAACCAATTTGACAATAAATTATATTTAAAAAAAGAAAAACTGATAAGCCGATTCTATGGAGATGATTTAATATTTTAATTTTACTTCGGCCTCTGAAGAATGGAACAGAGAGAAGAAAGGCAGCAGATTGTGGTATTTGGACTGTGGGTCCTAAAGGAGAGGCTAATGCTTCTTGAAGGGGAGGTGGCAGGAATTCCTCATGGATTGGCTGTGGAAGGTCAGTAAAAGTAGCAAGGCTTTCAGGCTTTCAGAGAAGCAGGATGTTTCCTGCTCCCCATGGTCTGAGCTCAGATGGGCTAGTAGCCCTGGAGGTTCACATGACTTCCAGTGGAGCCTGGCCTGGGTTCACCTGGGACTCAGTTCTGGGGGGCCTAGGGAGCCTCATGGTGCTGCAGCCATGACGCTCTTTTAGCGTTGAAGAAAACCAAGTAGCTTAAAGAAATCAAACAGTCTGCTAAACTCCCATATGCACAGGGAATGTAGCTGTACCTAGAATTTAGAACATCTGTAATCCAAAGCTCAGTCTCTGAACTATGACTTCCCATTGCCTGCCACACCAGAGCTGACCAACTCACAGGCCTGGGAAGTAGAGAAGGAAGACAAATACGGTCTTCCAGAAAGAGGCAACTGAATTCTTAATTTCCAAAACCAGCAAATTGTACATAAACATAAGAATTATGTGTACATTATTTAAAAACTATATACATACATATAAATGTTTGCAATGTTTTCAGTCCCACCTAACACATTTAAAACCTACTCCATTCGTCTTTCCATCCAGATGAGGCACCCCTATCTTGCTCTCAAATGCCCCAAGGAGAGTATGAGAAAGAACAGGGAGGGGCTGGGACACAGGATCTGAGGCACATGCAGCAGCAGGGGCTGTGACTGACCTGTAGTAGTAGTGTGCTTGTGTGTGGTACACCTGTGCAATGTGTATATGCAGTGAGTGTATGTGTATGTTGTGTGGCATGTGTGTGGAACATGTGCTGATTCTACATGCATTTGTGTTGTGGTATGCTGCAGTATAGAGTGTGTGTGGATATATGTGTGGTCAGAATGGCTTATGTACTGCATAGCATGTGTGGTACATGTGAGTGGTATGTGACATATATATTGTATGGTGTGTGCATATTGTGTGTGACATAAATGTGAGGTCTCTGAGTGCATGGTGTGTGTGTGTGTGTGTGTGTGCATGTATGTGTATACAGGGCACATGCATGTATGTAAAGTGTGAGTGCATGTGAGATATTTGGACACATGTGAGATGTGTGCACCTGTAACGTCTATGCATGTTCAATGTGCATTATGTGATTAGTGTGTGTGCTCCCTAATGTATGTATGTGTTGTGTGGTGACTGCCTCTGTGATGAGTGGTATGTGGCATGTGTTGGGAAGTGTGTGTTGTATGGAATGGATGTGTGCATCTGTGGTGGGGATGCACGTACAGGGTGAAAGGGTGGTATGGATGAATATGTTGCATATACGTATGTGTGATGGGTACAGGTGATTAATGTGGACTGTGGTGTGTGTGTGTGTGTGTGTGTGTGATGAGTATGTGCTGTATTTTGTGTGCATGTATAGGCTCCTGAGGGCAGCCTTCAGCTCCCTATATGGCACCAGAGCTATCAAAGACCCTGGACAGTGAAGACTGTGGGAGATACACTGGACACAAGGAGTGTACTGGGAACAGTGGCCATGCACTCAGTCCCATGGAGCCTCTTGCATTTGAAATCCAAGTTGCTCTCCTCTGAAACACAGACCCAGGCCCTGGGGCTGAGCTGATGACTGAGTTTCTTCAGCAGTCTGGGCCTGAATCCTGGCTGCAGGGCTGGGGGCAGTTCTAATGTCCACTGGCTGTAGCAGTATGGAAGGTGTGCAGGTGGTGAGGGGTTTCCTGGCAGGGAAAGTCATTAGGGAATGCCCCCATGCTCACCGTCCCCATCAATGATCTCCTGCTGGGAACTCAGGCCTGCAATCATGGAATAAACTGATTAAAACAGAGAATAATCAATTATTTTTTTCAGACTCATTTTCTGAAATGGCTTAATCGATGCCTCAGGCCAAGCATTCTGTCGATTATATATGGAAGTCCAGTGGCTATGCTCCTGAGACACTGCCACAGTGCTGTAAGGGAGAGTCCACAGGCCTTTGCTCCTTGGGAGCAGGGGGGCCTCCCACCCCATTCCTTTCTCCAGCAACTAGGGAACGTATGCTGGCTGCAAGAACAGAGAATGACCAAGGATAAGGCTCACACTCCCAGCACTAAATTCTAATGGGACCCTGGGGAACCCACAAGTGCTACCCTCGCAGGGGCAGGGGTATCAACACCAACAGGCCTTTATGGATACTCTTGGAATCCAGTCTCCAATGTAGCAGAACATTATTAGGAACAAAGCTCATTTACCTCAACCAAAGTTAAACATCTAGATGGCCTGCAACCAAAATCACTGGTTTGACTCCAGGGATCAACACATGACCTGACATTCCAGCTATGGGCAGCTATGGCTGCTCTTTGCTTGTGATGTCTAGCCCAGTACAAATGCAGAATAGCCTATACTTCCTATAAATATCCTTCTTGCTACAGCTACAAGGCTGTTGTGGAACTTTACCTTATTTTACAATCTTTACTTGCAAAGCTCCTGTTGAGTTTATGTTAGCCTCAAGGAGATAGAGACAAAGTAGTACAGAGCTGGGGCAGGATTTTAGACGTGTCCGTTATGGGCATGCATAAAGGTAGAGAGCTGGAAGAATATTAAATTCCTCTCACCATGGGAAGTCACTTTTTTTAATGTTTATTTATTTTTGTGAGAAAGAAAAAGAGAGAGAGAGAGAGAGAGACAGATAGGGAATCTGAAGCAGGCTCTACACTGACAGCAGAGAGCCCAAAGTGGGGCTTGAACTCACGAACCATGAGATCATGACCTGAGCTGAAGTCAGACCCTTAACCAACTGAGCCACCCAGGCACCCCGGGAAGTCACTTCTTAATACATGGAGTGTTTAAAATAAATTGGTCAAGATGCAGATGGCTAATAAAATTAACCCAATTTTCTAACATGACTAGTAAGATATAAACAATGGTAGATAATCTGTGCTTACATTTTGAGAAAAAATCTTTTTCTCGCAAAAATGTATGAGGTCGCACAGTGGAATTATACATCCTGTGCAAAATTCATCTGTGTAAACTACAACACTACAAAGATGCAAAAACAGCTGCCAACAGCTGTCACATTAACTGCCTAATGTACAACTTCTGTTTCGGAAGTCAGCAGTCTTATGTTCAACAGGCTGAAAGAGATACCATCTGAGGACTGAGTAGGTGATATTTACAACTACTCTTTTCCATGTGTAAGTTAAGAAATAGTATTTTATTTTGACATTAACTATATAATGCTTATACCAGCCAGCTTGGAATTCTTTGATAAAACAGGCATATAAAAATGATAATATGCTTATTCTAATATTGAAACATTTATCAGTGATATCATAGTAAATAAATTCAAATCATACTTTGAAGTTTTGTTTCTAGAACTGGAGGACCAGGTTGTTTCAGGTGAACATTCACACTGGAATAACTGGGCAACATGGCAAAAGATAAGAGGGAAGGGTGTTTGATGACCATGGGGAATACAAAGGCAATAAGGAAATTTAAGGCTGAGATCTTAGAGGCAAGATGAGAGCAGTGAGCCTAGCACTGGAAGCCACTTCCCCATTGCGGATACCACAAATGTTAAAAGCTATGGCTGAGAGGCTGAGAAGTTCAACAGGGCTTTCAATAAATCTTCTGGATCTGGGAAGACAAAACCCAAAACTCAGGATCCGCAAAGAACACATCTTGGTCAACACTCCAGGCTTTCAGCTGGGAACCTACAGGGCTACATCCCAAGAGTCAGAGTGAACTAGAGCATCCATAGCATGGAAATAAGTCTAGCTTCAAATCACTTAAATCCCTGTTTGGCTTAAAGTGGTTTTGAATTGATAATACTCCAATCCCAGCTGTCTTGAATAAGCAAACTTAATCCTCTCTGGAAAAAGATAAAATCACCCAGAGCCTAAAATTACATTTCAAAATTTTAATATATAATAACCACCACTCAATTAAAATGATCAGGATTATGGAAAATCAAGACTGGACAGAAAAATAAGAAAAAAGACAGTAAGAGCAGAAATACAGGAAATCTAGACAAGGGAATTATCAAACATATACTTTAAGATAATCATAACTAATATGTTGAACATAACTAATATGTTGAAGTTAAAGAATTTTGGCAGGGAACTTGGAAATATAAAAATAAGCCAAGTGGAAACTCTGGCACTGAAAAATGGAATAACTAAAATAAGAACTCAGTGAGTATGTTTAAGAGCTGATGGTTCCCATGAAAATATAATTGATAAACTGAAAGGTCAAAAGAGAAGCTTTAGTCTGAAGCAGACACACACACACACACACGCACACACACTCACATGCACACTAAGGGCAGAGCATAGGGGTGACAGGTAAAGGATAGAAGTATATAAGCACAAGCACAAAGACCATAAGACCCAAAATATGTATAACTGAATCCCATAAAGAAAAAATATAAAGGATGGGATGTAAGCAACATTTAAGAAAGATAATGATAGAATTTTCTTTTTTTTAAAATTTTTTTTACATTTATTTTTGAGAAACAGAGTGAGACAAAGTGTGAGCGGGGGAGGGGCAGAGAGAGAGGGAGACACAGAATCTGAAACAGGCTCCAGGCTCTGAGCAAGCAGCAGCATAGAGCCTGATGAGGGGCTCGAACCCATGAACTATGAGATCATGACCTGAGCTGAAGTCGGATGCTCAACCGACTGAGCCACCCAGGTGCCCCTAGAATTTTCTAAAATTGATGAAAAATATCAAGTCACAGGTTCAGAAGTGGTATGAACTCCAAAGAGGAAAAACATATGGAAAACACAAATAGGCAATTTTTAATAAAGCTGCTGGAAAACTAAGATGAAGAAAAAATTTTTAGAAACAGGAAGGAACACTCCCAAAAAACAAGAGTCCAGGGCTGGATGGCTTTCCAGGGGAATTCTACCAAACATTTAAAGAAAAGTTAAAACTTATTCTTTTGAAGCTGTTGCAAAAAAATAGAAATGGAAGGAAAACTTCCAAACTCATTCTATGACACCAGCATTACCTTGATTCCAAAACCAGACAAAGACCCCACTAAAAAGGAAAACTACAGACCAATTTACCTGATGAACATGGATGCAAAAATCCTCAACAAGATACTAGCCAACTGTATCCAATAATACATTAAAATAATTATTTACCACGACCAAGTGGGATTTATACCTGGGATGCAGGGCTGGTTCAATATCCACAAAACAATCAATGTGATACAACACATCAGTAAAAGAAAGGACAAGAACTACATGATCCTCTCAACAGATGCAGAGAAAGCATTTAACAAAACACAACATCCTTTCTTGATAAAAACCCTTAAGAAAGTAGGGATAGAAGTATCATACCTCAAGATCATAAAAACCATATATGAAAGACCTACTGCTAATATCATCCTCAATGGGGAAAAATTGACAGCTTTCCCCCTAAGGTCAGGAACACAACAGGGATGTCCATTCTTCACTACTGTTATTCAACATAGTATTGGAAGTCTTAGCCTCAGCATTCAGACAACCAAATATGTTAATTATCACATATAATGTAGATAAGCTAAATATTCCATGTTAAAGACATCAGAACATATATATTTTTTAAAAACCTAATTATATACTGCTTAGAAAAGCTACATCTTAAATACAAGGTTTCAGAAAGGTTAAAAGTAAAAAGATAGAAAAATATATAATGCAAACACTAAAAGAAAGAATGTAGAAATACTAATATCAGAGAAGTAGACTTTAAGGCAAATAAAACTTTAATGAAGATAGAAAAAAATGTTTATAATGATAAAGGGGTCAGTCCAACACAAAAGATATGACAAGACTGAATGTATTTAACCTCAAAGCATGTAAGACAAAAGCTGACAGCAATTAAAAAAGAAATACATATGTCCACAAGCATAGCTGGAGGTTTTAACCAAGCACTCTCAGTAACTGAGAACAGGCAGTAAAAAAAATCAGTATAGATTTAAGTGCAGCCTAGAACTGGCTCCACAGCAACGGGGTATCTTACAGTTCACATGGCAGGCATGTGGCCCTGTGTTTCAGTTGTCTTTTTGGGTGTATGGGACAAGGATGTGGAAGCTGGCAACTCCAGCTACTCTCCCTTTCACTGTCTTTCTAAGTAATAAACTGAATCCAAAAGTGGCTCATCGTATCTTTACCACATGAACCAGTCAGGCCCTTCCCTTGCCTAGTTTTGTGTGTGTGTGTGTGTGTGTGTGTGTGTGTGTGTGTGTGTGTGCGTGTGTGTGTGTGTGTGTGTGTGTGTGAGACAGAAATCAGTAACAAGAAGATAATTAGAAAATCCTCAAATGCTTGGGAATTTAGCAGAAATGTCTAGCCTTCAACATAAATATCTGAAAAGAAGAGGCTGAACTGAACATCAATAATCTAAGTTGAGGGGTTGGTGAATTAAGGTCCAGGGCCAATTCCAGCCTGCCCCGTTTTTATGCAATGCATGAGCTAAGAATAGCTTTCAATTTTTTAAATGGTTAAAAAAAGAATATGTGACAGAGACCATATGTGGCTTGCAAATAAATGGACTTACTATCTGTCCTTTTGCAGAAAAATGTTTGCCAATTCCTGATCTAAGTATTCATAGTAAATAGTTTTAAAAATAGCAGATTTAATAAAAATATAATGGAAAGAAAAAAGGGAACAAAGAAGAGATAAGGCAAAGAACAAATAGTGATATGCTAGATCTATGGCAAAATGTATCAAGAATTTATAAAGATAAGATCAGAATTCAATGAAAGAGATAACTAACAATAGAAAGAATTAATAAAACCATATGGTGATTCTTTGAAGAGACTTAAAATAATCAATAACTCTGGCAAACCTAATCTCCCCATATCCATCTCCATCTCTATCTTTATGCAAAAGAAGGCAGACACACAAGAATATACACTGTATGATTCCATGTATACAAAATCCAAGAACTGGAAAAACGATCATAAGATGTTAGAAGTCATGAATTCTTGGGAGAAGGAAGGTTTAGTTACAGAAAGAGGGAAGGAAAGGGACTTCTGAGCTGCTGATAATGTCATAGTTTTTGATTTGATGGCAATGATGGTTGCACAGGTTGTACACTTTGTGAGAATTCATTAGGCTATATACTTACAATTTTTTATAATTTCTGTATTTATATAATACTTCACTAGGAAATTTAAAATATCATTTTTTGGAGGTATCAAATTCCAAATACTTGGTATATCTTGTTAGATTTACTATGTACCATGTTTTGCACAATATCACATGAAAAGTGGTTACTTAGAATATACATTTGATTTTAAAAAGCTATTAATTCAAAATTCACAGATTTCTCTGGCATTTCCCATGTTCAGAAGTTATTTGGCAGTTAGTCTTAGGACTCTGTTCAGAGAGCACTATGGAGTGGTAACACCATGCTGCATCCATCCCCATGCTTCGTCTTCCTGTTGAACCATCAAAGTCTGTGTATTACTTTCACTGGGGTTTGTCAGGGATACTTTGTTTTATATAGGAACATAACATATTGCTTTTCTGTTGACTTATTTTCCTTTGCTAACCCCAAAGGCCTTACCTTTATTATTGTCTGGTCTAAGATGTTCCTAAATAGAGCAAGTATATTAAGATTTTTTCTCAATTGATTAAAAAAGCTATTAATTCATAACAAAAATAAAATAAGAATATTTATAAATATAAATATAAAATATAAGCAAATATGTAGTTTTATACATTTGTACCTTTTAATTAGTCTATTATTATTCACCCTTGGTCTAAATTTAACACCAAGTTAAAAGCAGTGGTATTTATTCTTGTAGGCCTGATTATTATTACTCAAATAAATCATGCATGAAGAAAAGGAAAGTATGCCAAAAGCTGCAAGATCATGACATAGTAAGCATTAACATCTCACAACAAATGGGGAGAATGCTATTAAAGGAATATCTATGACTAATTAGGCAGATGACACACAGTGATAAAAGAAATAAAACTTTCTAAATATCAGGAAACAAAATGAATTTGAAACTAGTACCTTCAAAGGGATTATAAGTAGTCTATTGGGTTCTTCCCAGATGGCAAGACTTTGGCACATGTAGTCCTCAACAGTAAAATTAAATAAAATTGTGGTAGATGAAAGGAAGGCATAAATTGCAATTTGTATCAACTATTGATACCTGTCCTCTACTGAGGCCCTGTTATGTGCCATCATGGTACCATATATACATTATTTCATTTAATCACACCACTATTTAATAGCTGCAGAAACTGAGTCAGAGAGTCAAACTCCTTGGCCCAGTGATTCAGCAGTCCAGGAAGTGGGGGGCTAGGACTTAGACACAGAATGGTCTATCTAGCTTCAGCCAACTTCACAGAAATACTTCAGCTACCTGATACTCCTAATGACAGCTACCTGATACTTCAGCTACCTGATACTCCTACTGACAACTTCCCTCTCCTGATACAACTGCTTCAATCTTCTCCCCATGTGTGGTGGCCCCACTCTAACACAGCACTTACTTTCTGTTATTTATACCTTTGTGTAGTCCCTGACACATTCTACCAATGGAATGTGGCAGAAGTGATGGGATGTCATGTCCAAGATTATATTATAAAATATTGCGGCTTCTGCTGTGGGAATGTCTGTCTCTTTTTTTCATCACTCATTCTGGGTAAAGTCAACTGAAATCTTATGAGGAGACTCAGGCATGTTGTAAGAAATGGAAGTCTCCTGCCAATAACAAATGAAGAATGGAGGCCTGTTGGCTACCATGGAAGCCTGGAAGCAGAGCCTCCAGCCACAGGTGAGCTTCAGATGATGGCAGCCAAACCTTAAATGCAATCTCAGGAATGACTCTGAGCCAGAGAACCATCCAACTAAGCCACTCATGGATTCTTGATGCTTAAAAATGGTGTGTGATTTATACGATTATTTTTCAAGTTGCTAAATTGGGGGATGATTCAGTATGTGACAATAGATAACTAATACATCGTGACTCTAGACTTCGACTACATAAACATTCCTGATTTTAAGAAACACAAGAAGTGCTACAGAATATCACTACACATGCTCCAGACTGGCTAAAGTTGAAAGACTGGCAACACCAAATGCTGGCAAAGATTATGGAGTGACTGGAACTTTCACACATTGTTACAGTAGGAATGTAAAATAGTGCAACCATTATGGGAAAAGGTCTGGCAACTTCTCTAAAAGTAAACATATATCTAACAAGGCTTCAGATATTCCACTCCTAAGTATTTATCCAAGAAAAATGAAACTACCTCTCCACAAGAAGATATGTTTATAGCAGCTTTACTCATAATAGCCAATCCTGGAAATCACTCAGATGCCCATTAAATAGTGAATGGATAAGCAAATTGTGGTGTATCCACACAAATGGAATACTACTTAGCAATAAAAAGAAATGAACTACTGATCCACTTAACATGGCTGAATCACAAAAACATGCTCACTTCTGCACAGCAAAAAGCATGATCAACAAAATGAAAAAATAACCTATGGAATGAAAAAAAAATTTGTAAACCACATATCTGATAAGAGATCAATATCCAATATCTACAAGGAACTCCTATAACTCAATAGCAACCCCACCCAATAATTCTATTAAAAAAGGACAAAGGACCTGAACATATATTTTTATAAAGAAGGCATACATATGGCCAACAGGTACATGAAGGTGCTCAACATCACTGATCATTAGGGAGATGCTTGATCAAAACCACAATAAGATATCACCTTGTACCTGTTAGAGTGGCCATAATCAAAAGATAAGAGGTAACAAATACTGGCAAGGATGTAGAGAAAAGAAAACCTTTATGCACAGTTGGTGGGATTGTAAGTTGGTATAGCCACTAGGAAAAAGGTATGAATGTTTCTCAAAAATTTTAAAATATAACTATCATTTGATGCAGTAATTCCACTTCTGAAAATATATTTGAAGGAAACAAAAACACTATGTCAGAGAGGTATTTGTGCCCCCATGTTCAAAGCAGAATTATTTTAAAAAGCCCAGACATGGAGGGATGCCTGGGTGGCTCAGTCAGTTGAGCGTCCAACTTCGGCTCAGGTCATGATCTCACAGTCCATGAGTTCGAGCCCCACATCGGGCTCTGTGCTGACAGCTCAGAGCCTGGAGCCTGCTTCAGATTCTGTGTCTCCCTCTCTCTTCCCCTCCTCCACTCATGCTCTGTCTCTCTCTGTCAAAAATAAATGAACTTTAAAAAAATTTAAAAAAAGCCCAGACATGGAAATAACCTAAGTATTCATTGATGGATGAGGGATAAAGAAGCTATGATGTACACACACACACACACACACACACACACACACACACACAAACTGGAATATTATTCAGCCATAAAAGAAGGAAATCCTACCATATGTGATAACATGGGTGGACCCTGAGGGCATTAAGTGTTAAGTATAACAAGTTAGACAGACAAAGATAAATACTGTATGGTCTCATTCATATGTTGAATCTTAAAAAAACAACAAAAAAAATACCAACCTGATTGAAAAAGATAAAATTTATGGTTAACAGAGGTGGGGGTTGGGGGAATTGAATGAAGATGGTCAAAAGGTACAAATTTCCAGTTATAAGAAAAATAAGAGCTGATGGGGTCCCTTAGTAGCTTAGTCAGTTGAACATCTGACTTTTGGTTCAGGTCACGATCCCAGGATTGTGGAATGGAGTCCCACAATGGGCTCTATACCTATTATGGAGCCTTCTTGGGATTCTCTCTCTCTCTCTCTCTCTCTCTCTCTCTCTCTCTCTCTCTCTCCCTCTACCCCTCTCCCATTCTCTCTCTCTCTCTTTCTTTCTCTCTCTCTTTCTCTAAAAAAGAAAAGAAAAATTAAAAAAGTAAGAACTGAAAATGTAATGTACAACATGACTATCATTTACACTGTTGTATGGAATATTTGAAAGTTGTCAAAAGAATAAATCCTAAGAGTTCTTATCACAAGAAAACATTTTTTTTTGGTATCTATAGGAGATGATGGATGTTAACTAAACTCATTGCGGTAACTATTACACAATATATGTAAATTAAGTCATTATGCTCTATACTTTATACAGTGATGTATGTCAATTAAATTCTAGAAACAAATCCTTTATTAGATATATGATTTGCAAGTATTTTCTTCTACCTGTAGTTTATCTTTTTATTTTTTAACACTACATTTAAAAGTCAGTTTTTAATTATGATGAAACCCAATTTCTCATTTTTTTTCTGTTATGGATAATGCTTTTTGTGTCATATCTACAAAATCTTTGCCTAGAGGAGCTGACTAAAATGGAGACATAGGGGGCTCCTGAGCCACCCTCCTCCCATTAATGAACCCAAAGTACAGCAACACACAGAATAATTCCCTCTGAAAGAGATCAAGAGACCACCTGAGCAACTGACACAAATCAGGTGAATAAGGAAATATCCACAACAAAATGGGAAGGAAAGGCTGAGACACAATGTCACCATAAACTCCACTCTTGGCACAGCACCAAACAACCCCCAATTCCCAACTTCTCCCTGAAGAGCAAGGTATATGGAGAAAACATTTAGCTCCTCAATTTTTAAGAGTCCTACATGAGAGATGGGCCCCCAAAACACTTAGATATGAAAGCCAATAGAGCTTATATCCAGGAGACCCACAAAACTGTAGCAAACAAAGAAGTAGTTCTTAACCAGCATCCAAGCATTCACTGCAGCTCCCCCACCCCTGGTGCTCAGCACAGAGAAAGTAAACAGAAAGAAATGGATGCCCATTGAATAGTATGGATAAGTAAACTGTCTTTCCTAGTCTTTCCCTGAAAAGGGTTTATCTGCATACTTCAAAAGCTGCTATTTGAGAGCCAGACTTCTAATTTAGTATGCATCTAGGGGCCAGATGCACTTTCCCTGCGTTATTCTTTAGCCTACCCAAACAATAAAACCAAGTCACCAGTATCTCCCTGGAAGGAACTTGTAGCCATGTCTGTGCCCAAGTTTTTATGGATACTACCTGAGGGATGGGTCTCTGCCTGGATCTGATAGCCAATGGGACTTCCATTCATAAATCACATTGGACAAGTACAGAAATAAGTTCTTAATAAGCTCCCTTCTCCCCACCCTCACCATGGCTCAGCATAAGAGGAGAAAGCAAAAATGCCCATCTCCCAGTCTTTCCCTGAAAGGGGTTTATCTGTAAACCTTAAAAGCTGTTGTCTGAAGGGAAGACTTTTATTTTACCATGCATCTAAGGGCTAGCAATGATTTTCCCCAGGCACTAGGGACCTGTTGGATTCTTGCCCTGCTCTTTCCCTCCAGCCCACTCCAACAAAACCAAGTTGCCAGTATCTCCTATGAGAAAGTTGTGCAGATGGTTGACACTCCAGATTTTGTGGCATCTGCCTGAGGGATGGGACCCGAGATCTCCTGACTCTGACAGACAACAGGACATGCATTCACAAGTACCACAATACTTTAGCAAATAAGCAAGCAGTTCTTAGTAGGTGCAGGAGCACCCTTACCACACACACAGACACACTCACTATACTCCCAGGCCCAGTACAGAGGAAGCAGGAAAAAAAATGTACATCTCTAAGTTTTTCCCTGAAAGGGGCTTAACTATGTATTTTCCCAGGTACTGCCTGAGGGTCTAGCTTCTAAGTGGCCTGCATCTAAGTGCTGACTATAATTTTCTCCTTTGGGACACATAGGTCTGGGCACATTGATAGGTCTGGGCACATGGTCAACTACTAGGAACCACTAAGAACAAAAAAAAGGAGTTTGGAAAATCACAGAGGTTTGAGAGACAATCAAGTGGTTGGGCTGGGCAAAGTGATAAGGTTCATCTAGATGAGACCACTCTGCCAAGACTGGGAGAGGTGACTTTTATCTAATGCACAGAAACTAATACATAGAGTCTAGACAAATATAGAAATAGGATATGTTCCCAACAAAAGAATAAGAAAAATATTCAGAAACAGATCTTAATGAAATGGAAAGAACTGATTTACCTTATAGGGAATTCAAAGTAATGGCCATGAAGACAGTCACTGATGATAGGGGAGCAATGTATGAACAAAGTGAGAATTTCAGCAAAGAGAAAATATAAAAAAAATTACCAAAGAACTAACAGAGCTGAAGAATATAATAAACTGAAAAATTCAATAGAGGGGTTCAACATCAGACTACAACAAATAGAAGAAAGGATCAGTGAACTTGAAGACAGGGCAATGCATTCATCCAGAGGAGCAACATGAAAAAATAATGAAAAAGAGTTAGGATAGCCTAAGGGATCACAGAACACCACAAGAGGATCAATATACACATCACTGGAGGGTGCCTGGGTGGTTCAGTTGGTTAAACATCTGACTCTTGACTTTGGCTCAGGTCATAATCTCATGGTTTGTGAGTTCCAGTCCCACACAGGTCTTTGCACTGACAATGTGGAGCCTTCTTGGATTCTGTCTCCCTCTCTCTCTGCCCCTTTTCTTTTTATTTTCTTAACACTTATTTATTTTTGATAGAGAAAGAGACAGAGCATGAGGGGGGCAGGGACAGAGGGGGGGGGCACAGATTCTATAACAGGCTCCAGGCCTTGAGCTGTCAGCACAGAGCCCAATGGGGGATTCAAACTCAGGAACCAAGAGATTGTGACCTGAGCAAAAGTCAGATGCTTAACAGACTGAGCCACCTAGGCACCCCTCTCTCTGCCCCTTTTCTCTTGCTCTCTATATTTCTCTCAAAATAAATAAAAAAATAAACTTTAAAAAACATTTAAAAACTTCATTGGGGTTTCAGAAGGAGAAGACAGAGATAAAAGGGCAGAAAGAATATTAAAAGAAATAATGGCTGAAAACTTCCCTAGCTGGGGAAAGAAACAGACACCTAGATTCAGGAAACTCTGAGATTTACAAACAAAATGAATTCAAACAGACCCACAGTGAGATACATTATAATTCAATTGTCAAAAGTTAAAGACAAGGAGAGAGGAAAGCAACTTGCTATATACAATGTATAGGGGAGCCTCTAAAAGACTGTCAACAGATTTTTCAGCAGAAAATCTGCAGGCCAAAAGTGGGAGGGGCAATATATTCAAAGTGCTGAGAGGCAAAACTGCCAAACAAAAATACTCTAGCTGGTAAAGTTGCCCTTCAGAATTGAAAGAGACAGGGTTTTCCAGATAAACAAAAAAGTGAAGGCATTCATTGCCACTAGATCAGCCTTGCAAGAAATGTTAAAGGGAGTTATTCAAGATAAAACAAAAGAATGCTAATTAGTAATAGGAAAGCATGTGAAAGTATAAAATTCAATGGTAAAAGTAAATATACAGTTAAATTCAGAATACTCTAAAGAGGTAATCGCAGTGGATAAAGCATAGATAATTCTAGAATGGAGATTAAGGACAAAAGTATTAAAATAATTATAACTACAATAATTTGTTAATAGACACAGTGTATAAAGATGTAAATTATGAAATGAAAAACATGAAATGCGGTGTGTAAAAATGTATACCTTTTGTGTGTGTTTGATGTTATGTTGTATCAGCTTAAAGTAGATTATTACAAATATAATATGTTATATGTAAGCCTTATGGTAACCACTAAGAAAATGTCTAGAGTAGATACACCAAAGAGAAAGTAATAAAACAATACAACTATAGAAAATCCCCAAATCACAATGGAAGAGAGCAAGAGAGGAAGAAAGGAACAAAGGAATTAAAATCAAATCCTCACAAAACAATGAATAAAATGCAATAGAAAGTCCATACCTTCCAATAATCACTTTGAATGTCAATGGACTAAATTCTCCAATCAAAAAGAATGGCTGAATGGATAAAATAAAACAAGACCCAACTATATGTTGCCCTATAAGAGGCTCACTTAAGAGTAAGGGAACATACAGACTGAAAATGAATAGGCAAAAAAAAAAAAAAGTATTCCATGCAAATGGAAACCAAAAGAAGGCTGTGTTAGATATATTTACATAAGAAAAAATACATTTTAATCCAAAGACTATAACAAAAGAAAAAAAAGGTCATTACATAATGATAAAAGAATTCATCAAGAAGAAATAACATTTGTAAATAATTATACACCCAACATGGGAAAACTCAAACATATAAAGCAAATATTAACAAATCTGAAGGGAAAAACAAGAAAGCAATATATAATATCAAGGGACGTCAAGATCACACTTTCAGCAATGGATCACCCACACAGAAAATAAATAAGGAAACATTCGATCTAAACACATGTTAGACCACATGGACCTAAAAGACATATAGAGAACATTCCATCTAACGGCAGCAGAATATACATTCTTCTCAATAGCATGTGGAACATTCTTCATGAGAAATCATATTTTAGGCCATAAAACATGTCTTAATGAATTTTAAAAGGCTGAACTCACACCAAGTGTCTTTTATGACCACAATGGTATAATATTAGAAAGCAATTACAAGAAAACTGGAAAATTCACAAATATGTGGAAATTAAAAACCATGCTCCCAAACAACTAATGGGTCAAAGAAGAAATCAAAAGAAAAACAAAAGTCTTGAAACAAATGAAAATGGAAACATGATATACTAAAACTTATGGGGTGGAGGAAAAGCAGTTTGAAGGGGGAAGCTTATAGTGAAAATGCCTACATTAACAAAAGGTAAATATTTCAAATAAATAACCTAATGTTACCTCTCAAGAAACTAGAAAAAGAATAAAAAGCTAAGCCCATAGTTAGTAGAAGGATGGAAATAACAAATATATTAGAGTTGAAATAAATGAAATAGACACCAGAAAAACAAGAGAAAAGATAAATGTAATTGAGAGCTGTTTTTTGAAACATAAAATACAGAAATCTTTAGACACAGCAAGAAAGAAAAAGAAGACTTACACAATTAAAATGATAAATAAAAGAGGAGACATTACCACTAATATTACAGAAATACAAAGAATCAAAGAAACAACTATGAACAATAATATACCAATGAAATGGACATCCTAGAAGAAATGGATAAATTCCTAGAAACACAAAACTTAGCGAGACTCAATCATGAAGAAATATAAAATCTGAAAAGAGTAATTACTAATAAGCATTTGAGTCAATAATAAAAAATCTCCCAGGAAAGAAAAATCAAGGAGTAGATGGCTTCACTTGTGAATTCTATCAAACATTTAAAGAAGAACTAATACAAACTTTCTCAAACTCTCCCCAGAAAACAAAAGAGAAAGGATAATTTTCAAAATCATTTTATGAGGACAGAATTACTCTAATGCCAAAGCAGACAATGACACTACAGAATTAGAATATTATTGACTAATATTCCTGATGAACATAGATGAAAAGATCCCAACAAAATATTAGCAAACTGAATTCAACAATACATTAAAAAGGGCATACACCATGCTCAAGTGGGGTTTATTACACAGATGCAAGTGTGACTTAAGCATCCATAAAGTAGTCAATATGATACACTATTAAAAAATTGAAATATAAATATCATATGATCATCTTAATAGATGTCAAAAAAGGATTTCACAAAATTCAACATCCTTTAATAATACAAACTTTCAACAAACTGGGTATGGAGGAAATATACCTCAACAAAATAAAGGCCAGGGGCACCTGGGTGGCTCAGTTGGTTAAGCGTCTGACTTCGGCTCAGGTCATGATCTCAGTTTGTGGGTTTGAGCCCCGCATTGGGCTCTGTGCTGACAGCTCAGAGCCTGGAGCCTGTTTTGGATTCTGTGTCTCCCTCTCTATCTGCTCCTCCCCTGTTCATGCTCTGTCTCTCAAAAATGAATAAACATTAAAAAAAATTTTAAAAAAACCCACAAAGGCCATATGTGACAAGCCCACAACTAACATCTTTCTCAATGGTGAAAAGTTGAAAGATTTTTCTTTACAATCAGGAGCAAAAATGGATCTCCACTCTTACCACTTTCATTTTACATAGTACTGGAAGTCCTAGTCAGGGCAGTTAGACAAGAACGAGTAGCATCAGAAGTCAGAAAGGAAGAAGTAACATTGTCTTTCTCTGCAGATAACATGATATTATATATGGAAAACCCTAAAGACTCCACCAAAAAGCTGTTGAAATTAATAAACAAATTCAATAAATTTTCAGGATAGAAAATTAATAAAAAAAATCAGAAGAGACTCTAAAAATACAGAGAACAAACTGAAGGTACTGGAGGAATGTTGGGTGGGGGATGGGTGATAGGCATTAGGGAGGGTACTTGTTGGGATGAGCACTGGGTGTTATGTGTAAATGATGGATAACTCCATTCTACTCCTGAAATCATTATTACAGTATATGTTAACTAACTTGGGTTTAAATAAAAAAAAAATCAGTTGAATTTCTATACACTGACAACAAATTAGAGAAATTAAGAAAAAAGTCTTATTTACAATAGCATCAAAAGCAAGTACATTTTTAGGAATAAATTTAACCAAGGAGGTAAAATGTCTGTACATTGTATGATTTTGATGAAAGAAACTGAATAAAACAAATAAATGGGAAGAAGTCCCATGTTTTTAGGTTAGAAGAATTAATGTTGTTAAAATGTCTACACTACTAAAGCCATATATAGAGTCAATGCAATCCCTACTGAAATTACAACGGTATTTTTCACAGAAATATAAAAACAATCCTAAAATATGTATGGAATCACAAAGTACCTTGAATATTCAAAGCAATCCTAAAAAAGAACAAAGCTAGAGACATTCCACTCTTTGATTTCCAACTATACTGCAAAGCTACGGTAATTAAAACAGTCTACTATTGGTATAAGTACAGACACATTAGACCAATGGAATAGAATGGAGACTCCAGAAATAAACCCAAGCACATATAGTCAACTAATTTTCAGCAAAAGTGCCAAGAATACACAATACTGAAAGGATGGTCTGCATTCAAAACAATGCAACTGGGCCCCTGTATTTCACAAAATATATACACAAAAATCAACTCAAAATGAATTAAAGACTTGAATCTAAGACCTGAAATCATAAAACTCCTAGAAGAGTACTAGGGAATAAGCTCTTTGACATTGATTTTGGCAATGATTTTTTAGATTTGACACCAGAACCAAAAATAAACAAGTGGTATTGTATCAAATTAAAAGGCTTCTGCACAACAAAGCCATCAACAAAATAAAAAGGTAATTTATGAAATGGGAGAAAATATTTGCAAACCATGTAACCAATAAGGGGTTAATATCTAAATATATAAAGATCTCATCGAACTCAATAGCAATCAATCAATGAATCAATGACTCGATTAAAAATGACTAAAGCACCCGAACAGACATTTTCCTAAGAAGACATACAAATAATCAACAGATACAAGAAAAGGTGCTTGACATCACTAATCATCAGGGAAATGCAAGTCAAAACTACAATGAGATTTCATTTCACACCTGTTAGGAAGTCTATTATCAAAAAGACAGATAAATGCTAGAGAAGGATATGGAGGGAAAGGAACCCTTGTATACTTTTGAAAGGAATGTAAACTGGTACTGACAGTTTGGAGGTACCTCAATAAATTAAAAATTACAACCACCATACAATCCAGCAATCCCACTTCTGGGTATATGTCCTATGGAAATAAAATCATTATCTCAGAGATATCTGTGCCCTCATGTTCATTGCAGCATTATTCACAATAGCCAAGGTACAGAAACAATATAAATCTCTACTGATGGATAAATGGATAAGGAAAATATGACATATATACACTATGGAACATTATTCAGCCTTAAAAATGAAGAAAAGCTTGTCATTTGTGACAAAATGGATGAAGCGGGTGGGTATTATACCAAGTGATATAAGTAGATAGAAAAAGTCAAATGCAGTTGACCCTTGAATAACACTGGTTTGAATTGTACAGATCCACTTATATGTGGACTTCTTTTGATAAATACAGTACAGTACTATAAATGTATTTTCTTTTCCTTGTGATTTAATATTTTCTTTTCTCTACTTACTTTAATTGTAATGATACAATATATAATACATATAACATACAAAATATGTATTAATGGACTGTTTTTGTATTGGTAAGGCTTCTGATCAACAGTGGGCTATCAGTAGTTAAGTTTTGGGGGAGTCAAAAGTTATACATGGATTTAAATGTGGCATGTTGGCACCCCTAACCCTCATGTTGTTCAAGCGTTAACTATTTCAGGCTATCACATATGTGGAATCTTAAAAAAAAAGAACTCATAAAAATGGTGAGTAGAAAAGTGGTTGCCAAGGGCTGGTGAGTGGGGGAAATAAGGAGAGGTTGGTAAAGTATTCAGATTCTCAGTTATAAGGTAAAAAAGGTCTCACAGGAGGCCATCAAAATCCTAGAGGATAAATCAGGCAAAAACCTTTTTGACCTCTGCTGCTGCAACTTACTCAACATGTCTCTGGAGGCAAGGGAAACAAAGGCAAAAACAAACTACTGGGACCTCATCAAGATAAAAAGCTTCTGCACGGCGAAGGAAACAATCAGCAAAACTAAAAGGCAGCCAATGGAATGGGAGAAGATGTTTGCAAACGATGTTTCACATAAAGGGTTAGTATCCAAAATCTATAAAGAACTTATAAAACTCAACACCCAAAAAACAAATAATCCAGTGAAGAAATGGGCAAAAGACATGAATAGACACTTTTCCAAAGAAGACATCCAGATGGCTAACAGGCACATGAAAAAATTCTCAACATCACTTATCATCAGGGAAATACAAATCAAAACCACAATGAAATACCACCTCACACCTGTCAGAATGACTAAGATTAACAACTCAGGCAATGAAAGATGTTGGTGAGGATGCAGAGACAGAGGAACCCTTTTGCACTGCTGGTGGGAATGCAAACTGGTGCGGCTACTCTGGAATACAGTAGTGAGATTCCTCAAAAAATTAAAAATGGAGCCGCCCTACAACCCAGAAGTTGCACTACTAGGTATTTATCCAAAGGATACAGGTGTGCTGCTTTGAAGGGGTACATACACTCCAATGTTTATAGTAGTGCTATTGACAGGAGTGAAAGTATGGAAAGAGCCCAAATGTCCATCAACAGATGAATGAATAAAGATGTGGCAGTGACATATGTATGGCATACACACACACACACACACACACACTTGACTATTACTTGGCAATCAAAAAGAATGAAATCTCACCATTTGCAATAACGTGGATAGTTCTAGAGTGTATTATGCTAAGTGAAATTAGAGAAAGAAAAATATATGACTTCACTCATACGTGGAATTTAAGATACAAAACAGATGAACATGAAGGAAGGGAAACAAAAATAATGTAAAAACAGGGAGGGGGGAAAACATAAGAGACTTAAAGATAGAGAACAAACTGAAGGTTGCTGGAGAGGTTGTGGGTGGTGCGATGGGCTAAATGGGCAAGGGGCATTAAGGAAGACACTTGTTGGGATGAGCACTGGGTGTTAACATGTAGGGGATGAATCACTGTATTCTACTCCTGAAATCATTATTGCACTATATGCTAACATAGGTGTAAATTAAAAAAAATAAGATTAAAAAGGTCTCAGAATCTAATGTATAGCATAGTTAATATAATTGATGACACTATAATGTATACTTAAAATTTGCTAAAAATGGAGAACTTAAATTTTCTCACTGAGAGAAAAAAAAAGAAAAAGGGTAAATATGTGATATGGAGGATGTGTTAATTGAATTGAAAGGGAATCATTTCAGGGCACCTGGTGTCTCAGTTGGTTAGGCATCCAATTTTGGCTTAGGTCATGATCTCACAATTCGTGGGTTCGAGTTCTGTGTTGGACTCTGTGCTGACAGCTCAGAGCCTGGAGCCTGCTTCGGATTCTATGTCTCTGTCTCTCTCCGCCCCTGCCACACCCACACTCTGTCTCTCTCTCAAAAATAAATAAACATTAAAAAAAAGGGAATGATTTCACAATGTATACATATATGAAATCGTGTACACTTAAAATATCTTCTATTTATCAGTTTATCTTATATATATCAATTAGACCTTAATAAATCTTGAAAAAATAATCCAAGGCCATAAAGATTGTCTCCTATGCTATTTTATTTTTTCCTTCAAAATTTTACTTTAATTCTGGTTAGTTAACATATAATGTAATATTGTTTTCAGGAGTAAAATTTAGTGATTCATCACTTACATACAACACCCAGTGCTCATCACTGCAAGTGTCCTCCTTAAACTCATCACCTGTTTAGCCCATTACCTACCCACCTTCCTCCATTAACCCTCAGTTTTTTCTCTATTGTAAAGAGTCTCTTATGGTTTGGTTCCCTCTCTTTTTATTTCCCTTCCCATATGTTCATCTGTTTTGTTTCTTAAATTCCCCATGTGAGTGAAATAATATGACATCTTTTTCTGCCTGACTTATTTTGCTTAGCATAATACATTCTAGCTCCATCCATGTCCTTGCAAATGACAAGATTTCATTATTTTTGATGCCTGAGTCATATTCCATTGTGTGTGTGTGTGTGTGTGTGTGTGTGTGTGCACGCAGGCGCACGCGTGTGTATGCCACATCTTCTTCATCCATTCATCAGTCAATGGACATTTGGGGTCTTGCCATAGTTTGGCTATCGTTGATAATACTGCTATAAACATTAGGGTATATACACACTTCAAATCTGTGTATTTGTATCCTTTGAGTATATACCTAGTAGTCCAATGGCTAGATCATAGGGTAGTTCTATTTTTAAATTTTTGAGGAACCTCCATACTGTTTCCTAGAGTGGCTGCATCAGTTTGCATTGCTACCAACAGTGCAAGGGGGTTTCCTCTTCTCTGCATCCTCACCGACACCTGTTGTTTCTTGTGCTTTTAATTTTAGCCATTCTAACAGATGTGAAGTGGTACCTCATCATGGTTTTGGTTTATAGTTCCATGATGATGAGTGATGTTGAGTATCTTTTTCACGTGTCTGTTAGCCATCTGGATGTCTTCTTTGGAAAAATGTCTGCTCATGTCTTCTGCCTATTTTTAACTGGATTATTTGTCTTTTGGGTGTTGATTTTTATAAGTTCTTTCTAGATTTTGGATACTAACCCATTATCAGATATGCCATTTGTAAATATCTTCTTCCATTCCATAGGCTGCCTTTTAGTTTTGTTGATTGTTTCCTTTGCTGTGCAGAAGCTTTTTATCTTGATGAAGTCCCAATAGTCTATTTTTGCTTTTATTTCCCTTGCCTATGGCAACATGTCTAGTAAGAAGCTGATATGGCCAAGGTCAAGGAGGTTGCAGCCTGTGTTCTCCTCTAGGATTTTTATGGTTTCAGGTCTCACATTTAGGTCTTTAATATATTTTGAATTTATTTTTTCGTATGCTACAAGAAAGCGGTCTAGTTTCATTCTTTTGCACATTGCTGTCTAACACCATTTGTTGAAGAGACTGTATTTTTTATATTGGATTTTCTTTCCTGATCTGTCAAAGATTAGTTGACCACATAGTTGTGAGTCCATTTCTGCATTTTCTATTTTGTTACATTGATCTATGATTTTGTGTTTGTACCAGTACCATACTGTCTTGACAACATAGCTTGACGTCTGGAATCATGTCTCCAGATTTGCTTTTCTTTTTCAGGATTGCTTTGGCCATTCAGGGTCTTTAGTGGTTCCATATAAATTTTAGGTTTCTTTGTTCTACTTCTGTAAAAAAATGCTGGAGGCATTTTGATAGGGATTGCATTGAAAGTATAGATTGTTTTGTGTAGTATAGACATTTTAACAATGTTTTTTCTTCCAAATCATGAGCATGAAATGTTTTTCCATTTCCTTGTGTCCTTTTCAATTTCTTTCATAAGTGTTCTGTAGTTTTCAACGTACAGATATTTTACCCCTTTGGTTAGGTTCATTCTCAGGTATCTTATTGGCTTTTGGTGGAATTCTAAGTGGGATCAATTCCTTGGTTTATTTTTCTGCTGCTTCATTATTGGGGTATAGAAATGGAACAGATATCTGCACATTGATTTTATATCCTGTGATTTTGCTGAATTCATGTTTTAATTATAGCAATTTTTTGGTGAAATCTTTTGCATTTTCTATATAGACTATCATGTCATTGGTGAACAGTGAAAGTGTGACCTCTTCCTTGCAAATTTGGATAGCTTTTATTTCTTTTAGTTGTCTTGTTGGGGCTAAGACTTTCTATACAATGTTAAGTAGTAATGGGCATCCCTGTTTTGTTCCTGACCACAGAGGAAAAGCTCTCAGTTTTTCCCCTTTGAGCATGATATTAGTTGTGGGTCTTTCATATATGGCCTTTATGATGTTGAGGTGCCTTCCTTCTATCCCTACTTTCTTGAGGGTTTTTATCCAGAATGGATGCTATATTTTGTCAGATGCTTTTTCTACATCTATTGAGGGGATCATATGGTTCGTATCCTTTCTTTTATTAATGTGGTGTATCACATTGATTGATTGGTGGTTATTGAACTACCCCTGCAACCCAGGATTAAATCCCACTTGATAGTGGTGAATAATTCTTTTAATGTACTGCTGGACTCAATTTGCTAGTATTTTATTGAGAATTTTTGAATCCAAGTTCATCAGGGATATTGGCCTATAATTCTCCATTTCAGTGAGGGTATTTGTCTGGTTTTGGAATCAAGGTAATTTCTCTTTCTGCTGCTTCATTATTGGTGTATAGAAATGCAACAGATTTCTGTACAATTGATTCTGTATCCTGTGACTTTAATGAATTCATTTATCAGTTCTAGTAGTTTTTGGTGGAGTCTTTTGGGTTTTCTATATATAATATCATGTTATAGTTATATAATATAGTGGAATATTATTCAGCCATAAAAATAATGAAATCTTGTCATTTGCAACAACATGGATGAAGCTAGAGAGTATAATGCTAAGTGAAACAAATCAGTCAGAGAAAGACAAATGCCATATGATTTCACTCATATGTGGAATTTAGGAAACAAAACAAACAAGCAAAGTGGAAAAAAGAAAAAGAGAGACAAGTCAAATAACAGGTTCTTAATTATAGAAAACAAACTGATGGTTACTATAGAGGAGGTGGGAAGGAGGATGGGTTAAATAGGTGAGGGGGATTAAGGAGTGCACTTGTGATGTGCAACTAGCAACTTGTGATTGTTGAATCACTATACTGTACACCTGAAACTAATATAACACTGTATGCTAACTAATTGGAATTTAAATAAAAACTTAAAAAATATAAAAATCAATTTGGAATGAGCTGACATCTCAACAATATTGAGTCTTCTGTCCCAGGGACATGCTACATCCCCCCTTTTATTTTCATCTTTAATTTCTCTAAGCAATTGTCTGTAGTTTCAGTGTATAGGCCTTACATACCTTTTTCATACTTATCCCTAAATATTTCATATTTTTCAATGCTATGGAAAGTTGTTCTGAATTTCAATTTTCAATCATTCATTGAAGATATACAGAAATAACTGACTTCTATATCCTGTATATTACAACACTGATGGGCTCGCTTATTAGTTCCAATAACTTTTCGTAAATGTCACTGGATCTTATATATAGGTCATTACGTCTTCTGTCAATAAAGACAGTTTACTCTTCCTTTTCAATTTAGGTGCTCTTTGATTATATTTTCTTGCTTGCCTACACCAGCTAGATCCCCAGAGAAATGCTGAATAATAATGGTGAAAGTAGGCATCCTTATCTTGACATTAGGGGAAAGCATTATTTCACTAGTAACTATCATGGTAGCTGCACGTTCTCTGTTTTGTTTGTTTGTTTTTTATAAATGCTCCGTATCAAAGTTAGGAAGTACCCTTCTATTCCTAATTTTCTTAGAGTTTTTATTAGGAATGCATGTTGGATTTTGTCAAAGACTCTGCACCTATCAAGATGGTCAGATGGTTTCTGGGTTTTGGCTTGTTAATATGGTAAATTACATAGATTGATTTTTGAATGTTTAACTAGTTTTGCATCCATGGAATATAACCCATTTGGTCATAATGTTTTATCTTTCTTATGTATTTCAGAATTCAAATTGCTAAAATTTTGTTTAGCATTTTCATGTTGATCTTAATGAGGAATATCTGCCTGTAGTCTTTGGTTTTGTATTAGGATAATGCTGGCCTCATAGAATGAATTGGAAAGTATATCTCCTCTTCAATTTTCTGAAGAGTTCATGTAGAATTGGTACAATCTCTTTTTTATATGTGTAGTAGAATTTACCAGCAAAGCAATCTATACCTGCATTTTCTTTGTGGGAAGGCTTTTTTTATAATATAAATTTCTTTAATAGATACAGAGATAGCCGTGTGATTTATTTTTTCTTTCATTAGCTTTGGTAGTTTGCAACTTTTAAGGAATTTCCCAATTTTCACGTAAGTTGTAATTACTGGCATAGACTTGTCTATAATAGTCCCTTATAATTCTTTTAGTGTTTGAATAACTTGTACTGAGGTCATTTCTCTCATTCTTTATATTAATTTGCATCTTCTTTTTTCCCCTAATTATTTGGCTAAAGGTTTATCAATTTTATTTATCTCAGAAAATCTGCCTTTGGCTTCATTAAGTTTCTCTATTGTTTTCTTGTGCTCTATTTCATTAACTTCTGTTCTGATATTTATTATTTAACTTTTACTTACTTTGGGTATAATTAGCTCTTCTTTTTCCAGCTTTTAATGTGGAAATTGAGGTCATTGATTCAAGGCCTTTCTTCTTTTCTAATGGTGGTGGTTAGTGATATAAATTTACACCAAAGTACTGCTTGTTTCTTCAAATATTTCTTCCTGTCCTCCCCCCATCCCCGCCCTCCCGCCCCAACACTAGTCTCTTTTTCAGGTACTACAATTACACATATTTTAGGCTGACAACACTTTTCACACAGCTCACTGATGCTTCTAAGTTTCTTTAAGCCTATTTTCTCTGTTTCATTTTGGATAATCTCTATTGCTCTGTCTTTATGTTCATTAGTCTTTCTTTTTCTCTGATATTCAATTTGCTGTTAAACCTATTGAGTTATTTTTCTTTTTAGATGTTGAAGTTTTTATTTCTAGAGGTTTTATTTGGGCCTTTAAAAATATCTTCTGTGTCCTTACTTAAAGTTTTGAACATATAGAATACAGTTATAGTAACTTTTAATGTCTGTCTGATAATTATAACATCTCCGTCAGGTACAGGTTGGTTTTGACTCAAATAATGTCTCCTCATTATGGGCCATACTTTCTTGCTTCTTTGTATTCCTGGCAACTTTTGATTGGTTGCCAGACACTGTGAATTTTATAGTGTTTGGTGCTGGACAAGTTTATATTCCTATCCTATGACTACCACTGAGCTTTGTTCTGGAATGTAGTTACATTTCTTAGAAACAATTTGATCCTTATGGGTCTTGCTTTTAAGGTTTATTAGGTGTAACTAGAGCTGTTTTTATTCCCAGGCTAATTTTTCCCTATTACCGAGGCAAGACCTTTCTAGATGTTATACTCAGAGCTTTTCCAGTTTGGCTGGTGGATACAGGCACTTTTCTTGGCCCTGTGTCAGCAGTGGGCATGGTCTCCTCTAATCCTTCTAGGTGGCTCTCTTCCCAGCTGCATGTAGTTTTCTCACACACTTGAACTGAGCAGCAGAGGCGAACCTTCTAAAAATTGCTAGAGGTCTCACTGTGCAGCACTCTCCTTTCTTGTACTCTAACCTCAAACTCTATCATCCTTCACTCCCCAGACCCTCAGCTCTGTCTCCCTGTATTGGGGGTCTTCTAAGCTCTGTGTGGGTTTCTCCTTCCAACACCACATCCTGGAAACAATCTCAAAGCAATCAGGGGGGCAGTCATAGGACCAACCTTGTTTGTTTCTCATCTTTTGGAGATCACTGTCCCTCACTGTTCAGTGTTCAGTGTTTTGTTTCATATATGTTGTCCTTTATTCTTTTTTCAAGCATGAGGGTAAAGCTACTTCCTGATATTCCATCTGGTCTGGAAACAGATGTTTCCTGGTGCTTTCTGTTTTAAAACATTCTATTCTAGAAGGCTTCTTACATATCCAGAAGATTACAATGGATCATTTACATGCATCACCCAGTTTTAATGAATAATCAATTCATGGCTAATCTTATTTTATTTCTAGTCCCACACATTCCCCCACCTCCCAAATATCACCTTGATATTTCATCCATCAATATTTCACTGTGTATATTTATCTTAGCATAAGAAAATATACTTAACCTCCCTGAAACTAACAATAATTCACTTAATATCACCAAATATCCAGTAAGTGTTAGTTTCCCAGATTGTCCCATCATTTTTCTTTTTTTTATAGTTTGCTTGAATTGACATTTAAGTAATGTGCATACATTGCAAATGGTTGATATGTCCTTTAAGCCTTTTTTTAATTTAATTTTTTTAGAGAGAGAGCAAGCAGGGGAGGGGGCAGAGGAAGAGAGAGAGAGAGAGAGAGAGAGAGAGAGAGAGAGAGAGAGAATCCAAGTAGGCTTCATGCTCAGTGCAGAGCCTGATGCGGGGCTTGACCCCATGACCCTGGAATCATGACCGGAGCTGAAATCAAGAGTTGGCCACTCAACTGACTGAGCCATCCAGGCACCTGTCCTTTAAGCCTTTTAAAATTTACAGCAAGAGTTGTCAAACTATGGCCCATAGGATGGATGCCTGCTCTTGTAAATAGTTTTATTAGAATACAGTTGTACCTACTGTCTGTGGTTGCTTTCATGCTCCAACAGTGGAGCTGAATAAAATGTGTGGCTCAAAAAAACCTAAAACATGTATTATGCAGCAATTTACAGAAAAAGGAAACCAATCCTGAACTGTGGAATTACCTCCCTCTCCCTTATTTTCCTTGGAATTTATTTGTTGAAGAAACCTACAGCCCAGATTTATGTATTGCATACTTGTGTTTGCATAGAACAAGTTCTTCTGTCCTTTGTATTTGCATGATCAAATAGAGGTTTGATCAAATTCAGGTTTGATCCACTTTTAGCAGGACTTTCCTAAGTGGTATTGGTACTGCTGTTAAGAGGCACATAATGGCTGATGATTTCTCTTTGTGGTATTGTCAGCTATTGATAATCCCTGTCTAGTTCAACAAAGATTAAAAAATAGTGACATTATAATTCTATCAGCCCTTCTTTTTAAGCTCAGATACTTTTATAAAGAGAACCTTTCCCTTATTAACTATTTAGTTACACAGTGATACTAAGTGGTGTAAGAAGGGCAGGACAAATGCTATTTTCCTTTATTATTATCCAGTGTTTCAAAATAATGAGTTGATTCCCTAGCATTTTCCAAAAATTATCAATGAGTTGTTTTTCAGTATCATTACAAATTTATGTATGCAAACATATTTGATGTGTTTAAAACCATACGATTATTATACACATGGTCACTCATGCTTCAGTTATACCTCTGGCCATGGGAGCTTTTCCAAGGTGGCTCCTGTCTTTTTGATGAGACCAGGTCACATAGGACAGCTTCTCTACTTTCTGGTTACAACGTTCCAGGCTTAGATGACATCCTGTCCAGAACTGGAATTAGATTTTTCTCCAAGGATGCCTGACTCCTTTTATGAGAAATGATAAATGGCAGCCACAATTTGGACACTAGGTTGCTCACTGCTACTTAGTTGATTGTAAGACTGCAGTGAACAGGTCTAGGAAATATCTATTTTTAAAATAAAATGTATTTTATTCATATTAGTAATTTTAATTCAAATTAAGTACTAAATAGACATGATGTCAGCATTATGGTGGAATAAGACATCCTGCATTTCTGTCCACTCCATGCCCCAACAATAATTTGCCATTCGTGCATGGCCAAAAGTGCTTGTGTGGCAGCTGTGGGATCCAGCACCATACACCAAGAGACTCAGAAGTCTCACCTAACCATGTGTTGGGTAATAGGCATGCAGACCTCAGTCCCAGATGTGGACCTTGACCATAAACCTTTCTAGCCCCTCTTGGCTACAGTTTGGGAGCCCATGGAAAACACTGTTTTAGACAGTCACCCATGGATGAGAAAGCTTTGTGGAAATCCTGGTTTCTAGAGGAGAAGTTCCAGCACAACATTGGAGCAAGAAAAAAATATATGAATTTGGCCACATTGGAGAAGATTAGAGGAACGGTTTGACTTTACCTGCATCATCCCTTCCCCATGGCAGTACAGCTTAGTGCCAAGAAAAACCTTGGACCATGATTTATCTCATGGGGGAGAGCCAGAATATGTGGGTAAGCACCAGCTTCTCCAGCTATATGGGATGCTGCCAAAGAGGCTAATTTCTCTCTTACCTGATCCAGATTATTGAGTCATGAGCTGCATGACTGGATGGTGGGAAGAGGCTGGGAGAGTGGCAGACAGGATTTTTGAGGGGCATTAAAAAGATGTGGGTCCCACTAACTGCATCATGGACTCCATCTAGAAGTCTGCCCATGAGCCACTGGAAACAGCTTGCCCACGGATACCCCACCGGGCCAGTGGGCACCTCCAGCACTGGTGAAAGTGAGCTTTGGCAGATGGCTAGTGAGCACACAGAAAGTTGGCTCCAATCTGCAGGCCAGGAGGAGACCAGTTTGGAAACCAAAATTTGAGCTTTAGCGCTCTGGGAAAGCAAAAAGGAGACTGTCAGCATGGCAGGATCAAAAGAAGTCATACAAGCCTAAGAATTCTGCCACAAGAGGGAGCAGGAAGCATGGAGCACCTGTATCCATAGAAGGCCTGAAAAAGCCTCAGAATACTTAGCAAGGCTCAGGAACGGTTTTTCTTCCTGAAGGCAGTTAGTAAAGACTGGACGAGGTGACTGCTACTTCAAATGTGATGACAGTAATGCAAAACTTCAAGGAAAATGAAAAATCAAGGAAATACTACACCACTAAAGGATCACAATAATCTTCTAGTAACCAACCTCAAAGACATGGAGATCTTGCAATTATCTGATAAGAATGCAAAACAACTGTTTTAAGGAAACTCAGAAAGTACAAGACACACATAAAGACAATTAAAAAAAAATCAGGGAAACAATATACAAAAAATGGAAAGTTTAACAAAAAGATAGAAATTATAAGAAAGAATCAAATAGAAATCCTAGAGCTGAAGAATACAATGAATGAAATGAAAAATTCAATATGAAGTGTCAATAGTAGATGAATCAAGCAGAAGAATCTGTAAGATATGACAAAATTTTTGGAATAATTCAGTCAGAGGAGAACAAAGGAAGAAAGAAAATACATGGTGAAGAAAGCCTACATGATCTATGGGATAACATAAAGAAAACAATTTGTAAATGATTGAAGTCTCAGAAGCATAACAGAGGGAGAAGGGGGAAGAAAATGTATTTAAATAAATAATGGCTGGAAACTTTCTAAATCTAGAGAGATTTAGATAGCCAATTTATGAAGCTCATAGGTCTCCAAACAAAATCAACTTAAAAAAGATTCTCTCCAAGACGTTATAATAAAACCATCAAAGATTGAAGAAGAAGAATTTTAAAAGAAGCAAGAGAAAAAAAAAGTTTATAACTTACAAGTTTGTAACCCCCAAATGGACATCAATGGAATCAGCAGAAACCACACAAGCTAGAAGAGAGTGGGATGATATATTCAGAGTGCTGAACTCCCAACCAAGAATACTTTACCCGGTAAAGTTACCTTTCAGAAATGAAGGAGAGATAAAGACTTTTCCAAAAAACAAAAGACAAGGGGGTTCATCACCAAAAGATATGTCTTACCAGAAATGCTGAAAGAAGTTCTTCAAGCTGAAATAAAAGGATTCTAATAAGTAACATGAAAACATATGAAAACATGCAACACACTGGACAAAGTAGGCTTAGAGTCAGATTCAGAATACTCTAATGCTGTAATAAGGCAGAGTGGTAACTACTTAAACTCAAGTATAAAGGTTAAATGACAGGAGTATTAAAATAACTATAGCTACAATAATTTTCTAATGAATCCACAGTATAAGAAGAGACATCATGATATCAAAAACACAAAAAACAGAAGTAAAAGGGTAGACTTTTATATGATTAAGTTGTTATGAGCATAAAATAAACTGTTAACAAATGTGTTTTATGTAAGCCTTGTGGCAACCAAAACTAGAAATCAAAAAACTACAATAAATTCATAAAACATAAAAATAAGGGAATCAAAGCTTATCACTATATAATATCAATCTGCAAAGGAAGGCAACAAAAGAGGAAGAAAGGAAAAAGGAAGCTACAAAAGAGCCAGAGAATAATAAGATGGCATTAGCAAGTCCTTACCTATCAACAATTATTCTAAGTGTAAATGGATTAACTTCTCCAATCAAAAGGCACAGAGTGGTTGGATGGATAAAAATCAATACCCAACTATAAGCTGCCTATAAGAGATCTCTTTAGCTGCAGGGATACACATAGGCTATAAGTTAAGGTATAGAAAAAGATATTCCATGGAAGTGGAAACCAGAAGAGAATAGGGGTAGCTAAATGTGCATCAGTAAAAATAGACTTTAAGCCAAAAAGGTAACAAGAGACAAAGGTAGTCATTATATAATGGTAAGGAAGTCAATTAATCAAGAAGATATAACAGTAGTTAACACATATGCACCCAGCATTGGAGTCTCTGAATATATTAAACATATACTAAGAGATTAGAAGGGAGCAAAAACAACAATGTGGTAATTCAATATTGAAGTAGGGACTTTAATACCCCACTTTCAAAAATGGGTAGATCATCTAGACAGAAAATCAACAAAGAATGCTGGACATGAATCGTATTTTAGATCCAGTTGACAAAGCAATCATACACAGAATATCCCATCCAATAGCAGCAGAATACACATTCTACTCAAGCTCATATGAACATTCTCTAGGATAGGTCATATGATGGGTCACAAAACAAATGTTGATAAATTTAAGAAGATTGAAATAATACAAATTATCTTTTGTGATGACAGTGATATAAAACTAGAAATCAATAACAGAAGAGAAGCTGGAAAATTCATAAATATCTGGAAATCAAACAGCACACTTCTCAACAGCCACTAGATTAAAGAAGAAACATAAGGGAAATAAAGAATCTTGAAACAAATGGAAATGGATATACACCATATCAGAACCAATGGGATGAAACAGAAAGTCTTAACAGGAACTTTATAGTGATAAATGCCTACATTAATAAAAAAGAGATTTGAAATAAACAACCTAGCCTTATAATCCAAGGAACAAGAAAAAGGAGAACAAACTAAATCCAAGTTAATAGAAGGAAGAAAATAAAAATCAGAGTGGAAATAAATAAAATAGACATTAAAAAAAATGATACAAAGAACAATGAAACTAAAAGCTGGTTTTTTTGGAAAAGATAAAATTGACAAAACGCTAGTTGGAATTACCAAGAAAAAAAAACCAGGAGAACTCAAATAAATAGTATCAGATATGAAAGAGAAGACATTGTAACTGATTGATACCACAGAAATACAAAGAATCATATGAGATCATATAATTAGTTATATGCCAACAAATTGGATAACATATAAAAAAAGTGGATGAATTGCTAGAGACATAAAACCTGCCAAGACTAAATCATGATGAAATAGAAAATCTGAACAGATCAATAATGAATAAGGGGATTGGTCAGTAATCAAGAATTTTGCTACAGAGAAAAGCCCAGGACCAGATTGCTTCACCTGTGAATTCTATCAGACATTTAAAGAAAAATTAACACCAATCTTTTGAAAACTTCCAAAAATTTGAAGAGGAAATACTCCCAACCTCACTTTATGAGGCCAGAATTACTCTGATATAAAATTCAGATGAGGACACTGCAAGAAAACTACAGGTCAACATTTCTGATAAATAGAGATGCAACAATTTTCAACAAAGTATTAGTAAACTAAATTCAACAGTTCATTAAAAGGATCATACAACATGATGTGGGATTTATCTCTGAGATGCAAAGACTGCTCAACATATGCAAATCAATAAATGTCATATATTGCATTAATAGCATGAAAGATAAAATCATATGATAAACTCAATAGAGGCAGAAAAACACTTACAAAATATAACATCCTCTCATGGCAAAAACTTCCAAGAAATTGTGTATAGAAAGAACATATCTCAACATAATAAAGGTCATATATGACACACCCCATTGCTAATATTATACACAACAGTGAAAGGTTAAAAACTCTCCTAAGATCAGAAACAAGGCAAGGTTGTCCATTCTCACCACTTCTATTCAGCAAAGTGCTGGAAGTCTTAAAATAATCATGCAAGAAAAAGGAATAAAAGGTATCTGAATCTTAGAGGAAAAGGTATCATTACTTGCAGATGATATGATCATATATATAAAAAATCCAAGATACCACCAAAAGATTGTTAGAACTAATCAAAAATTTCAGAAAAGTTGTAGGATACAAAATCAATATATAAAAAGAAATTGTGTTTCTATACACTAATAATGAAATACCTGAAAATCCCATTTACAATAGCATCAAAAACAATAAATTACTTAGGAATAAATTTAACCAAGGAGATGAAAGATCTGTACACTGAAAACTATAAGACTTTGATGAAAGAAATTGAAGAAGACACAAATAAATGGAAGGATACCCTACGTTCATGGGCGGGAATAATTTACCCAAACCCATCTATAGATTCAATGAAATCCCTATTAAAATTCCAATGGTATACTTTTATAAAAATAGAAAAAAATTCTAACATTTGTATGGAACCACAGAAGACCCTAAAGAGCCAAAGCAATCCCAAGAAAGAACACAGCTGGATGCATCACATTTCCTGATTTCAAACTATATTACAAAGCTATAGTAATCAAAACAACATGGTACTGACATAAAAGTAGACACACAGATCAATGGAAAAGTATTGAGAGCCCAGAAATAAAGCCTCACAACTATTATCAGACAAAGAAGCCAAGAATACTCAATGAGGAAAGGATAGTCTCTTCAATAAATGGTGTTGGGAAAACTGGACAACTACATGCAGAAGAATAGTATTGGACCCCTATCTTACAACACTTACAAATTTAATTTCATGTAAGTCAAAGACTTGAAACCACAAAAAATGCTAAAAGGAAACATAGGGAAAAAGTTCCTTGACACTGGTCTTGACACATTTTTTTTGGCACCAAAAGTAAAGCAACATAAGTAAAAATTAATAAGTGGGACTACATAAAACTAAAAAGCTTCTGCCCAGCAAAAGAAACAATCAACAAAATGAAAAGACAACCTAAGGAGTAGGAGAATATATTTGTAAATCATGTATCTGATAAAGATTTAATATCTAAAAAAAAATAAAAATATAAAGAACTCTTACAACTCAATAGCAAAACAAAACAAAGAAAAAGCAAAACAAAACCAAAATGCAAAACCCAAAAACCAAACCGAATCCAACCTAATCAAACTAAACCAAAACATCTGATTTCCAAAGATGTCATGCAAATGGCTAACAGGTACATGAAAAGGTTTTCAAAATCACTGATCATCAAGGAAATACAAATCAAAACTTCAATGAGGTATTACCTCACACCTGTGAGTAAGGCTATCATCAACAAGACCAGAGATAAAAAGTGTTGGTGAAGATGTGGAGAAAAGGGAATCCTTGTGCACTGTTGGTGAAATGTAAATTGGTCCAGCAACTGTGGTAAATAGTATAGAGTTTCATCAAAAATTACAACTAGGAGGTGCCTGGGTGGCTCAGTCAGTTGAGCATCAGACTCTCAGTTTTGACTCAGGTCATGATCTCATGGTCTTGAGATCAAGCCCCGCATCAGGCTCTGTGCTGACAGTGCGGAGCCTGCTTGGGATTCTCTTCCACTCCTTTCTTTTTCTCTCTCTGCCTTGTCTAGTACCTTGCACATGGCAGTGCTTAATAAATACTTATTAAAGAAATGATTGCAGGTACTGCTAAATAGTAAGATGCTTCTATTAAAACATGACTCTCACTATGCTTTGGTTGACTGTTTATAAGAAGAGTATGTGGTACTTGAGAGTGGGGACTACTCTTTATGTTCACAGCCCTCTTCTGAGGTGTGGGTGCCTAGAGGGAACCAGAAAACTAGTTTTGAGTAAGTGAATGAATGACTGAGGAGCAAACATCCCAATCAGTGTGCAGACCACCCCTCAGCTTTTGAAACAGTACAGCACAGCTGATTAAGTGGGCTTTTAATAATGAGAAATGGCCACCCCAATCCTGTTCTTGATCCATGTCTCAGAGGCAACCAGAGGCAGTCTATGAGACTGATTTCCTACAGCATGTTTGACCATGGCAGAGTTTGAAGGAACCAGCTCACTTGGAGGCTGATCCCATGACTCACTCACCCAACTGTTCAGGCACAGATGGCATTTCATGCCATTTGCCCATTTTCTCTTGCCTGGAAGGTGGTAGAAATCTCCTTACTGGTTTAGAGACATGAACACTAATGTCACCAGTTTCTACCATAAGGAATGTGGCTAATTAATGATCCCCTTTCCCTCTGACCCTCATGCTCATGCTTTTTGGTAGGCACCCTATTTCAGGCAGACATTGCAAACAATTAGGATTCAGAAATGGGATACAACCTATTTTGCACTCTAGTCTCATAATGTTTCCTGTGACCTCCCTGCTTTTCTTCAATGCTTCTCACTGCTTAGAAGGTAACTTGTTTGCACTGAACACCAGGCCCTTTGAGATGTGTTCACCCATGCAGCCTCATCTTATTATCTCTTGCCATTTCCCCCTTCAGTTATAGTCTGTGACACAGCAGTACTGAGCTCCTTCTGTTTCTCATTTCTATGCTTCCATATGTTTGCAAATGCTGTTCCTTCTGACTGGAATATGCAACATTCCAGCCTTACATGCATACACACACACACACACACACACACACACACACACACTTTCCGCGTCGAAAATTCCAGTTCCAGGGGCGCCTGGGTGGCTCAGTCGGTTAAGCGTCCGACTTCGGCTCAGGTCACGATCTCGCGGTCCGTGAGTTCGAGCCCCGCGTCGGGCTCTGTGCTGACTGCTCAGAGCTTAGAGCCTGTTTCAGATTCTGTGTCTCCCTCTCTCTCTGACCCTCCCCCGTTCATGCTCTGTCTCTCTCTGTCTCAAAAAATAAATAAATAAACGTTAAAAAAATTATAAAAAAAAAAAAGAAAAGAAAATTCCAGTTCCACCTGTGAGCCTCAGCAACCTTTGGTATCATCTTAGACCATCCTAAGCATGCCTGGGTTCTCCTCTCAGACCCCTCATTTTGGCCAGATACCTGACTGTGATAGCAGGGGTTCTTTAGTACTTGAGGGCAGGGTCCCTTGTTCTCCAACATCCAGATCAGAGGCCCTGAATACGTGATTGCAGACTGACCACATCCTTTTTTATGCTTAAGTGGGAGTTCTTAATATGTAGCAGCCTCCCCTTTCTTGCCTAATCAAAAAAAAATTTAATTGATTTTGGTTTGCACAGATACTTTTTATCTTATTTGATTCTAATGCTGAGCCACAATATTAGAAGATCACAATATGCTGATCTTCTATCAGAGGATGTTGTTCTCTTGACCCTCCCCTCTTCAACACAACTAATTTTAGTGCACATTACTGACTGCACTGGGCTGAGGACCCTGTAGGAATATGCTTATCAGAGAGGCAAGGTGGAAGAATGCAGAAAGGTAGAGGCATGGGAAAGACTATGTGGAGACATCCATTAAGAAAGACTACCAGGGATGTGGTTGGCTTTTCAGAGGGCAAACATTTAATTTCAAGTAGCCGAGATGAAACAGCCTCTTGAGTGAAGCCAATAAAATAGGCCGATGGTGGTACTTGGGGTTACAATCTACCCTAGGGGAAAGGAAATGGGAGAAATAAGATCTACTTAACTGATTAGCATCCCAAAAGGAAACTCCACACACACGGTTGCAATGGATCTGTTTGTTTTCAAGAGTATTTAAATCCACTCACCTATCTAAAGAGAGAATGTGTCTTCCTAAATGGGCCAAGCCAGAGGAGGCATCTTGGAAGTCTGATCCTGAACAGGATTTTTTATTTTTGGCTATATTATTTCAAATATGTCTAGTCCAATGGTAGAGCTGTCCTCAGTGGAACAGGACAGTAAGGAGAGCAGCAAGTGTTTTCATGACAGCATTTCTAGACTCACTGGTATGAGCCCATCAGACCTTCTTCTCTAACTTCTGCTTAGGATTTACAGTCACGAGGCCCACTTTTTCATTCCTCCCAAGGCTGATCCCCCTCAAGCTCTCTAATCATGCAAACCTGAAAAAGTTACAGCAGTGAATTCTGGTAAATCAGATAGCATGTGCTCAAGAGTGGACTTCAGATTTAGCTTGACTTCAGAGAAAGAATGCTCTGGTTACATATACCTGGGATATCTGGCCTTGAAACATTTTTATTTCTCATTTTAACTAAAAGAGTGACCATTCTGGAGCCTACCTCAGTTTCCCGTGTGTTTAAGTGGTGGGTCAGTGATGGCAATTGGACAGTCTCCAGGTAGAGGCCCCTTTGGCTCCTCTGGCCTCTGATCTACCACTTCTGATTTCATCTCACCCACTCTGTTGAATGCTCTACAGGCAACCATGTGGGTTTGTTGTGGATGGATCCCATGACCCACTGATGGGCTAATGTGAAATTTTACTAAATGCATTCTTCTCTCAGTTGCCTCCATCCCCTCCCCCATTTTTGGGTGCACTCTTTGGGGCATTATTGTAATTATTCAAGTCAGAAGCTGATGTCCCCAACTGTGGGAAAATTTTCAAAGGCCAAATGTCAGTGTTAATGGAATAGCCTGTCAATATGACTGGTAAGTTTTTGGAGCTACCTGTCTGTGCAAGCTGGACCAAGCAAGCAAGCCACATGCAAAATTCCAGACCATATATACTTCAAATCTAATGGGCCCAGGACTGCAAAAGAGGGTTATATTGATCCGTAAACAACTCTAAGTACTTTAGTTCTCAAATTATCAACTCAATTGGTAAATATACATGCATCTTAAAATATGTGGACAACTTCCATATATATATTTTGGAGAATACAATTCAACTTAGTTGCCATTATTTTCCTTAACTTTGCAATTTCCACAAGGATTCTGAAAGATTATACTAGGGACATGTGAGGTGTTAATTTCCAGTTAATATTCTTCCTAAATGCAACTTGGCTGTTTGAGGAGTTTTTTCTATGGGTAGCAACAGAAGTGAGGCCTGGGTACACTGAAAGAATACCTGGGTAGAGCCGCAAGGCCTAAAATTCACAGTTATTATAAAAGTGTGAAAGTTGCTTGTCTTTAAGAAGGGAACTGACACTTCATAAACTCATGTGTTTGACTTCTCACTCAAAAATCTTTTTAACTAGCTTTTAAGATATTTAAAGTGGCCAGACAGTGTTTGGCACCTGATTA
The DNA here is from genome assembly GCF_018350195.1 of Panthera tigris. Taxonomy (NCBI): domain Eukaryota; kingdom Metazoa; phylum Chordata; class Mammalia; order Carnivora; family Felidae; genus Panthera; species Panthera tigris. The sequence continues at coordinate 21,993,875 of NC_056665.1, forward strand.
GTTAGCTATTAGTTCTATTTTTTAAATAGTTTTTGTGGTCTATTAAAGTAGTATTTTATTTGAAAAGCTAATTAGCTACATCATAAAACCCTTACTAAAACACCCTTCAGTGATTAAACTCTTTTGAGTGCACATAACAATACAAAGTACTAGAAGGACAGTGGGCATGAAGATGAATGATAGGTGACCCGGCTTTACAGAAAGAACCTGGCATTGAGTGATACAATTGGGTTCAAATGCTGGTTGTGCTGTGTTCTGGATGTATAATTTCAGGAAGTTTTCTTGGCTTCAGTTTTCTTGAGTATAAAATTAGAAATCTTTTTCTAATTCATTGTGTGGATTAAATGAGACATCACATTTAAAGAGCCTTGTGTCTGGCATATAACAATGAAACGTAAATGCTAACTACATTGTCAGTGTTATTGTCTTTGATTTTAAGAACTTTTAATCTAATGAGAAAATAAGTATGTGATTAATTATAAAATAAGACAAAACCAAGTAAGTGTTGCAATAGAAGTCTACAAAGGTTTGAGGACTGGCAAGGAATGCCCAATTAATTCCAACTCTTCCTAGAAATTTCTTCCTCCAGATAGCCACATGGTTATTCTCTTATGCCAAAGTCTTTGCTCAGATCCCATTTTTTATTTGTGATGCCTTCTCTGACAACCCTAATTAAAAACTATACCTACATCTACACTCCCTACCTCCTCCTCTTGATATAGTTTTCTCCATGGCACTAAGCACTAAAATACTATATAACTTATTTATGCTACTTACTGTCTGTCTCCATGAGGATGACGATTTTTGTCTGGATGCTCATTGATGTATGCCCAGCAGCCAGATCGTCCTGGGGGACTGGCAGGTACTGGGTGTTAGGGGAACACAGTGAGCAAAACATGCTTTGGTTCCTGATGTCATGGCACTCATACACCAACTTGGAAGAGAAGCAGAATCTCAACAGTGAGCCAGAGTGTGTATAGAGCGAGTGGGCAGCACAGGAGCACAGGAACTGAGCTGAAGCTGAAGCACAGAGGTGGATGGTGTTTCTGGGGAAAAGGGTGGTGGAAAACTGCACCAGAGATGAGACAGAAGGGATGGAATAGGGAAAAGGCTGAAAGGAATTGAGTTCCATGTGGGGGAGTTTATTCTATAGGTAATAGGGGATATCAAAGGATTTGGGGAAACGGAATCATTCAACCTGAACTTATTTCAGAAGGACCAGTTTGCCAATGCTCAAAAGGTGACTATGTAGGAACCAGACAGCCAGATATGGATGCACTTTCACCTGGAGGCAGATCAGGGTGCATTCTCTGTCCTTCTCTCTCTGTATTCTGCTGTCCCTCTCCTGTCTTTTTTGTTGCCAGGGACTTGATCAATCTATGCTATTCTTTCTCACTGGCTGTCCTCTGCTCTATTGTGATTCTCATCACTGTATGTGTGTTTTAAACTTTTTTATTTTGAAATAAATTAATTAAAAACACTCACAAGAAGTTTAAAAAATAGTACAGAGAGGGCCCATGGACCTTTTCACTCAGCTTCTGCTATCACTGTGAGGTTTTACCCTTCAAAAGATCACAAGGAAAATATTTTATTCTTTGAAACACTAGCTTTGAGAAAAATCTTGACCCAAACAACTCTGAAAGAATCCAACATACATATGTAACCATAGTCTTCCCAATGGTAAAGACAGCAGACAGGTTCCATCCTGGATGAGCCTCAGGAAGGACATGGAACCCCATTTCTCCTGCTGAGAGCAGAATGACACCAGGAAAGACTGCAAGGAGCAGTGGCTGGGGACTCAGAGGTACATGTGAGAGCTGGCAGAATGAGGAAGAAGCAATAGCTCAAAGTACCCCAGAACTGGTAGTGAGTTGAAGTCTCCCCAGTAAGAACCCACTGCAGCCTCAAACTCAGAAATGGGCATTAGCTCCAGGCAAGGCCATCTAGCTCTGGCCCCCAAAACAGAAAAGGGATCTCTAATGTTCACAGAGTGTGTAGAAACCCTTAATTTATCTTTTAAAAAAATTTTCTCAGTTCTCTAGTGCTACAGACCACAAGCAATTTTGTGGCAGCAATGGAGGATGGCAGGAAAAAAAACGAGGGAGGCAGAGAAATCTTTTTTAATCACAAGAGTTTTGGTTCCCAGAGGTGAACCCCACAGCTTTCTTCTCTTTCTGGATTCTTATTGCTTAGCTCAGATATAAGCACAGTCGAATCAAGTGTGTAGAAATGTGGGGGTAAACAAAGCTCCAGCTTGCTAGAAGACTGGAAGAGTAGAGTCCCAGGGATCCAGAACTACTGAGGAGATTACAACGAGGCAGGAATTTGGGAAAACAACCCCTTAAAGTTGTTCCTGAATGCTTGGGTTTAACCCTGAGCTGTACATGTATGGATCTGACTATAAATAGATTCCAGAGTCTTTGAGTAGTGAAATATGGGACAGACTCCTGCCTAGGATGCAGACTGGCTACTGGTCAACTAAAGTTGACCTTGGAGTTGCAATTCACCGAAGTCTTGGGGAACCTGGAACTTCTGATCTGAACTCAATTGGGGCAATTGCCTTCTAAAACAAAAATAACATGTACCATAAGTTTAAACAATAGCCACAGTCTCAAAACATAATCTTCATAATGTCAATCCAAATTTACTCATATGCAAAAACAAAACAAAACAAAACAAAACAAAACAAAACAAAACCCAGAGACATCTCAACAGCAATACTGAAATGAAATTGTTATTGGAATTATTTGAGAAAGACTACAGAGTGGTTATTGTACATGTTTTACAACAGGAGAAAAAATACAGAGCCTCAGAAAATAAATGGAAGATATAAAGAAGAATCAAGTGGAAATGTTAGAAATAAAAAAAATTGGGGGGCATCTGGGTGGCTCAGTTGGTTAAGTGTCTGACTTCAGCTCAGGTCATGATCTCACAGTTGCATGAGTTTGAGCCCTGCATCAGGCTCTGTGCTGACAGCTCAGAGCCAGGAACCTGCTTTGGATTCTGTGTCTCCTTCTCTCTCTCTGTCCCTCCCCTGCTTGCTCTTGCTCTCTCTCTCTCTCTCTCTCTCTCTCTCTCTCAAAAATAAATAAATAAACATTAAAAAAAGAAATAAAAGTTTCAACAACCCAAACAACATAATTCATTGGATGGGTTCAATAACAGAATAGAGATGACAAAGGAAATAGTAAATATATAAACAGAGCAACAGAAATAATCTAATCGGAATAATAGATGTAAGATTGAGAAAGAAAGTGAATAGAACTGCAGTGAATTGAGAATGGTAGTAAATTCTAACACTCATATCAGCTGAGTCTCAGGAGAAGAGAAAAATGTGGATTAGAAAAATCTTTAAATAGGGGCACCTGGGTGGCTCAGTCGGTTGGGCATCTGACTTTGGCTCAGGTCATGATCTCACAGCTCCTGAGTTCGAGCCCCGCATCAGGCTCTGTGCTGACAGCTCAGAGCCTGGAGCCTGTTTCAGATTCTGTGTCTCCCTCTCTCTCTGACCCTCCCCCATTCATGCTCTGTCTCTCTCTGTCTCAAAAATAAAAATAAAACATTTAAAAATTTTTTAAAAAAGAAAAATCTTTAAATAATGGCTGACAGCCTGCTTTAGTATTAGAAGGCAATCAGTATAATCTATTTTATTAGCAGTTTAAAGGAGGAAAAAACACTGGATCATATCAATTGTGTAGAAAATGCATTTGAAAAAGTTAACATGTACTCACGATAAAACTCTCAGCAAACTATGAACAGAAAAGACTTTCCTCCACCTTATGAAGAACTATCTACAAGAACCTACAGCTATTTTACATAATGATGAAAGACTGATGGGGGACTGCTCCCCCCCCTAAGATCAAGAACAAGGCAAGGATGCTCTCTTTCACCATTACCATTCAACCTTTTCCTGGAAGTTCCAGCCAATGCAATAATACAAGAAAAATAAACAAAAGGCATACATATTTGAAAGGAATAAATAAAACTCCCCCTATTCAGAGATAACATGACTGCCTATGTAGAAAATCCAAAGGAATATACACATGCATGCACACACACACACACACACACACACACACACCCATGCATGAGGGTGTACACATACACATATACCCTAGAACAAATAATTGAATTTATAAAGATTGTAGGATACAAGGGCAACACACAAAAATCGGTTATATTTTTCGATACTAGCAATGAACAATTAGAAACTGAAATTAAAAAAATACCATTTACAGTACCTCAAAAAAAGGCCTATATATAAATCTAACAAACACATATAGGATTTATAGGCTAAAAATTACAAAATGTGGATGAAAGAAAACAAAGAAGTCCTACATAAATGTAAAGTATCGCTATGCTGACTTCATAGAGTGTAAGGCAAAACATAGGATTTACAGATTTAACATAATTCCAATCAAAATCCCAGCAGGAAATTTTATAAACAGACATAAGCTAATGCTCATATTTATATGGAAAGTCAAAGGTAATAGAATAGTTGAAATGCTTTTGAAAAAGAAAAATAAGGTTGGAAGAATCATGCTGATTTTAAGACTCACCACAAAGCTATACTAATCAAGATGGCAAAGTACGGGCAGAAGAATAGAAATGTTGATCAATGGAACACAATCAGCATCAAGAAATAGCTTCCCACAGATACATTTAGTTGGTTTTTGACAAATGCACCAAGGCAATTCAACAGAGGAGGAAGGATAAGCATTTCAACAAATGGTGTTGAAACAAATGGACTTCCATATGTATACAAATGAATTCTCGCCCAAATCTCACGTCATACAAAAATCCACTCAAAATGAGTTGGAGACCTAAAGTATAAAACTTTTATAATTTTTTAAAAATGTTTATTTGTTTTTAGAGAAAGAGAGAGGGAGAGAGACAGAGCACGAGCAGAGGAGGAGCAGAGAGAGAGGGAGACACAGAATGGGAAGCAGGCTCCAGGCTCTGAGCTGTCAGCACAGAGCCTGATGCGGGGCTTGAACCCATAGACTGAGAGATGATGACCTGAGCCAAAGTCGGATTCTTAACCGACTGAGCCACCCAGGTGCCCATAAAGTATAAAACTTTTAAGAAACTATCTAGGAGAAAATCTTCATGACTGTCATGCAAAGGCTCTTAGACATGTCACCTGAAATGTCACCTATGCAAGAAAAAAATAAATTGGACTTCGTCAAGATTAAAAACTTTTGCTCTGCAAAAGAAACTGGCAAGAGGATAAAAATTCAAGCGCAGACTGGCGGAGAATATTTGCAAATCTCATCTCTGACAAAGGATGATATTCACGGAATATATACAGAACTCTCAAAATTCCACTGTAAGAAATCAAATAACTCCATTTAGAAATAGGCCAAACAACTGAATGAACACTTCAAAGAGAAGATACAGATAGAAAATAATAACAAAAAACTGAACATCATTGGTCAGTGGGGGAATGAAAACTAAAATGATAGGGAAATATCCATACACACCCATGAAAATCATGAAAATAATGATAATGAAAAAAGAAATACCATTGCTGGTGGAAATGCAAAATGGTTCAGCACTCTGGAAAACAGCTCGGCAAGTTCTTTTAAATCTAAACATACAGTTACCATATGAACCAGCAAACCCCACTTCTCTGTGTTCACCCTGGAAAAATTTCAACTATGTTCACAAAAACCCCAGTTCTCAGATGTTTATAGCAGCTCTAGTCATAACTGCCCCAAATGGGAAGCAGCTGAAATGCCCTTGCACAGGTGACTGGAAAGCAAACTGTGGTTCATTTCTAGAATGGGTAGCACTTAGCAATAGAGAGGGACAAACTCCACACACAACCTGGATGAATCTCAAAATAATTATGCTGAGTGAACAGACCCAGTTTCAAAAGATTAGGTTTTATGTGACGCCATTTCTATGGCACTCTTAAAAGAGACAAAGCTAACATGACAGGAAACAGAGCAGTGGCTGCCAGTGGATAGGGAGGGAGAGGGCATGGCCGTCAAACAGAGCAGAAGGGTGGACTGGGGGTGGGGAATGAGGTGATTCTCTCATCTGAGAGTGGTAATAGTAACATAAATCTATGCATGTTGGGGCACTTGGGTGGCTCAGTTGGTTAAGTTTCTGACTCTTGATTTCAGCTCAAGTCATGATATTACATTTTGTGGGTTTGGGCCCCGCATTGTTCTCTGCACTGACAGTGCAGATCTTGCTTGGGGTTTCTCTTTCTCCCTCTCTCTCTGTCCCTCCCTCAGTCTGTTTCTGTCTCTCTCTCAAAGTAAATAAACTTAAAAAAATAAATCTATGCATGTGTTAAAATTCTTAGAATTGCACCCCAAAAGGTCAATTTTTCAAAATTGACCAAAAGGTCAATTTTATCTTTTAAATAAAATAAAGATAAAATTAAGGAAGAAAAGAGCTGACAATTCTCATTTTCTATTTAAGGCTGTCTAGATATTAAGCACAATGTCAGTCCCAGTTACCGAGGCTGCAATGTCAAAGGGGATCTTCTCCAACTGTTTTTGTTTGTTTGTTTGTTTGTTTTTTTCAACTGTTTTTTGAGCCTCTGCTACACACAGGTCACTCTACTAAGCATTTGACATCACAGCTTCTAATGCGTGTAATCACCCTGGAAGGTGGGTTAGTCTCAATATACAGAAAAAACTGAGGTTAAGGGAAGAAAATAATCTGCCCTATGTGTCACAGGCAGTAAGTGGCTGGATCTGGATTTGGCCCCAGCTCTCGCTGCCAACCTCATTCTGAACCTGCCTCTTTGCACTGCTGCTTACTTCAGAACAACGGAAATGCAGGGAGAGGATGTGACTACTGGGAGGTGAAAATCGCACTTTGATGTATGTATGTCATAAATGTTCAGTAAGCATATTTTATTCTGAACTCTGAGTTTGTCTGACATTCTGGGAGCTTCAGGGAAAGTTAAAAATTGCACTGTTGCTGCTTCCCTATTGCCATTTTCTCAGAACCCTTGAAGAGCTGGCTTTTAATTTTCACTAGGATTGAGTGGTAATCTCCACCATTCCCACAAATGTAGAGTAATCCACATCGTTTCCTAAGTGAATTAAGGGATGACAGTGATTTATGATACTTAACCAAGTCTTAGATAATTCCATAAACAGTGGCTTATACATTTGAAGCCAAGGGTAATCATTTAAAAATTCTCTCACGCATTTGTTTGTTCTGAGGAATTATAACAGGCTCTTCCCACCTTTTACCCCGCCAAACACACACACACACACACACACACACACACACACACACACACACACACACCACAGAGATTTTCAAAATACACAAAGTAAATCCATTTTAGAGCTTGAGACAGAAATTGCACATTTTTCATGTAACAAATGATATCTACATGTACGGCTTGATGATGAATTCTGCCTTCTTGCGTATGAATTATTACCACTTATTTTACTGGCTGCTAGGTGGTTTTTATTCATCAAAAACTTTGGCCTAAAGTATTTTTGTCTCAGTGAAGATAGAGATGAGAAATGTTCAGGTCTTAGGGTGCCTGTGTGGCTCCGTTGGTTAGGCAACCAACTTCGGCTCAGGTCATGATCTCACAGTTTGTGAGTTTGAGCCCTGTGTTGGGCTCTGTGCTGACAGCTCAGAGCCTGGAGCCTACTTCAGATTCTGTGTCTTCCCCTCTCTCTCTCCTTCCCCTGCTCACGCTCTGTGTCTCTCTGTTTCTCAATAATAAATAAACGTCAAAAATTTTTTAAAAAAGAAATGCTCAGGCCTCCAATAAAATGTTTTCTTGAATGTTCTATTATTTCTGCTCTATGGAATATATTTCTGCTCTATTGAATATAGTTCCTTTAAAAAAAGTGATTTCTGATAAATTGATTCAATATCTTTAAGCTTTAATGCAAAGCAAAGCCGAACTAATAATGCCTTTTGCACTATTACTGTAGAATTGAGTAATCTATTCCATACTCAAAATAAAGCCAAGAATAACAAAAATAATTTCATCACCCCCCCCCCACCTTTTTTTAAGAATCCAGGTACAACCATTGTCAGGCAACAAAAATCTTCTTATCTTTTGTCACCGGGTTGCAAGGTAGTTAGGGCCAAGAGAGTGGCGTGGGATGAGGAGGCCAGCTTACCTTCCAGCAGGTCTCTGGCCAGACCAGGTTCTGCCCCCGTGGACCGAACAAAGTCTGACAGGACTGCGTCCATATCAAGAGTCATAGGATCATGTAGAAGGGCTGCCCAACACTCAGCCGAGGTGGGGTTTGGAAGCAGGCTAGAAACCATCCATCTGCAAGAAAGAAGAGGGAAGCCACAGTGCTGTAAGTGGGGATGTAAGTGGCAAAAGTGCACGTGAGTGAGAACACACAGAGAATGGAGAGAAGCCATTTCTGCCTGTTTGGGATAACTGCTCCATTCTTCATGTAGGACACTGAATAAAACTCAAATCCAAGTTGGCTCAGTTCATGATCTCACAGTCCTCACGCTGGGCTCTGCGGTAGCAGCGTGGAGCCTGCTTAGGATTCTCTCTTCCTCTCCCTCTGCCCCTCCCCTACTTGTGCTGTCTGCATCTCTTTCAAAATAAATAAATAAGAACTTAAAAAAAATCAACCCCCTAAGTACACGTTGATTAATCTGGAGTTACTCTTGATTTCCAATCCTCTTCCAAGTTACTCAAACATGTAACATTTCCACAATGTAACTGTGTCACCCACCATATCCCAATTACAGGCTTTATCAGTGTGCCAACCCACCCCCTCAGCTCTCACCCCCCACTTGGCTCTTAGGAAGGAGTCCACACAATCCAGAGTTGACTGAAATACCAAACTTGCTGAGATGTCTGCTAAGCTATCTGTCATCTCTCCAAGAACCATGACAGTCACAGTAACAGCCGAACAAAATTCATAAGGATGCTAGATTTCCCAGGTGGGATAATCCTGGTTAGAAAGGTACAACAGATATCCTGCAGCCTGACCACAAGAGGCACCAGCCAATTGCTGGAGGAAAGCAACCAGCACATGGCATGTGAGGCTCACACTGGTGAACCGGTGCTGGGACACTGGTGGATACCTGGTCATGGCTGATAAAATGGAAATGTATCCCTGTGTTTGCATACATAAGGGGTGGGCAAGTTATGGCCTATGGGCCACCTGTGACCCCCATCTGTTTTTGTAAATAAAATTGTATTGGAACACAGTCACATCCATTCATTTACATGTTGTCTCTGGTTGCTTTTGCACATGGCTGAGTTGAGCAGTTAACACAGAGACCACAAGGCCCACAAAACTAAAAACATTTACTATCTGGACTATTACAGAAAGTTTGCTGAGACCACTGTAGATGTTATACTGATATAAAAGGCTATGGAAAATTTTACACTGGCATAAAGTAAGCATATAATTAAGTATGCTATTAATTTTACCCATTGTGGGGTGAGTTCAAATCCCATACTATTGCTGAGTGTCCTTTTCCTTCTTTCCAGATAACCACCACTTGGACGCTCTGCTCTGTAGGCCAGGTTCTCTGACAACTGCTGCTGCTTTGGAGCCAGGCATGCTGGCCTAACCTGAGCCCCAGACCTGCCACTATGGGGAGATGTGACATGCTGTCTAACCTCTTTGATCCTCTTTGCGTATTTGTAAGGGGGAGTAAGCTCATCTAAGGTTCAAGACTATTAGGATGGGGGATCAGGCAGGGAGATGTGTGACCTCAGAGATGTTCACTGTTTTTACACTATCTTGCACATGGCTCTTAGTTGGGTGGAACTTTTGGTTGGTGTTGCTGGAAAGAAAGAAAACTATTTGACCTGATGTATATGGTACCAATTAGGAGATTGCCTTCTTCCTTCTCTCCACGTACTGGAGCCTTGGCTGGTGGAGCTCCTCTTTTGTCACTTCCACCTGGGGGGCAAATCAGAGAATAAGAGTATGTTATTCTTCATTGCAGACAGAGCTGAAGGCTTTGCTTCTTGTCACATGAGGCTGCATCTGAGACATGGTCAACAGTCTGTAGCCCACTGCTCCCCGACTGGGCCCCACAGGCACCTGCCTACTAGCAACTATCAGCCCCTGCATCCAGGTGTCTTCTGCAAGGGAAGGGGTACCTCAACTTACTTCATTTTAGTAGGTATCCATATTTCAATGAGTATCCCTTTCACAGTACAGAGCTGTTTTAAATCCTGCTACCAACACCCAGTTAATACATTTAACCTTAGCTGGTTTTTTATTGTGAAAACATATGTAACATGAAATTTACCATTTTAACCTTTTTGAAGTGCACAGTTCAGTGGCATTACCATTCACACTGATGTGCAAATATCACCACCATTATCTCTAGAACATTTTCATCTTCCCCTGTACCCATTAAACATGAACTCCCCATTTCTCCCCCATCCCCAGCTTCTGGCAACCACTGTACTACTTCTGTTTCTGAATCTTACAACTCTAGGTATATCATACAAGTGGATCCTATAATACTTGTCCTTTTGTGACTGGTTTAGTTTGCTTAAGGGTAATGGCTTCAAGGTTCTTCTGTGTTGTAGCAGGTCAGAATTTCTTTCCTTTTTAAGGCTTGTCTTGGTCTCTTTGGGCTGCTGAAACAAAATACCACAGACTGGATGATGTAAACTAGAGACATTTATTTATCACTGTTCTGGAGGCTGGGAAGTCCAAGATCAAGGTGTCGGCAGAGCCGGTGCCTGGTGAAGGCCCACTTCCTGGCTTGCAGACTGCCTACTTATTGCCTTCTTGCTGTGTTCTCACAGCAGAACTCACTAGAGAAAATGAACTCTAGTCTCTCTTTCTCACAAGGACACTAATACCATCATGGGGCTCCATCCTCATGACTTCATCTAGACCTCATTACCTCCTGAAGGCCCTGCCTGCTAATATACCACATTGGGGGTTAGGGCTTCAATATATATGAATTTTGAGGGGACACGCAGATGCAGTTCACAACAAGGCTGAATAATATTCCATTGTATGGATATGCCACCTTTTGTGTATCTGTTCATCTGTAGCTGGATGCCTGTGTTGTTTCCACCTTTTGGTCATTGGGAGTAATTCTGTCAAAATATTTTTACGCTCATATAAGTCACCGTGCTGTGACCATGACAAGCTTTCGCTAGTGTTAGAGTGCAGATTTATGCCTACTACCTCCTTCTTTGTACCTTGTCCTCCATGCAGAGATTAAAGAGTGGGTTTAAAATACACTTTTTTAAAAACCACATTCAAATATAACCATTTGCATGAAAAGAAGTTACTCTGCCTATCCCCTGAAGACTTATTTTTTAAACCTCATACCCCCACCCCACCCCACCCCACCCACTGCCACCAAAGCCTCATATTCAGGCACTGTGATGACAGGGGCAGATGGGCCATGGGGATATAGGCTTCTGGCCACCTTGGCCACCCTCACCCTGTTGCCCCATGCCATCTCTTCAAGTGCACTGCTGAGTCCCTCAACCTACATTTCATGGGCCCATGTACCCATACTGCCTTCTACTATTGGTGTGAAGTTCAGGGGGATCATGCCCTGGCTCTGCAATCCTTCTCATTCCTGTGCATCTTGGCCGTGGGACAGAACTCCTCTGAGGGTCTCACCCTGGGAACAGTGGTGTGCCAAGCTGTTCTCACTCTGACTTCATCTTAGGAGAGGCGGTGCAGCATGGGAATAGAAGGTTGGCCCAGGATTCAGTCTCTTGGTGCCACAGTTGTCCCATCACTACTGCCTGTATGGCCCCAGGTCTTTGGCCCCATGAATAAGGACCCTGTCTGTTGTAATATCCCACGGTAGGACTGTCTCAGAAAAGAGAGAAGAGCAGTTTTCCAACTGCTATGTGAAAACTGATAAGAAATGAAACTCAGGTTCCTTCTGCCATCTTAACATGTGTGTGCATCTACCACTCTTTGGCTTCTGAGCAGCCCCATGAGACAGACCACGGTGGGTGAAGTGCACAGCTGAGGGGCAGCACTGTCTCCCTGAGGGCTTCAGAGATCAGTCTTTTTTTTTAAGTATTATTTTTATTTATTTTTGAGAGAGAGATAGTGAGCAAGGGAGGGGCAGAGAGAGGGGTGGACAGAATCCCAAGCAAGCTCTGTGCTGTCAGCGCAGAGCCCGATGCAGGGCTCAAACTCACGAAGTATGAGATCATCACCTAAGCAGAAATTAAGAGTTGGATGCTTAACCGACTGAGTCACCCAGGTGGCCCCAGAGACGGGTCTTAACAGGCCCTGTGGGGGATGGCCCATTGCCAGCTGGTCACAAACCAGCAGGACAGTGGCAACTGCCTGAACACCAGATTCCTGCCTAGGCATTTTTCTAAAAACCACTTGGTTGAACATCCTCTGAATTGAATAGGTATTTTTATTACTCCTCTTTATGAGTGAGGTGATGGAGGTTTGGAGAAGGGAAGAGCTGGAGCGGGGGGGAAACACTGCAGAGATGTGCCTGGTTTCCACATGCAGTCCTCTTCCTCTTGTTCCCAGAGTGGTCAGTGGCCATTCACCTTCCTCCCTTCAGGCAGCAAGGCTGGGCTGACCATGGGGTCCAGAGGCCCTTCCCATGCTGATCTCTCTCTCCTACAGCAGCCTGGCCCTGCCTGCCCCTCTTCCAGACCCTGGCCCTCTGCCTCCCAGGCAGGATTCCTTTCCCTTGATTCCCTGAGGTCATACTCCTGGGAGAGCTTCCTGCACACTCACAAGTATGCTCTCTTGCCTGGTTCTTACTGAAAATGTTCCTCACGTGGCTCCCTTCAGAGTCCAGCTTTGCTGTGACAAGGCTGTGTGCCTGACCCCTGTCCAACCTCCCAGCTGTGCTCTGTCCCAGCGGTGTCCCCTTAATTCCTGTGACAGTGTAAATAAACTATCATGCCACTCCCCCCCCCCAACATACTAGAGGGGACAAAAGCAACTGCCATAGGTCTTTTTAATATCTGCATACTAAATGTGGCTCTCTGCCTCTGTGTCTCTTTGTTTCTGACGTGGGTGCATGTGTGTGTATGCATGCGTGTGTACACACATGTGTGTATACACACACACAGGAACACACGTCAGATGTGGAGGGCTGGGGGAGGAGCTCATCCACTGGTGGAATCACAGGGGCTGATTCTGACGTGGATGGGGTGGTCCTATTCCATACTTTGGGAAATACTGCCAAAACTGGAATATTGATAAAATGCACTATCTGCATATTTCATTACACATTAGGCTTGTGTTCGTTATTAAATAAGAAGGTTAATGTGAAGTTTAAATTATAAGCTCCTACTAGCCAAATGAAGCAAAAACCATCCAACTTCCTAGAAAGCACTCCATACATTTATTTAAAAGAACTTTGTTTTGGGGCACCTGGGTGCTCAGTGGTTTAAGCAACTGACTTTGGCTGAGGTCATGATCTCTTGGTTCATGAGTTCAAGCCCTGTTCAGGCTCTGTGCTGACAGCTTAGAGCCTGGAGCCTGCTTAGGATTGGATTCCGTGTTTCCTCTCTCTCTGCCCCTCTCCTGCTTGGCTCTGTCTCCTTCTCTCTCAAAAATAAATAAACATTAAAAAAAATAAAAACACTTTGTTTTGGTTTAGTTAATTAAATATGGGCATGAGTATGCGACTTTGTTCCCTCCCCCTCAAGGGGCTGAGTGGGGAAGAACCCTCCTCCTTAGCTCTGCCCCATCCTAAGTGCCCTCCCTGAGGAGGCTGATGGCTGATGGCGGATGCATAACAAACAATGGGGAATGGCTGCTCTATCAGGCATGGCAGGGTTTGGTGGGGTTTACAGGAGATTAAGTGAATCACAGTGTCCATGAAAGAGCTCTGTAAACAATTAGGAGCTGTACAGATATTTAAGATCATCCTCTTGTTACTGGGGGTCAGAGCCAGGCCCTCTGGAACAGTGATTCTCAAACAGTGATTCCTCAGAAGGGCAGCAACAGGTTCCCCCTAGGAGCTTGCTACAAATGCCCGTTCTCAGGCCCCACCCCAGGCCTGCTGAATCAGAATCTCTGGGGGTGGGCCCTGACAATTGGTTTGACATGTCCTTAGGGGATTCCATCCTGTGCTGAAGTCCCAGAACCACTGCTCTCAGAGATGTGAATTTAGCTTGCTAATGAGCATTTCTAAAAGAGGCAAAAATAATGATACAGCATTAGAACCAACATGGTGACATTTTTCCCCTTTATAATTGTCTTTTATTTTGTTGATTTCTGCCTTTCCATTTCCCTAACCAAATTTTATTCCCTTCCTTCTTTAGCTGAAATACAGAATTTGTCAGATTTTCAGAACACACACCTCTGATCAATGAACTTCCTGTTCTGCCCACTGGCTCCTGAGACCTCCATCCAGGGCAGCCCCTGATGAGGCTCCCCCTCCTTCCCAGTTGTGCTCACTGTCCTTATTCATCACTTGGAGATGTCCTCTCTGGCCATACTAACCCTGCTGCACAGGCTCACACAGAGCTCCCCTCTCCCTGCACAGCCCAGGCGTGCCTCCAGTACTCTGTTTTGGAATCAGTGTTCATGCTGCATGGGTGTTCCTGACTTCAATACCACATTCTGTCCAGTAATCAAGATGCCTGAATTCATTTATTATTCAAGCAATGAGCATTTATTAAGTTGCTATTACCTTTAGTTACTATTCTAGTGAGTGCGTGAGGCTCAAACACTAGGAACCGTGAGCCCTTTGGGCTCCCCCAGGAGCTTCCCAACAAGCAGAGAGATGCACAAACAGGTGCGGGCCGTAGAGACTGCTGGATTTGGGCCATTGTGCAGTGCAGGGATTGGTCTAACTAGAGAGAGGAAGATTTCAGGAAAAAGATGTAGCCAGGATAAAGAGTAAAATTGCATCAGGATCTATTTTTCATTAATTTCATTTCAGTGGAGCCTAAGTAAAGCACGTCTCAATTGGATTTGTCAGCAGATGTTATAACCAGAGACTGGAAGGCAGCAAGATAGGATAGAGACACAGACTCAGAGATGGAGGTGGAGGCTGGCAGTCTGACCACTGGAGACAGACAGAGGAAGACCTTGGGGAGAATGAGTGCCTGAGGGTTATTCTCCACCCCAGAACAGCAAACAAGCTAGTCAATGCCTTGCATGTAATTGTCTGTAATGTCCATTTATTCCAACAGAGGGCCTGCTGTTTGCCCGAATCCAACTTCTTTCTCCTTTAGCCTCTCCAGGCTTCTCAGTGCCTGGCACCCAGCAGGGCCAGGACTAGGGCGAGGAAGGTGAGACACTTGCCACAAAACTTAAGGCGCTGCAAAGATCTTGGAAATCAAGTGCTACATCAAAAAAATCAAACTTGGGGCTCCTGGATGGCTCAGTTGGTTAAGTGTCCAACTTCAGCTCATGTCATAATCTCACGGTTCATGGATTCAAGCCCTGCGTTGTGTTCTGTGCTGACAGCTCAGAGCCCGGAACCTGTTTCCAATTCTGTGTCTCCATCTCTCTCTGCCCCTCCTCCACTCACTTTCTGTGTGTTTCTCTCTCTCAACAATAAACACTAAAAAAAAAATCAGGGGCACCTGGGTGGCTCAGTTGGTTAAGCGTCTGACTTCGGGTCAGGTTATGATCTCCTGGTTTGTGGTTTGGAGCCTGGTGTCCAGCTCTGTGCTGACAGCTCAGAGCCTGGAACCTGCTTCGGATTCTGTGTCTCCTTCTCTCTCTGACCCTTCCCTGCTTGCACTCTGTCTCTCTCTCTCAAAAATAATAAGCATTATTATAAAATAATTATAAAATTTATAAAATTATAAAATTATATTATAAAAATAATAAACATTAAAAAAATTAAAAAAATCAAACTTAGTGAAAGAATATTCTTGATGAACACATTTTTTTCTTTTTTTTAAATGTTTATTTATTGTTGAGAGAGAGAGAGAGAGAGAGAGGGAGAAAGAATGTAAGTGGGGGAGGGGCAGAAAGAGAGAGGGAGAGATAGAATTAGAAGCAGCCTTCAGGCTGAGCTGTCAGCACAGAGCCCAACATGGGGCTTGAACTTATAAACTGCTAGATCATGGCCTGAGCCAAAATTGGAGGCTTAATTCACTAAGCCACCCAGGCACCCCATTGAGCAAAATTTTAAATGAAGGCAGGATCATTATGGCTAACTCTTCCTTTGCCTCAGGCACTGATTTTCAGTTTGTTTGAACCAGGATTCAAATAAGGCCCATGGATTGTTAACTGGTTGATAGGTTTTGTTTTTTTTTTTTTTTTTAATTTATAGGTTTTGTCTCCATCTTCTTTTTTCTTCAGTTTGTTGACAAAGCTTGATCAAATCTATTAAAAATAGTTTATATATAGCTTTCTATCTTTTCCTTAATGCTTCGGGATTTTGAGTCTTAATTTAAATGTTTTTTCGTTGCCAGATTATAGAGAAATTCACCCATGTTTTCTTCTACTAATTGAAAGGTTTTATTTTTTATATTTAAAATTCTTTTTTTTAATTAAAAATTTTTTTTGTAAACATTTATTTATTTTTGAGAGAGAGAGATAGAGCACAAGCAGGGGAGCAGAGAGAGCAGGAGACACAGAATCCAAAGCAGAGTCCAAGCTCCAAGCTGCGAGAGCCAGATGCAGGGCTCAAACTCACAGACCGCGAGATCATGACCTGAGCCGAAGTCGGCCACTCAACCAACTGAGCCACCCAGGCACCCCTATATTTAAAATTCTGATGCAGTTGGAATTGATCCTGGTGTATCAAGTGAGGAATGGATCCAATTTTATCACTTTCCCTATGTCTGTCTAGCTATTCCAACACCGCTTACAGAAAAACCCATCGGTGAGTAAGCACCACTAATTTCAGATGCCTCCCTTATTGTATGTTAAATTTGCATATGCAGTTGGGTCTATTTCTGTATTTTTTGTTAGATATATGCCTAGGTATTCATAAAAGGTATCTTTTTTCCCATTATGTGTGTTAACTGGTTATCATATTAATAAACAAAGCTATTGATTTATGGGTGTTAAAATTTTTAAGTTATTTTCTGTATATATATATATATATGTATATTTTGCTTTTATTTTATTTTTTATTTTTTTAATTTACATCCAAATTAGTTAGCATATAGTGCAACAATGATTTCAGGAGTAGATTCCTTAGTGCCCCTACCCATTTAGCCCATCCCCCCTCCCACAACCCCTCCAGTAACCGTCAGTTTGTTCTCCATATTTATGAATCTCTTCTGTTTTGTCCCCCTCCCTGTTTTTATATTATTTTTGTTTCCCTTCCCTTATGTTCATCCATTTTGTCTCTTAAAGTCCTCATATGAGTGAAGTCAATATGATTTTTGTCTTTCTCTGACTAATTTCACTTAGCATAATACTCTCCAGTTCCATCCATGTAGTTGCAAATGGCAAGATTTCATTCTTTTTGATTGCCGAGTAATACTCCGTTGTATATATATGCCACACCTTCTTTATCCATTCATCCATCGATGGACATTGGGCTCTTTCCATACTTTGGCTATTGTTGATAGTGCTGCTATAATTATACATTGGGGTGCATGTGTCCCTTCGAAACAGCACACCTGTATCCCTTGGATAAATACGACCCTTGCTGGGTCGTAGGGTAGTTCTATTTTTAGTTTTTTGAGGAACCTCCATACTGTTTTCCAGAGTGGCTGCACCAGCTTGCATTCCCACCAACAATACAAAAGAGATCCTCTTTCTCCGCATCCTCGCCAACATCTATTGTTGCCTGAGTTGTTAATGTTAGCCATTCTGACAGGTATAAGGTGGTATCTCATTGTGGTTTTGATTTGTATTTCTATGGCTGTTAAATTTATATTCTGCTATTTTACAAAATCCTAATGTTTATAGAAATTTTTCCAAAGCTTCTTTTTCTAGTTATACAATCATATCAGATGAAAATAGAGATTGTGTTACCCCCTTAATTTTCAATTCTTAAGCCTTGTTTTCTCTTGCCTGATTGAGTTGACTAATTCAATATAATAGTAAATATTAATAGAAATAATGGGATTTGCTTTACTCCTAAGTTTAGCAGGAATAATTTTGGTATTTCTACATTGAGTAAGATGGTGGCTCCTGGGTTTTGAACTATCTACACATACTCACATGCCCATACATATGTTTAGATAGCATCCATATGCCTTAATCAGTGGTCTTGTCATGAATGGATGTTGACTTTCACTTTCTTTTTTGTTAAGCTCTATTAATATGATAAATTCTATTAATGGACTTAAATATTGAACTTTACTCATATTTCTGGAATAAATCTTTTTTAAAATGTTTATTTGGGGGGGGATACAGAGCATGTGCGAGTAGGGGAGGGGCAGGGAGAGAGGGAGAGAGAATCCCAAGCAGGCTCCACACGTACCCTGGAGCCTGACATGGCGCTTGATCTCATGACCATGAGACCCTGACTTAAACCAAAATCAAGAGTTGGACGCTTAACTGACTGAGCCACCCCAGCACCCCTGTAATAAATCTTTAATAATCCATTGGTATTTCTTTTTTATGTTGCTTTTGATTCAGTTCGCTAATTTTTATTTAAAATTCCTACATTGATATTAATGCATTAGCTTGATACATTTTTTAAAAATTTTTATGTGCAATCTGTGTCAGGTATTATAGCCATTATACACAAAACAAAATTAGAAGCTAATTTTCCTTCTCAATTCTCTTGCAATAACCTAAGTAGCATTGGAGTCATCTGATATTGGAAGATTAGACATTCCCTCTGTTCTTGAGGCTTTTTTGGGATAAACTCTTTTACACCTTCTCTATTTTTCTGATGTTAATAACTCTGTTTAGACTTTCTATCTCTATAGGATTCAATTTTGTTAGACTGTATTTTCCTACAGATTTATCCATTTTATCTTGAGTTTCAAATTTATTTGAATGGAGTTGGACAATGAAAGCCATTCTTCCCATGAGTCTAAATTCTGTCTGTGTCTAAATGAGGAAAATAACTACTACTTGCTCGGTGCCTACAATGACATTGACTGTATTAGATGTTTTATGGGTGAGCTAACTGTAATACAGACAACTTTACAAGGGAAAAAGCTTTGTTCCCTTTTACTGAAGAGCAGACAGCTCAGTGGCAGACTTAGGAGTCTCACGCAGATCCACTTTGATCCAAAGGTCACCATTCACCTTCCCTTTATAATAATGGTACAGGGGTCTTCAAATTGTTCTCAAGTCAAAACATCTGGTACCTTTGAAATATATTATGTGTGAAGATGCATGATCAGAAGCAAAACATTTCCTTAGTTGACACTCAATTATACCTTTTAATGATTTTCTCACGGTATGGAAAAATGGAAGAAAAGTCCCTCCTAAAATTTATAAATGAATGAATGAATGAATGAATGAATAAGTATGTACTTATTTTTGAGAGATGAAGAAAAAAGAAGCAGGGGAGAGATAGAGGGAGACAGAAGATCCAAAGCAGGCTCTGTGCTGACTGCAGAGAGCCCGACACAGGGCTCGAGCTCGTGAACCACGAGATCATGACCTGAGCTGAAGTTGGATGCTTAATCGACTGAGCTTCCCAGATGCCCCTAAAATTTATATTTTTTGGAATAGTAGTGAGTATAGGATATACTGAGGTTTTCTCTTGTGTGCACTGAAATGATATATTCATCAGTGAAATATCTGATTCTTCAGAGTTCTTAATACAAGAACAGATGTACAGCTGTTACCATGTTCAAGGCTTATGATCTCCCAAGATTTATAGACTGTTCTATGTCATTTCCTGCCTTGAACTCACATTAAAGACTCTAGGCAATTCTTAAAGAATTTACAAGGAATAATAGCCACTAATTTTGACAATAATATTTTCACATGGAAGTTAATTTTTAAGACCATGAGACAAACCCTTATTGTGACTTGTAGAGAGCAGCTCCATCCTTGCAACTGTGTAATGTGCCCACACCCTAGAATGATCACCTTCCAAGGGAACTTGGATGTCAGAGGCATGATTTCATCCCTGCAAATCTGCAGCAGGCTTTCCTGCACAAGTCCAAGCCTCCAGCACTGGAATGCCTGTAAGACTCCCTTGCTTTGCAGGATTTATGTTTTTATTCTCCAGGCTCACAAATCTAGCTGTTACACTGGAATAAAATATGAGTCTGACCAGATCAGTGTGCCAGCAACAGGGTTTAAAAGGATCCGAACAATGCACTAATCGAGTTTATATTTATTATTAGTAGTAACTATATTACTACGACTAATAAATAATATTAGTAATATAAATTACTAATAAATTAGCATTATATTATAATTAGTATATATTATTACCATTTATTTCATCATTTTATTCAGCTCTTCTTCTGGGAAAAGACATTTTCTATTTTCTATTAACTGTCTATTTTCTAGACAGTTTTCTATTAGGTTAAAAGAGCCTAAAGGGTCAAGCCCTCTCCATGTCCCTCTCCTTGTCATCATGATATGAAAGGAACCCTTTGAACACTGCATGTATGTCTTGAGCTGCTACCTCTGTCTATTTGCCTCCTTTTCTCTCTCAGAGGGCTTCCCTAGAGGGCAGAATTCATGTTTTATTTGTCTTAATATCACCATAAATTGGAGTATATCAGAATATTAAATCTAAGTTCCTACTCCATTTTGATGGGTAGACATGAAAATAACCATAATTCATCTTCGATTGGGATAAATACTATTTATAAGAAAAATTATTAGAATACTATAGAGGAACAGTTCTTTCTGACCAACAAAATGAAGAAGGCCAAAGGAAGATGAGTTTTTCAAAAGGATTAGGAAGACTGAAAAGACATTTCAAGCTGGATGAGCACCACAAGCAGAGACCAAGAGGCACAAACACATTTGCACATCCAGGGGCAGGAGAGACAGTGGGCACAGAGACTGTACATAAAGGTTAGGGTCAGACCCTGTGGGATGTCTGGATAAGTAGCTGGACTCTAACATGAGGCCAGTGGGAAGCCACTGGGAATTTCTAAGGAGAGAATAGACATGTGCTTGAGGAAAACAAAGACACAAAAATTTGGTAACCAAGTGGAAAAATGGATCAAAAGCATATAAAGAAATGGTAAGGTACCCATTCATTTTCTTAGATGTTGCTCAGCTTATATCCATTCCTCTACTGCTGGTAGAACCTTGGTTTATCCTGTAGCAGCAAAGAACCCTTGATTTTCAGAGAAAACTGAATTCCTAGCACCGGGGGATGAATCAAAATGGGTCAAAGCCAGTCATTATTACTCTTTTCCCTTGATCTGGGATTCACCAGTCTTGATGTAGCCATAATGAATGATTCCATCTACTGATGGAAACAGAAGTCAACTGCACTGAGTTTATTATGAGTTTTTGGGTGGGTTTATGCTTACCTGATAGAAGGGGATAGGCTTAACTGTAACAGTCCCTTCTTACTTTGCCTTTCCTCCTCCTTTCTTAAGCAAGGAAATGATATCTGCAAGTATAACCATCATCCTGGGACTATGAGGTAGAAAGCCAGAGGACAAGACCCAACATGCAAAGATGGTAGAAAGCTTATCCCTGATGGTATCAGAGAACATTTGCCCCAGACCTAGACCACACCTCTGGACTTCCGATTATTTTTCTCATATAAATAGCTATTTGTTTAAGCCAAATAAGTCAAATAATTAAATACTTGTAGCTAAACTTATTAGTTGCTACATGAAGGTAGAATAATTCAGATGTCAGAATTAGAAAAGAAGTAACAGAAAAGAGAAAATCATAGGCCAGTGTTATTTATAAACATATATGTAAAGTTTAAAATAAAAGATTAGCAAATGAATCTGAACTGTAGCCAAAGACATAAAAAGACAAAGAAGGGGCCTGGCGCTGTAGCACCAAGTGTCTTGGATAATGGTGATGAAGGATAGATGGAGACTTAGGTAGAAGGAGAATAGTCTGTGGGAATTTCTGGAGCTGCCATGTGGCCATCCCTGGAACGCCTCACTCCTGACTCACACGAGAGTATGAGTCTTACTAAACCCCCTATTATTTCTTCTGTTACTAACAGCCAAACATAATTCTAATGCCAATGTGCTATATTAACAAATTCCAGGAGAAAAATTATATGGTTATCTCAAAAGGTGCCAAAAAGTCCACATTCATGCATTATATCAACTCAAAACAAACCACAAATTAACAAAGGGATTTGATCCTGGGAGTGACATCACTAGGATGGTAACATAGGTTATTCTGACTTCACTCCCCTTCGCAAGAAAAACTAACAACTATTCAAGAACAAGACAATACTGAGAGAATCTTAGAATATGGGGGGGGGGGCACTTCACCCCCCACCCCCTGCAGCACAGAGAGCGAGACAGACTGCATTAGAAGGATAAGTGAAGCAGATCCATGTTAATCACATCGCCTCAGCCCCAGGCCAGTGTAGCACCACTGAGAGGTCTCCCTTTATCTTCTGGTTCCTCCAGTGGGAAAAGAAAACCCAGGGGGGACAGCCAGCTGATCCAGCATGGGGGTTACTTTGCTGGAGTCCTTACTCTGATCCCACACCACGGGAATTACAAGGGAATCTGTAGGGCTCAAACATTGTGAATCTGACTGTCCCAGAGAAGGGGGAGGAGCTTGCAATCATCAGCAAATGAATCCAAACAGTACAAAAAGAAATAAAAAGATGAAGATCATGTTGGCAGACTGAGCTCATACCTGCAGTGTTCCAAGCAGTAATCCCAACCAGTGGTTTTGTTCATCTGCAGAACTAAGTTGGGGATGTGTGGAGGGCACACTGACCTTGGAACTCAGCAGGGTGCAGATCTGCCTGATTTGGTTCCTCAAAGGAGGAATTTTGCCAGCCCCAGGGTTTGGTTTGCCCACGCTCAAGCAAGGAGCTGAATCACAGCCCCATGTGTTATGGAGAGTGTCTTCCAGCCCCATCTGACCAGAAGGGCTAGCGACAACTTTGGAAGCTGTGCAGCCCAGCTGTGTTTGAGCCCAGAGGTGAGCAGACAGAGCTGAATGCCCCAGAGCAATGCTCTACCAGGCATTATACACCTGCAGGGGGATTCATTCACAGCCAAGGCTGAGGGTAGTAGCTCCCGGCCCTTCCCAACTGGAGTGCCTGTCTGGGAAGTGGAACCTGGAGCAGCCCCTATCACCCCTCCCGTCCAGGCAAAGGAGTTGACACAGCCCCATCCACTGTGGAGAGTGTCTCACAGCCCTATCTGACCAGAAGGGCTGGAGACAACTCCTGGAAGTAATCAAAAGTATGAACTTCCAGTTATAAGATAAATAAGTACTAGGGATGTAAGGTACAACAGGATGACTATAGCCAACACTACTGTATCATATACAGGAATATTTTTTTCCTTTTTTTTCTTTCTTTTGTTTTTATCATATCTATCCAAGAAGATGGATGTTAGCTGAACCTATTGTGGTAATCTTTCCACAAAATATGTAAATCATACCATCATGCTATATGCCTCAAATGTATATAGTGATGTATATCAATTATTTCTCAATAAAATTAGAAAAAAAAGGGTAATGATCCCCAACTTATAAGACTTGTCCCTACCTAATAATGAAAAGTTTAGAAATAATTCTGTCAAAGTTCAGAACAAAGCCATGACTAAATATTAGAACATATGTGAACATTTTAAATGGCTGGAACAAGATCAACATACAAAACCCAATACCTTTTCTACATATCAGCATTAGCCAATTAAGCACTAAAACAAATTTAAAAGATCCATTTTATATTAGCCAACACCAAAAAGAAATTCTTATAGTTAACTAAGGATAACATAACAAAATGAGAGAAACCTTTTTGTTTTTGCTTTTGTTTGCAGAATACGGTCTTTATTGGAGGAGAAAAAGAAAAACAAATGACTATATTTTCAAGATGCCAATCCCCATATTTATAATAAATTGCATGCAATCACAACAGAAGTTTTATGAAAGTTAACAATTTCTAAAACTTAGAAGAATAAAGAAGTAAATTCTAAGATAACTTTGATAAAGACCAAAGTGGTTGCAGAAGTTTGTCCCATGTTGTGTCAAACATAAAAGTACTATGGGGTACCTGGGTGGCTCAGTCGGTTAAGCATCTGACTTCGGTTCAGGTCATGATCTCACAGTTTGTGAGTTCAAGCCCCACACTGGGCTCAGTGCTAACAGCTCAGAATCTGGAACCTGCTTTGGATACTGTGTCTCCCTCTTTCTCTGCATTTCCCTTGCTCACACTC
The DNA here is from genome assembly GCF_018350195.1 of Panthera tigris. Classification (NCBI taxonomy): domain Eukaryota; kingdom Metazoa; phylum Chordata; class Mammalia; order Carnivora; family Felidae; genus Panthera; species Panthera tigris. The sequence continues at coordinate 22,018,011 of NC_056665.1, forward strand.
TGTCTCTGTCTCTCTCTCTCAAAAAAAAGAAATAAACATTAAAAAAAATTTAAGTACTGTGATTAAAGCAGCTTGGTATAGGGGCAGACAGAGTCACATAGACCAATGGGGGAGGGCAGGAAACACAGATATGTCTTCATGTGTGCATGTGTGCATGAGTGTGAGGGAGAGAGAGAAAGAATGAAGAGGAGGAGGAAGTCAAAAGGCAGAGGAAGGGAGGGAGGGAAGAGAAAAGGGAACCAGGAAGAGAATTTGCTATATGATTATGGCAGGTGCTGTTAATTTTTGATCTAATACCCATTCCCCTTGTTAGTTCATAGCTACTTGCTTTTGTTCTTGGCTGCAATGTACTCAGCCCCATATAATCAGTCATGATTGGTCTAAGCCAATCAAGACAATTCTGATTTCTGCTTTACCAGCTTTTCTTGCAGCTGAAAGTATCCAGATAACCAGTTTTTTCCCTCTCCACAAGCCCTAAAATTGTAAAAGGAAATATGCTAGGCTACTTTAAGTGAACATTTTGCTTTTCTAATAAAAGGGGCATGCAGAGAATTCTCCATTCTTCTCACCTTGAAAGGGATGCAAAAGGAAAGCTGTGCCAGCCTGTGATCATGAGGGAAATGTAAAGAGAATTTGAAAGGTGCTGCCCTGACATCACTGAGGAGCCAGCCCAAGGTGAGCACTGACCGCAGACTCTCTGATGAGTGAAAAAAGAAGATATCTAGTTAACTTGTTAACTTGACTGTCATTCGAGGTTGACGGCATGGCTATCTGATAGAATGATAAACAGAGAATCTCCTAAATTTGTGGAAATCCAGTGAGGATGGGACAATACCATAAAATAAGGTAGCAGTACATTTGGAAAAAAAAATTAGGCTTCCCACATTATGCCATTTACCAACAAATTCCACATGAGTAAAATATATACAGATAAGAAATAAAACTATAAGTGCACCAAAGGAAAGTGTAGGTGAGTATGCTTATGACCTTGAGGTAGGAAAGTGAGCTGCAGGACCTGCTTGAGGTTGACCACATCCCATTCCTCTTCCTGAGGGAACACATTTCCAGATTATACTACATGGTCCCCATGCAGCTGTGTGTGGCCATGTGACTACATTCTGGTCAATGGAATGTGACATGGAAGTGATGTGGGCCATTTCTAGGACTGGCCCCAACCCCTCCACACATTGGATCTTTCGCTTCTCTCTTATCTCTCACTTGCTACCTCACTAGAGAGGATTCCGTGGAGAGTCTGAGACCCTGAGTGATGAAGCATGGAAGGCACATGGTATCGTGTGAATCTGGGCTCTCCATGCAGTACATTGGGCTGACATGGCGAGAAATAAAGCTGTATTTGTTTCAAAGCACTGGGATTTGGGGGAATGTTTTTTGTAGCATTTGGCCTGCCCTGACAAATACAGGAACCCTTCTCGAGGCAAAAAGGCCCACAAAAGAAAAATTTGATAAAACTAATAATAGCAAAAATATAAAATCAATAAACAAACTTCCTAATGACAAAAAATACCATAGAAATGTCGAAGTTATATAGTAGAACAGAAGATTTTGAAAATTATATAATAAATAGGGGTTGGCACTCAGAATAGATGATGAAACACTCCAAAATAATTAGATAAAGACACATGGACCAATAGAAAAGCAGCAAGTTAGAATATGCAATTGAAAAGAAACGACCCATCAGCATGTGAAAAGATAATCAACCTTAGTTAATAATGAGGAACTTACAAATAAAAGTATAAAATAACCATGAATGATGCCTATCCACCCCTAAAAAAATTAAGTTTGAAAACATGATTCCTGGTGAGGTGAATTGGGTAGTTTTTTACACTGCTATAGGTAGTATTTTGGGCTAGTGGTGAGGTCAGTGGAGGGCATTTTTGTTTTCAGTATCTAAATTAAAATTTTTTTTAAGTTTATTTATTTATATTGAGAGAGAGCAAGAGAGTAAGAGAGAGAGAGAGCAAGCGAGAGAGAGAACAAGCACAAGCGGGGAAGGGGCAGAGAGAAAGAGAGACAGAATCCCAAGCAGGCTCTGTCCTGTTCGCGCAGAGCCAGACATGAGCCTTGAACTCATAAACTGTGAGATCATGACCTTGTGTGAGATCAAAAGTCAGATGCTTAACCGACTGAGCCACCCAGGTGCCCCAAGTATCCAATTTTTTTTTTTAATGTGCATACTCTGTAACTCTACAATTCTGCCTCTCAGTATCTTCCTTAAAGTCAACCTTGCTCATGTGCATGAAGAAGCATGTATAAGGGTGTTCCTTGCAGCACAGCTAGAAATATAAAAAACAATTGTTTGTTAGTAGGAGGATGGTTCAATCAAGTATGACCCATCTAGAACGTGACCCGTGATATAGGTGTTAATATGGAAATTTCTCTAAGGCATATGAGAATATCCATGTGATTTACAAATGCAGAAAGGAAAAAAAAATCTCTTGTAGATAAATGTCTGCAGGAGGCACACGTACTATGATTGTGATGGCCTCTCAGCAGTGTGGGGCTGTGGGAGGGAGTGGAGTAGGGTTTTTACTTTTACTTTATGGCTTTCTAAGCTCTTTGCCTGTGTGCTCAGGTAATACACTATATTTATTTATTTTTTTATTTTAGAGAGAGAGGGAGAGCGAGCAAGGGAGGGGCAGAGAGAGAGAGAGAGAGAAAGAGAGAGAGAATCCCAAGCAGGCTCCATGCTGAGCACCCTCAATGCAGGGCTCAATCCCATGACCCTGGGGTCATGACCTGAGCAGAAATCAAGAGTCAGATGCTCAACTGACTGAGCCATCCAGGTGTCCTGAGTAATACACTATATTTTAAACAATGTTTTCCACTGAAGCTATTGAATAAAATATGCCAGACGTGACAGGACCTGAATTAAAACATGGAAGCATAAATGAACAAGAGAAGAACAGAAAGATTTGGTTTGGTTGGACACGTGCTCAGTATTGAGAAGCAAAGGAGATAGTGTGCAGAGCACAGATCTTGGAGAAAGCTAGAGACAATTTTGAATTTCAGCTCTGCCATTCTTTGCAAGTGGGATCTTTGGGAAGTCACTAAACATTTTTGAATCTATTTCCTCATCTATACATGGGGAAGATGCTACATCTTTCTCATAATTTTATAAGGCTTAACAAAAGTTAAAAATCTATCTATCAATCAGATTTCTCTGCCTTGTCATAGTGACTGACACAGAGTCTCAGTGCCTACTAGTTTATCTCCCCACCTTTTTCTTTTCCCATCATTCCTTTATTTCTCCACTTCTATACTCAAATGCTGTTAACTGAGCCCTTGCTCTGTGTTAGGTGCCAAAGATACAATCCAAAATCAGATATGATCTCTGCCTTTGAAGAATATTGAGGTTAGTGGCCTAAAAAAATTAAAGAAGCAGGTACAACATGCAGTGCTTAGTGATATTAGAGAGACAAGATGGCAAAAATTCATTGGCAAGGAAGCTGCCCTCTGCTGGAGTGCAAGAGAGAAAGACAATGACTCTGAGGGAGTTATCCCTCATGAGAAAACCACTGTAGGACTAGGAATTGTGTAGGTTAGGGGTAGAGGGCTGGTCTTTGTGCGGGTGTAGAGTGGGGCAGTGTGGACAGAGCCAAAAAGATAGAGGAAGATGTGTACAAACCTGGAAGACAACAGAGCAAGGACATATTCCAGAAACAAAACTGTAAGTTTACAAAATTCATACAAAAGAGACCAAAGATAACCTAAATAAATGGCAAGATGTACTGTCTGCATGTACTGGATGTACTGTACTGTAAGATAAAGGACAGTTAAAATGTCAATCATTCTCATATTGATCTATGAATTCAATGCAATCTCAATCAACATTGCAGAAGGATTCTGTGTAGACAAGAGCAAGCTGTTTCTAAAATTCATATGAAAAGATAAAGGAGCTAGATTAGCCAAAACAATTTTGAAAAAGAAGACAATGTTTGAGGATTCACACTACCCAATTTAAAATGCATTATAAGCCTACACTGGTGAAGATAGTAGGAATTGGACAAAGGTTAGACACATAGATCAATGGAATGGAAAACAGACAACAGCTTTTTCACAAAGGTACAAAAGCAATCCAATGCAGAAAATACTAACTTCTCAACAAATGGTGCTGAAAAAGTGGAGATCAATATACCAAAAAAAAAAAAAAAAAGGAAAAGGAAAGAAAGGAGGAACAAAAAAAGAAACTCAATATATACATCACATAATATATAAAAATTAATTCTAAGTGGATTATAAGTCATGTATGCATGTATATTTAAGTGTTCACTTGCTAGTGGGTATATGTACATGCTTGTGTGCATGCATGTCCGTATGAATCTGTTCAGTGTTCAGGAGTGTGTGTGAGTTTCTGTGTGTCAGTGTCTGACTGTATGTTCATATGTTTAATTTGGGTGTGGGAGCACAGACATGCATGTGTGCATGTGTATGCAAGTGTATGCACAGTGTGTGTAAGTATAGTGTGTGTCTCTGTGTGTGTTAAGGGTTGAGGTAGGGAAAGCTGTCTGAGACATTTGGAGAGAAGTACCAGTGGGCTGCACATTTACATTTGGAGGTTTTCAGCATACTTATAGTAAGTGAAACAAAGGGAACAGATGCCATAATTCTTTTCTATTAAAAATTATTTAAATTTCGGGGAGGGTTGCTGGGTGGCTCAGTTAAGCATCTGATTCTTGATTTCAGCTCAGGTCGTGTCTCACAGTTTGTGGGTTCCAGGCTTGCATCAGGCTCTGCATTGACCGTGCAGAGCCTGCTTGGGATTCTCTCTCTCCCTCCCTGTCCACCCCTCCTCTGCTCATGCTCAGCCTCTCACTCTCAAAATAAACATGAAAAAAAATTTTTTAGACTTACTTAAATTTCATGGGGTTCCTGGGTGGCTCAGTCAGTTATGCGTCAGACTCTTGATTTTGGCTCAGGTCATGATCTCACGGTTTGTGCCCTGCATGGAGCTCTGTACTGACAGCATGGAAACTGCTTGGGATTCTTTCTCCCTCTCTCTTTTCCCCTTCCTCTCTCTCTCTCTTAAAATAAATAAATAAACTTTAAAAAAATATTTAAATTTCACAAGCACAGGACAATTTCAGCTTTTGGAGTTTTATTTTTTTATAGGCTCATTATTAGTTGAATATTTATACATGTTAACAACTGATAAAATTCAGTGTGTTTTATCCAAATGTCTGTCTTTCTAAAAACAAACCAAATACAAAAGGAAAAAAAAATAATCCCTATGGATGATATTATCCTGGATGATTGAAAATTTTAAGTAGATGACATCTAGATGAATGGATTTTTAAGAACCTACCCAGATTTCTATAATTAATTACCTGGCAACTTTGTGACCCAACGTGTTAATCTACTAGCTGTTCTTTTTGAGTTACCTAGGTTTTAAACATTAGTCACTATAGAGACACCTGTTTTAGGACATAAATCCACACCGGCATGCAAACAAACTAGGACAATTTACTTCTATTCCCTGGTTCTCATTGCTTCATATTTGAAATGAGGATAGTAGTTCCTATTATACATGGTTGTGGTGATGGTTACATAACACGATGTTGGCTTAGCATGAGCACCAAAAAAGGGTAGGTATGATTATTATTGTTATTGCCTATTTACTTCTTTGCCAATATGCTCTTTAATAACTTTGAAACCTAATAGAACCCTCTGGAGCACCATTCTTTCAGAAAATTTGCTTCTGGTAGCTTTTGTATCATAGGAAAAGAACTTATAATTATTCAAAAGTTGT